>NC_071575.1:47221268-47552934 GCF_024509145.1 Vidua macroura | reverse complement strand
CTTACAAGGAACTGAAACCAGCTGTTCCACAGTTCAGGTTATCTGTGAAAAAAATAGTTGTACTGGACCCAGGGCAGATTACATGGAACATTGCTTGATATTTTCTTACAATTTGATTGTCTGCTAATATGTGAAACATTTTAAATAGAGCTGCGTGTTCTTTTATTTCAGCTAAGTAGCTTGTGGCAAGTTTATCTGTTATCCTGTAGGACAGGATAATGTTGTGGACAGTGATTACTTGTATATAGAAGGTTTTGTGCTCCCACTTGGTTTCTGTTATAGATAATTTTCAAAGTAAACATTGAATTAAATGTCTAGTTTGGGCTTTGCAGCCTGAGCTCATATTAGGAAGAGAATCCACCCACTAAGAGACACTAAAATGCTTTGTCTTTGTATAAAGCTTCAGATAAAGCTCAAAGCTTTTCAGTTTGCAAAGTCAAGGGATCAGGAGTTTTTACATTAGTAGAAAAAGAGAAAATACTTTTCACTTCTCAGATTATACCAAGGCCTGGATTGCTAAATACGCGAACATATCAGATTGACTTTGTGTTCTGCAATTTTTTGTCCCCTCTCACAGGGCCAAGAGGTGTGCCAGACAGGTGGCAGGTCCCATTGTTGTTACTCTGCCTTGTGCCTGGGTGCAGAATTGCATGCAAAAGAACTTGGCATGAGATTTATGTGAAAGCTTTTGCTCAGTGCTTATTACTATGTTACCATGACAGCAGGAAGGTAGCTGTTTCATATTAGATGAATTTTAATTTGTGAGTGGAGTGCTGAAAATAGATTGGAACCACCAGTGTATGCCTCCTGAAGAAAGAAGAGACTGAGTTTTGTTTTAATTTGAAGGATGATCTTTTCAGCGATCTGAAATTGAGAAGTGCTTTTTCCATTAGTTAAAAGGAAAAAAAAAGTACAAAAGACTTTGTGGGTTTTTGTTCTTTCCTTCATTCTCCTTGTATTCTCCTTGGAACTGATAAAATAAGTCAGATAGTATAGCATATGACCACTAGAGAAGCTATGCATACTTCTCAGGATCAAGAATAACAATTTTGTTTTTCTTTCAAAAGCCTTTTTGTTGAAGACACTAGAAAAATTCTGACATTAACTCTTAAACCAGATGACATAAAACTTACTGTCTTACTTCTTCATTAGTGTTGATTTAAAGAACATATATCCAGACTCTAGAAACTGTAAAAGATGGAAAGCAGTACCTGATAGACTGTGCTGGTGGCCCTATGCTGACTTGTATAGGGCCAATTTTGTTTATTGTTTCAGGAAAGCATTACAGAACTATTAAGTGGGGAGAGGCACGGGGGAGGAGGGATTAAAACTGTCCGCTTTCAGATCCAAGTTTATGATCCCCTGAGTGGTGGTGTAAAAAGTCTGGGCAACACTCAACTGTTCCTTCCTTTGTATACATTTAGAAAATTGAATGCAAGTAGCAAGGGTATTTTCAAATTAACACTTCTGTGTCTCTTTCATTTATACTACAACACAAAACTTAAAACAGGTTAAGATAGTGTTTACCCTGAGAAATTATTGTAACTCTGTAATTTTTGCTGGCATAGATAGGCTGGTGAACCTTTGTATGCGCAATGAATGCCAGCTTGTTCTGGTTCTAGTTAGAACAGAATAAGCCAGACCAGCAGGTTTGCTTCTTTCTGTTGCTTTTGTCTCAGTGTTAAGACTTGTGTTGACTTGACTGTTTTTTTTTAAAGAGCAAAAAATAAAATCTTCTAATCATCATGACAAAACACTTATCTAGACCCGCGTTTTTTAAAAAGTCTTCTGACTGTTTAATGAGTAAAGAAATACAGTTCTGATGAAATTAATGACAGGTGAGTACAGAACTGTTTGGAAACATTTGCAGGGAATAGATGTGAGAAGCTTATCTTAAAAATGTGATTTACTGAGAAGGATTCTCAGATTGTCAGAGTTTGTCTCTGTATCCATAACTAATTAATATTTTTATTAGCACTCTGCTAGAGTAGAGTGTATTTATTAAATTTGGAAATGAGACCAAAAAGAGAGGTACTGTCACTCTGAGAGCAGAATTAAAATGATTGCAGTTATAAACTATACTAGACATTATCTACTGTATTAAATATCAGCTCTTCAAATAAAGGCCAGGGAATAATTGATTGTGTCAGTCTTTCAAAAAACTGTTTGGATTCTGAAGCAGGCCATAAACTGAATTTGAAGTGGTCATGGGATGCTTTTGCAGTAGAGGCAAATATCATACTTAAGTGTGTTAATGAGATTGTCCACAAGATATGCAAAGTATTACTCTGACTTTATTTAGCGTTGCTCTTAGCTAAAATATCACCTTAGCCACTGCATTTAAAAAATAACAAACAGCAGCTCAACTCCAAGAAAGATAAAGAAATTATCAAAAACCTTCTGTTTTTTCCACAAAAGCCTTGGTGTTCTTTTCTAGAAACTGGAGCTGTCTAGTCAAAAGAAGAGAAGGCTAAGTAATCTATTAGAGGATCTTTGAGAATAACAGATCTCTGCTAGAACTGGAAAGCTGATCCTGTTTAATTGGAAGATTGAATGAGTGTTTGCAAGTCCCTTCAGCACTGTTTTACAGGTTTTTTTGATGAATGCAATTAGTCGAGCAGTTCACTGCAAGGAGAATGGAACTGAGGAAGGTGGCAGAAACAGCAGGAGGGGAACCATTTAAAATGGGAAAGGACAATGTTCAATGTTTACATTTATATGACAGTCAACTTTTTGCTGTTAAACACATTGTTTGCTGATGATACTAAATTGTGAGGAGCTGTTAACTCCCTTGAAGGCAGACAGGCTCTCCAGAGAAACCTCAAAAAATTAGAGGGCTGGGCAATCACCAACTGTATAAATTTTAACAAAGGCAAGTGCCAGATTCTGCACCTGGGATGGGGCAGCCCTGGATACATGGATGGACTGGGGAATGAAAAACTGGACAGCAGCGCTGCGGAAAGGGACCTGGGGCTCCTGGTCGATGGCCAGTTGAATGTGAGTCAGCAGTGCCCTGGCAGCCAGGAGGGTCAACCCTGTCCTGGGGTGCATCAGGCACAGCATCTCCAGCCAGGCAAGGGAGGGGATAGTCCTGCTCTGCTCTGCAATGGGGCAGCCTCGCTTCAAGTGCTGGGGGAAGTGTTGAGTGACACAGTATAAGAAAGATAGAAAGTCTTGGTCTATTCAGCCTGGAGAAGAGGAGCTGAGATGAGACCTCATTGCAGTTACAAATTCCTTGTTAGGGGAAGAGGAAGGGCAGACACTGATCTCTGTGGTGCCCAGTGATAGGACCTGAGGCAATGGCCTCAAGTTCTGTCAGGGAGGTTTAGACTGAATATTAGAAAAAGGTTCTCCACCCAGAGGATGGTTTGGGCACTGGAACAGACTCCTGAAGTGGTCACAGCACTAAGCCTGACAGGGTTCAAGAAATGTTTGAACAATACTTTTGTGTACATGGTGTGACTCTTGGAGCCGTTCTCTGCACGTCCAGGAGTTGCACTTCAGTGACCCTGATAGATCCCTTCCAACTCGGGATATTCTATGATTCTATGACTACTCTGTTCTGACAAGAGCATCATTTGTTTGTTGAACACTAGAGCTAATTAAAGCAATGCTCATACGATAACTGCTGACTATTTTCAAGTTCTTTGAATCCTCTGGCAATAAAAGATACTGCTTCCAGAAGCTGGCTTGGGGTGGCCACAGTCCAAGAGAAACATATGATTGATTACAGATCTAGTTGCATTTCTCAAAAGGAAAATGTCTCAAACCTCTAGAATTGAGACCAAATATCAAAGTGGAAAAATGTGTTGTATACAAGTTTCTCAACTTGAAGTTTAAAAAAAATACAATGATGCTGATAAAAAATTATGATAGTTTACATTGAGAAACCTGCTGTTCTCACCCATGATGGACACTATTTCCTTAACTTGAAGCTGGGCACACATGACAATCATGAAATATTTTCAGTCTAAGGGAAGCCTGGCTGCTTTTCTAGGTATCATTAATGTGTTCAAGGGCAGTTGATACTTCTCCCTCCCTTTGCTTTGGAGGCTGGGAGGTGGATGGGTTAAACCTGTAGAAGCATTTGCAATTTTATTTTTTTTCAGGCTAGCAGCTCTGAGAGTGGGCATTTATAAACTTGTTCTTCAGTGTGTAGGAGGAGCGGAGATATGTTTTGCAGCAGAAACCATGATGAGAAGTCCAGACATTCCTTCAGCACTGAAGGGAAGATTGCCATTTCTCTGTACCCTCCCTAAAGCCATCTTCAGTATTAGGTTTTGGTTAGTAAAAATTCTAAGGAACATGAGTCAAGCTCACATTTTCCTCATTATTAAGCAGAAGGAAAGAGTCAATAAAACTGGTTGCTTGAAATCCTCAAGCATTGATTACAGCTATCAGAAACTGCTTTTTGCCATTATAAAAGTTGACCACAGCAGCTTTCATTTAGTTGTTCATTACTACTTGAGCAGAAGAATTAATTAATGGTTCTGTTATGTTTTTTTAATTTCGTACAGTGTTTCTTGGCAATGTCCCCCTCATTTTTTTTCATTTTATATTCTATTGAAATTCATGGATTTAGTCTTTCTTTTAGAAAATAAACCTTCTCTTTTATTGCTGTAGAGTATTAACAAAATCATACGTATTCATATTGGCTTTTCTGAGATTTCCTTTATGTGTCCAACCCAACTGCCAGACAGAGCGGGGGAGTCAACTGGAAGAGGTTATTTACCGTTTAAGATTTGAAATATGGAAAATAAGTTTCACTGAGGAAATAAAAGTATTTAATTTTTTAATTTCTTTTTTAAAGCAAAGACATTAACTGCACACTTCACCCAGAAACCTAACCTGTCTCTCATCTAGGAAACTGAAACAGTTTAGACCTGAAATACTTATTTCGCAGTTTGTGTGAACTGTAGCAAGTGTCAGCTCAGATAGCATTAACATTGCACAATTCTTCACAAGCAGGTATGTTAATTGTAGAGCTAATATTATGTCATCAGAGACTGAATGTTTAATTGTCAGTTAAAAATGGAGCTGTGTCAGTTTTTAGAATTACAAAATAGATTCCTTAATTTTTACCTTGTAGATAACTGAGATGCTCTGTTTCTTACTTGAGACAGTTGTTAAATATAGAATCTTTATATAACTGCAGACTCAAAATTGATCAATGATTGCTTTAATGGCTGCAAAGCTAAACATCTGGCTACATCAACAAGTTACCATGGGGTAAACTACAGAGTGCATTATTTCTCCTAACTACCAGTGCAGTGAGTACCTATGTGCTTGCTGTTTCCCCACAGGAAGTGTAAGGGGACTAAGTTACTTCTATAGGGGGAGTACATAGACAAATCCTCTGAGAGTTCAGGAGCAAAAAGGACAACATGTAGTAATCATGCTAGAATGACTGTGATGTCAGAAAAGCATAAAGGGAAGATAACCCACAGTGGCTATGAAGTGTAGTGTGATCTGAAGTTGTTTTGTTTGGATTGGGTGGATTTGGCTGGGGTTTTTTGGTACCCTGTGGTACTGCACCAGTATGCAGAGCCTGGGGTCTGAATGTGAAGAATTTTATCTATTCTTGGGCCTTCCTGTGGCACTCGCCAGTTGTGCACCAGGGAAAATGAAGAAGTAGGAGATGCTTCTCTTTGTGGTTGACTTTGATAGTGTCTTATGTGCAAATGAGGAAGATCTGTTATGAAGAATATAGAATTATGAGAACTCAGTTGACATGATGGGGTAGAAAGATGGAAGAAACACTCATTTGCATCAGTACCAAGAATGAGGAAGAAATGGCTTCTCAGTGACAAGAGGAACTCACGCTTTACAAATAGGTACTTTTCCTGTGCTCATTAAGTGTTAAGCTGGGTAGCATACCAGCTTCTAGGGAATTAAAAAGTTGATAACATGAATAGTTGAGGAAAAAAAATAAAACATTCTTCCAAGGTTGAGCATTCTGTCATGTCCATGAGCAGGGAGCTTGGATCAGATGACCCTCTGGGGTCCCTTCTAACCTGACCCATTCTGTGTTTGCACATTTCTGACTCAAGGTGCTTCTTTCTTACCTATGTTGGGTTGAAGTTACTTCTATCTGTACCTGTTTGTGTATGTTTCTATCAAGGAAACTCAATGCCACTCCAATGACTTTTTTTTTTTTTTTGTCCTTCACATCTTACGTCAAGAAGAGCCTGGGTATATTTGATGCCTAAAATATCACCAAACCTTAGATAAGCCCTGTGTATTCCAAGTCTTTGTCACTATTTATGATTTAAAGAAACCATTATACCAGCATGTCCATCCTTAAATCTGTGAAGTGTCATTATCTTGTTCCTGCTTTGTATAAGATATTCTTAAACTACACTTGAATTTATTTTTTGTGTAATGTTGCTTCAAACCTCTGCAGTTTTGTTAGAGGAAAATTGAGTGAATTTCAAGAAAACATCATAAAAATGAGTTGTTCAGAAAACATTATTCAAACAAGTATTATTTCTGTTGAAATTTCCGTGCAAATACTTGGATGGCAAATTTAATTAAACTGAATTGTGCAGGGTGAATCTGGCTTTTTAATTTCACAGAAGCAATTTTTTTTCCAGTTCTAATTATATTTTGGGGATGAAATTCAGTTATTCTCAAACACAGTGCTTGCTTATACGCTAATGCTGACTACTGATTGAAGAACACAAGTGCTATTTAACTTCTTTTGTAACATTAATTTCTTTAAACTGGCTAATATTTCTGTTCTAGTTCCAATAAGAAAAATAAGTAAATATGGGGAAAAACTGAAAGCTAAAATAAGTCTTTGACAAAAATACAGATACTATCTGTTACTTAAAACAAAAAATGCCTGGGCAAACTCAATTAAAATTAAAATCTGCTGGATGTAAGTTTGCACATAAATCTGGATTAGGTTTCTTTTCCCCTAGTTTATGTGCCAGCAAGACACACATTTCAAAACCTTGTGTTGACAGGGAGCTAGTTGCTAACTCCTTGCAGAACTGAGCTGAAGTTACCTTCTGGTGATGTTCTAATAAGACTTCTGCTGTCTTACTCTAAAAGTCTATCCAAATTAAAATATTTTAAATCTATTTATTCAGCTGTGACTTATGGCATAATTTGGAGGCAGCAAAAAACCCCAACAACCCACCACTTGATTTTGTGTTGTTGGGTGTATCACATCTTTTTTTAAAGCTCATTTACCAAAGTTGAAATAAAACCCAGATTTGTTTAAAAGCTGACAGCACTTGTATCACTTAACCCTCTGATATGTATCTTAGCTGTAGTAGTGACTAACAAGAGCATTCCATTTTCCTGGGGAATTTTTCTTTTTGTCTTTTCAGTGTGTGCCGAGAATATTTTCAGAATGGTGGAAAAAGAAAAGCACTTGAGAAAGATGAAAAAAGAGCACTTCTTGCTTCTAAAACCACTCCAGCTTTAAATGTTCCTCAGACTCCCAAGATTGAAGATCCTTTGCCAAGCTTTGGCTTGACAAATCATGAAGCTGTTACAGAAGAGTAAGTTTTACTTGTTTTGACTTTTTTCCCCTTTTTTGAGTGTTAAAACTTAGCCTGACATTTTTTTCCCCATAACACGTTAGATCAGTCTGATGTATTTTTATTAGTTAAGAAAGGTAATTTTCACATGAATATATACATTTCAAGAGCTGTTTATGTTGTAGTATATTTTGGTGAATGCCATGAAAAAATTGCTTGAGAATGACAACTTAGTCATCTTCATTTTAGTGCTAGAGCAATTTCACTTTAGTATGTCATTGGTGTGCAATGCAATTTATATTAAATCTTGAGGTGAAATAAGTGAGATGTTAATTAAGTTAGAATCTAATGGCTGTTCAGCACTGTTGAAAAGTCAATTGCTTATGTAAGTTCTTAGTGCCAAATGTAAATATCAGAGTACTTAAAACTTTCTCTTCATAAATAATTGCAGAGAAACGCTTGATTCCAATTACACACTTCAAAAGCAATTTGGAATTACAACCTATAATTTTTAATGTGCTAGCTTTCTGATGACTGGCTCTGCAGAACTTGTAGTATCCTTGAGATATTTTCCAAACAACAGTTTTAATTTTGTTTGTGACCTTCAACTCAAGCAAGAATTTTATTTTTGGTATCCAAGACTAACTTTATTATTTTTGAAGTCCCACCCTCCATTTTTTTTCCTAAATAGCGTGTTATGTTTGTGACTATTCCATGTGTGATGGAAAAAAAAAATCATATTTTGCAAGTATAATGAAATAATGAATGCATAAGCATAGAATCTATGAAAGTTATACTTATGACTTCTTTCATATTCTTTATAGATTAGTTCTTAGAACTTCCTGCAGCAGTGTTTTTTCTGTTGTGTAAAGAGGTTTTTTTCCTTTATTCTAGGCTGTCTGCTGTGATCAGCACTTACTTGAAGCTAGGTGTAATATGAGTTAGGGAAAGAATGACGTGTTACTAGTAGGTGTGCCTGTCCTTAGGAGCTGGTGTCTTTTGTGTCTCTCATGTTTGCTTAAATCAATAGCTTTGATGATCATATTCATTTTAAAGCTGCCTACCAGTGGGAGGCATTGTCAGGATAAAGCACTGGTTCTCTCTTTGCATCTCTTTGGTCTCTCTTTGATCTGTCTTCATGCGTTCTGCAGTTAATAGTGGCTGTTGCAGGGCTAACTTCACTTGCCTTCTTGCTACCAGTTGTTTGTAGCCTTCCCTTTTGTTCTAATGTGTACAGAAAGAAGTTAATAGAGAATTTTAATAAATTATTTTTAGAGCATTTGTTAGTATAGTGAGTGCTGATGATTTTTATTTTCATTCTCAAAACTTTAAAAATATGCACACCTTATAAGACATACCTGGCAAAGGCAAGTTTTATAATATTTACCTGAGTAAGCTACAAATGACAGTAAGTTCTTAGTAGCTGTACAGACCTTGAACAAGGCATAATTGGTCTAAGTTACTGCTCAGAGAAATCAAAATTCATTTTTTTTCTTGATGCCTTACAGAAGAAATTACAGAGTTTATCAGAAAGCAAATGGATTGTGTATTACACAAAGCAGAGATCCCTCCTGAAATGCTTTTTCATGTCTACACTGATCTAGTAGTGAAGTCTCAAACTTGGTACAAGGGATATGGGGGGAACCTACACAGTGTATAAAGACTGTCACTCCATTCTGGTCGTGTAACACTACAAGATTGTGGGTTGGTCTATCAGTATGACTAAGCCTGTGACTCTTTGTTTTACTCTGGTAGGTGTAAAGACAATAATTCTGTTCATCCCACATATAATCCTCTCTCAAGTAATATATAAATAAGGTAGTTTTTATAAATAGGAAGACAGAATACATCATAGTGATTTTTTTCACTATACCACATGTGAAGTGGCTGTCCTGGAAATTAGAGGCTTCTGGGATTTGCTGCTTAATTTTAATCTGTACAAGTATTTCATTGAACATTTTAAAGGGAACATGTTTAGATCTCTAGAGGCTCTCTCTTTTTTATAGGAAGTTTTCTCTGCACTGTAGCATCCTGTTTCTTCCTTGTTATGTTTCCTGTGGTCCTGTGTGTCCATTGATTTGTTGTTACCATATTAAACTCTCATATAGAATGTAAGTATTCATACAGGCATACATTTTTGTGTTTGAGTGAGGAAGGATCTGCCATTAGTGTCTCCGTTTGCTAGACAAGGAGATACACTGGTCTGAGAAACCTCAGATTACCTTTATGTGGGAAAAGAGCTCTGATTTGACTTCAGCCCATGTTTGTGATGTATGGCTACTAGGATCTGCCTACACAGTATCCAAATTCCTGTTCCAAATCTGGAAAAATTGTTGTTTTCATCTTCATTCTGAAAACTCACTCAGTACTGCTTGACTTACAGGGTGGCTTGGTAATGTTTGCAGCTTTAACTTAAAGGCAATTGTAGCACTGTTTGCCTTGGTCATGGTGGTGTTTTGAGAGAAGCGTGCCCTGGATATCTTCTGTTCCATGTAGAAGCAAAATGCTTGAACTTGCCATTATTTTTCAAAATGCAGCAAGACATTTTGTCTTGCTTTTCCAACATCCTCCCTCTGGTAGGTTACCAGGAGTCTAGAAGGATCCCAGAGATCCCGGATCTCTTACTGCTGCTTAGAGGATTTTTTTTTCCTTTCTGCTTTGTTGTTTCTATGAATACAGCCATAGCTTGGTTTTACTCCTGCACCTCCGTTTCTGAAAGTTTTTTGCAGTTACCTGTCTCTCCAGGGCTGAGCCTTTCCCAGAAACATAACAAATTATATTTTGGAGATGCCGATTGGTTTTGGCTACAGAAACTTGAAGCAAAAAACATCTTATTTCTGGAAGGTTATTAGCATTCTTATCTCTGTGAAGTCCCTATGAAAACTGTGACTTTGTTTGCCTCTGTTAATGGATTTTGGATATTCCAAGGTGTTACAAATCATCATGGAACTTTTTTAGATTGCAGCTCTGTAAATTATGCAATTTATGTAGTTGTTCTCTGTTTCCCTTTTCAACTCATGAAATTTTAACTCTGGTGTCTAGTGTGACTTCAAAATCAGTAAATACTACAAAAAGTTAAGCGAGAAACACGAAACTATATGAGAGCCTGTCTAGTAGACACAAAATTTGCCATTTTATTTAGTTACTACAAGTGCACAAGTGAATAGCTATTACACCTGCTTTTAACAAAACTCTTCAGCTTAAGGGCCACCTACTTTAAGTAACTCAGCAACTGAAGTAAGGCATTCACTTCTATTAGTCACTACTGTGGTGTTCTGTGAGAATCTTTTGCATTAGTTACCTGAAAGTGTAACTCAGAATACAGCTTTAAAAGTTACATTTGATAAAACTTAATTCTTGCTACTTCTTAGGTTCCTTCACTCCTTGGGAAAGATCAGATTACTTGATGTTGGTAGCTGCTTTAATCCATTTCTAAAGTTTGAAGAATTTCTGACAGTTGGCATAGACATTGTTCCAGCAGTTGAGGTATGTAATGTTTGCTGTTTTTAATATAAACTTGATCCTCAGATTTGTGGAATGCCTCAAAATAACTATAAAAGAGAACGTTTAATACTTACATACTTTATAAATATCTGGTTTAGTAGGAACTAAACACTGCATCCTTTCCCATGAACAGGCTCTAAAGTCCTAGTTGTGTTTTCTTTTAAAAATACGATTTTTTTCCCAGAGCCATGCCTTTATAATGGCATTATTAATCTTGAAAATCTTGAAAATTTTATTAGCCATCTTTTAAGGGTATTGCCGATGAGTCCTTGCATCTTAAAAGGTATAAGTAATGATTAAGTAAGCTTATGGTTAGGTGAGAGCCTCTCAGAAGCTGCATTCACTGACAGAAGGAAATGATCAGTGGCTGTATTTGGTGAGTTTTTCTGGGGAGATTTAGTATTCAGAAGTGCACTATAAGGGAGCATTTCTGTTTATTGCTGGAAATATTTTTTGAGTTTCCAAAATCCAGAGGACAAATTTATCAGCATATTTGGGGTAAATTGCTTCATTTTCTCTAGGCAGTAAGGTTCTCAAATGCCTTAATTCTGCTGTAATTATATCTTCTTTCTGTCTTTTGCTCTTGACCCAACTTCTGTCAGCACTAATTGCATTTATCAACCACACAAAAGGATAAAGTGGAGTAAAAATGTTTAAAACATACACAGAAATACATTTCTGACAGAAAACAGAAAAGCGTTTGGTTATACACACCTTGACTACTTACAGTTAAAAATCAGGCTCTGTTTAAATCTGTGGCCTAAGGTAACCCTCTTTAGAAGTGGAGAGGTGAAAAGAAGTGTACAGGTGAAGTAATACAGTTAACTGGAAAGTAATGTTCTCTTATTTGCTGCAGTGTGATTTACGTGCTAAATGCCTGGTAGTTTGTTGTTGTTAACCATGTTTAGTCCATTAACACCTCATTTGTATTTTTGCGTATATGCTGAGAGATACTGAAAGACATTCTTTAAAAATGTGAGTCTGATAAATTGCTTTCAAAAGCAATTCAATGTTAGTTCTATCTAAAACACAAACTTTGAGTAGATTTTGTCTTGCCTAATTTGAAACACAGGCGTCATGATTACTTTCCACGACTTTGGAAGCTGTAGGACTGTGCAGGGCTGTTGGGCATGACACAGGAGGTAAAAAAGACACGTGCCACTGAAATGGCAGCCTGTGGCATTTAAAATGGTAATACCTTGCAAGTGAATTTCTAGTTATGATAGATAGATCCTCAGTGTCTACATCTCAGGTTCTAAGTTCTAATTACAGTCAGTGAAGATCTATTAAAAATAGTCAAACCTAAATATCTGCTGTTCTTTGATGGTGAGGTGAATTGGGTCACTGTGTATTGACAAATTCTCCGGTGACTATAAGGGCAGCCTAGGTACCTAACATTACATGAGCTGAAACTAAACATTAATTTTTGAGTATGCCTAGTTAATATTCTTCTATCTACTAATCTGTTTTTCTGCTTTCCTAAGAAAGCTACGTTTCTTCTCATGAAAATCAATTTAAATGTACAGTGACCAAAACCTTTATTGGGAAAAGTCCTGAAAAAGTAACTTCTGTGGATTTAATGGAGGAACATATGCAATTTCTATGTACTAACCAGTTCTTTAGATTCTCTCCCAGTAGAAGAGAACAATAAGATAATTGATTTCTGGTTGTCTGACATGGTTAGTAGCATAGCTTCATGGTTGGAGCTCCCAGAGTGCTAATGTACATGTGGTTGTACACTTGCTTATTTTGAGGATATGATATATTATATTATATTATATTATATTATATTATATTATATTATATTATATTATATTATATTATATTATATTATATTATATTATATTATATTATATTATATTATATTATATTATATTATATTATATTATATTATATTATATTATATTATATTATATTATATTATATTATATTATATTATATTATATTATATTATATTATATTATATTATATTATTCTGAATAAGCAAGTATTCTTGATTATTCTTAGCCTGTCTTAGGCTCACCAACATCTTTGATTCTCTTGGATACTTTGGCTTGTTCAGGGCACCTTGAAGCCTGGCTAGCAAGTGTTCTTGGAGGGACAGGGAGTACAGTTTGAGCAGTCAAACGGATCTGCTAGAATAAGCTTAGTCCTGCCTCCAAAACAGAATTAATGAGACCCGATGTACTGAAGATAACTCCTTTTTGAGCTGTCTCAGTACCATAACCTTCTAAATAAATTTGTATTTTAAGGCTAGAAGTTGCCTGGGCTGATTTAAGGTTTTTGGAATAATAACCATAGGTTTATTCTGATAGTTAATGTCATCTCCTGATTTGAAAAATTTATTTTGATAAGTTGTGTAAAAGCTGAAAATGAAATAAACTGGTAAAAATTTTTGATTTAGCAGATTTCTTAGGTAAAATCCTAAAGTACCTTTTAAAACAAATTGGAGCACAGAGGCTTCTTACAAAGCCAGTTTCTTAAATAATGTTGATCAGAGGGTTAAATAATTCTTTTTTTAATAAAAAAATATTATCCACCTTCATATAGAAATGCTTTGGATATAGACTAAGTAGTTGCATAATACTTCAATTTGTTTGGAGGAATAGGTAGGATGTAATTGTGGAAATACAAGGAAAGAAAGTGAAATGTTAGTTATGTAACTAAAGGATAAATGTCTTCAAAATTTTTAGAATCTCTGTTTCACATACAGAGAATGCAAACTGTAGAATATGGAAATATATTTCCATTGATGGGTTTTGAGAGAGAGGGAAACTGCTTACTAAGAAAAGATTAGTATTTTCTTTAGTTAAGCAGCATGCACTCTCTTCCTAGTGTCCTGGGGTAAAGTACACTGAGGGAAATGTGCATTATTAGAAGCTAGGAGGATGAAAGCTGAGACTGGAGTGTGCAGCAGATGCTCCTCTCTTGGAGTAAATGTAGTCTGAGACCAAAAAGGAAAAAAAAAAAAAAAAAGGATACTGGAGTTAAAAATTAGAATATATATCTCGATACTTGAGGGTCCCTTCCAAATCAGAATATTCTGTGAAATAGCTGTGCAATTTATTCACATGAGGACTTAAACATTAGTTCAAGACTTGTATATCGAAAGTTCAGTAGCAGATTCCAGTTTAGCAGCATTTTTGTCCTAAAGCTGATTACACATTCCACTTGAAACATACCTTAGTCCTGAAATTGTCTTTAACACTATTTCTGCACTACTAATTTGTATTTCTCCTCTACTCAGAAATACTTGCAGTCTAAATTGCTTTTTCAACTGTATATGTGTGACCACTAACTTTTTAACTCTTGAAGTAAAGCTAGCAAAGTTTACTCTTAAGTTAGACATCACTCTGAACAATCATTTTTAAGGGAATAATTTATTTTTCTGTGGATTTTGGTTGTATTTGCTCCTTAAACTAATCTTGATGTTTGGTTTTCTGTTTTTGTCACTCCACCAGAGCGTATACAAATGTGACTTCCTAAATCTTCAAATTCAGCAACCTCTTCAACTGGCACAAGATGCTATAGATGCCTTTCTTAAGCAACTGAAAAATCCCATTGATTCTCTACCTGGAGAGCTGTTCCATGTTGTAGTTTTCTCGCTCCTTCTTTCTTACTTTCCATCTCCCTATCAACGATGGATATGCTGCAAGAAGGCACATGAACTTCTCGTATTAAATGGTTTATTGCTTGTAATAACTCCTGATTCATCTCATCAGAATCGCCGGGCTATGATGATGAAAAGCTGGAAAATTGCCATAGAGTCCTTGGGTTTTAAACGCTTCAAGTATTCCAAGTTTTCTCACATGCACCTGATGGCATTTAGGAAAACTTCCCTGCAAACAACAAGTGACTTAGTTAGCAGGAACTACCCAGGGATGTTGTATATCCCACAGGATTTCAACAGTATAGAGGATGAGGAGTATTCCAACACTGCCTGCTATGTTCGGTCAGACACAGAAGATGAACAGCTAGCTTACGGTTTTATGGAGCTTCCTGATGCTCCCTATGACTCAGACTCTGGAGAAAGCCAGTCTAGTTCTATTCCTTTCTATGAGCTAGAAGATCCTATATTGCTTCTAAGTTAATGTAGTCGTTGAAATGCCCTTTCAGTCAAACCTCTTGCTTAACTAATTTTGCTATACTAACATGGGGTCAACACAGAAAAATGGTTTGCATAAAGAAAATGCAAAGGTTTACAGAGTTTGCTATTTTTTTCTACTTTTGAATTTTAAAATTTATTCTTGTATGAAAGTGAAAAAAATACAAGTTTTATGCAAATGACTCATGTCATAGCATAAATTGCTGTTACTTTCTTTAGATTTGTATCACTATTTTTTTTTCCAGAAAGGTACCGTTCTTTTCTTTAGTGCTGTGAAGTGTGAATTCTATTTAATTTGTTAAATGTTGTTTCAGTATTTTAACTCAGTGTGGTTGAGCTTAAGGCACTGGAGTTGGTGGGCTTCTGAGAAGTATATGGAGGAAGAAATAATTTGCACTTTAATTAAATGTGCAGATAGGTAAAGACACTTGGTTACAAATGTCCTTTCTTAATTATGGAACAAAACTTCTTTTCTTCCAAAATTTTTTTCACTCTGGTTAAGCCTGGGCTGGAGAAACAATAATGCTTGCACATTTGATTTTATGTTTATTGCAGCCCTCGTGATGTGACATGAAAACACTGGAATATATTCATCCATAGTTCTACATACTGTGTAATTTCATTGCATTAATAGCGATTTCTGAAGATGCATTTCCCCCAGAGGAGTATGGTACGTCTAGACAATTGTGTTTCACTTCAAAGCAGGAATATGTTTTGCAGTTCTATGAGTATACAAGCACTAATGTATATCAGTATTTCCCCAACTATGGTGTTCTGTATTTTTTTTCCAACTGTGTTTTTTGGGGGACAGGGTGGGTTTTTTCATGTTTTAAAGTAAATTATTTATGCATTTTAAAAAGAAACAACTTTTTCATGAATTGTCCTTATTTGTAGACCTTCTAAGTTAGCCAGTGACTACAAACTGATTTTGTAAGAAGGAACATAACTGTACAAATTTTTCAAGGATACACATATTTGCATAAAGCCACGTAATTCAGACCACACAAGTGAAGTTAACACATGCTTTTTGTTTGCTTGTTAGGACCCAACTGACTTCTGTTCAGTTAAATAAAAACTCCATAGCTGACTGAAAACTGGTCTGCACTGTAAAGAGACTAAACATCTATTTTTACATCTATTAAGTTTTTAACTTGTGTAATGAATCTGTGAATTTTTGCAGGAAAAATAAATTCTGTTTGGTGGTTAAAAAACTAGGATTCATTATTAGTTTAGCTTAGATTTTCCTCCATTTAAAAATAATGGCCAGAATTTTCAGATTTGGATATTGGGCTCTTAAATCTATATGTAAGTGCCTAGTAGTAAATTATTAGAACTAGGTGCCAGATCATGAATTTTTTCTGACTTCTGAAAATTGGCAGAAAAATACAAATACAGTTTCACAGGTTATTGTCGTGAAATATCTTACAAGATGAAATATCTTACATTAAACTGCCATGTTGTATTTATAATATGAAAGTTGCTAGATAAATTGAAGTTGTAGTGTGGATTTTACAGTGCTTGCTACAAAAATGAAACTTACTCCTTCCACTGAAATTTTGCACTGAATGCGTCACAGTTTGTCCTACCTGTTCTTCTTTTATAGTATTTCCTACATAGAGTAATCACATTGGTCCAGTTTGCACTCAGATGTGGTCTGGACTGTGGTGCTGTATTCTTTAACATAAGCTTTTTGTGTCTCTTCTTAACTTTAATGCATTCCCAAATACCTAATTCAAATTTGTTATTCAATCTGAATGATAGAGTTATACAAACCAAATAATTATAGTCTGATGTGTAAAAAGAAAAAAAGAACTAAGGTTAGACATACAAGAGTCATGGTTCACTTGCTAATATTTGTTACAGAGCATACTTCTCTAATGAAATACACAATTGCTTAAAAATTTGCTTTAAGTCGCTATTTTCATTAAAATGTTTGTCATTGAAAGCCTTTCTTCCCAATTAACCACTGATTCCAGCAGTGCTCATGTTAAAATATTGCTGCTGTAAATTCAGCTGTTTATGGGAGGTTAATATGTGCATTCTTCAAAGTATACCTAATATTTTAACTGATACTCGATTTAGAAACTAGTTCACCATCAAACATGTGTTGGCATTGATTACTGTAAATTGGCTTGTGATTCATACACAAGGAAATGCAATTCATATCAAGATTTATCCCCCAAAGTAACTTAAAATACTAAGCTTTAAAGTTTAATCCTTTTTGGGAGGTTGGTGACAACACTGTGGTTTAGGGACCTGAGATTTGTAACAGCTTGGTTTTCTTGCTGAGCATTCTAAATGCCTGAAGTGGGTTTATTGGTTATTTGGATTTGTGGGTGTTTTTTTTTTCTTTTTTGGTTTGGTTTGTATTGTTTTTTTTCACAGGGGACAGTAGATTGTGCTGGAGGAGGAAAGTGTGATTTACATAAATACTTACATCTCCCTTAATAATAAAGTGGTGATATCAGGAGTTGTTGTATATTTGGCTTTGGTGCAAGAATATTATTTCTAGGTTATGAAATATTTGAAAATTATGACTGTGCAAGGTACTGGAGAAGAAAAGGAAGAAAACATGTGTTGGCATCTCTGTTGTCTTTTATGTCACTACTTTTGTGAACAAAGCACATTTATTAAAAAAAATCTGAAAAACTGAAAGCATTTTTTTAAATTCTTTGGGATAGAGCTATTGTCTTTTTTTCTTTCTGTGCAATCTGTTTATGCTGAAATCCAGTGAAATCAATGCAAAGCTATTTTCTTTATTTTCAAGGAGCTAGTTGTCTTGTGTTTAATTTATAACCCATAACGATGTTAAATTTGGCACTTCAGTTTCAGCTTCTACAGCTCAGCTGTTGTCTTTGCTTTTCGGAAGGGTTTTTTAAGTTCCTCCAGTTGATTCTGTTACCATGTTGCTTTGCCTGAGCACTTAGATGTGACCACTTCCTAAAGCCCTTCCTCTCATCTATCTCTACATGTTATTAATTTCTTTTCTATCTCACTGAAATACTTTTACATCACCCATTGTATGTTGCCCCTTTGATACCGTTATTGTATATTTCTATGTTGTGATTCTGAATACTGGAGGTGTTGGGAAAAGGATGGCAGTGGGAAAAGAAATCCAAAGAACTGAAGTTCTGAAGAACTAGCACTGCACAGCCTTCCTGATACATTCTGATCTCTTAAGTGAGAGTAAAGATGACTAAATAGCATTTCATAGCTGTGCTCAGTGTTGCTTCCTGCAGATCCTTTCTGCCTCCTTCTGTTTCAGGAAGACTGCCGGCCTGGCTTTACAAGTGTGATCATTCTAAAGCTTTTTAATCATACCTCCATGCATCAGCAGCAGGTTTTCTGCTCATTTTTCCTTCTCTTTCTGTTTCCCTCAATTGTTTTCAACCTGTAGAAGAGCAAGGTGTCTTTTTAGAAAGGGTTTCATGAACTTGCACAGAAACTTAGGTGGGTTATTTTATCCTCCAAGTAAAAACATTCAAGAAGAAGTTTCCGTACTTGCTTGAGGAGTATAACAAGATCATGGTTGGATCAATACAGTACCAATTAAGGGTTGTCATAATGCTGCTAAAGCATCTGAAGCACATGACCCTCACTAGGCAATCTGCAGTGCTTGTTAAAGGAAAACCTCTTAGCTTGTGGATTCTTTTGTTGGGCTTTTGTTTGTTCCTTTGGAGGGTTCATTGGTTGTTTGTTGTTTTTAACCCGTGTGACTTTTAGGCCTTTGGGCCAGTTTTATATAATATTTGAAGAGGTGTAATAATTTGGGGGATGTCTGAGGTTCTTTTGAATCTGAATAATTGTGTCAGGAACGACAGAGGGGCAAGGTTAGATGTTTAGGCTGCCCTAGTGCTGCTTGGCTAGGGGCAGGAGGTGCTGGTTGTGATGGATTACAGGAGCTAAAGGCTTTGTCTCCGCAGCAGCCCAGCCCACCTGCAGTTCAAAGAGTGCCTGAGCAGCACTGTCATCCAGACTCCTCTTGCTTTGCCTCTCTCGGCCAGGGCGCGGGGTTACCATGATCCAGAACCTTCCAGCTATCTGCTTACCTGCCTGCGAGAGCCAGTTCAAAATGTGCATTTCCAACATGTGCGGAGAAACGCACTCCGAGGCCAAGGAATCGCACGAGTCACGCCGGATCACAGGATGGGGAGGGCTCAGTCTGCCTTGCAGTCCTGATTTAAACACAGTTTTCCGGCCTCCATGCCTAAGCACCAGTGTTTATGGGCTTCGTTGGGGCTCTTGCTTGGTTGGGCTTTTTCATAATTCTATCCGGCCGCGCTGTGGCGGCGCGGCGGTGTTTGAGCCTCGGCGCGGCCCGTAGCGGGAAGCGCCGCGCTCGGCCTCGACATGGCGGCGGCCGGCGCGGAGGGCGGGAAGGTTCCGGGCCGGCTGTGGAGGTGAGAGCGGGCGGGCAGGGCGGGGGCGCCGCGGGCTCGTCACCGAGCGCGGCCGGGCGGGGGCCGCCAGCACAGATGGGCGTCGCGGGGAGGCTGCTGAGGGACCCCGCGCCGCCGCGCCCAGTGCCGGCACTGACTTCCCCTGGCCGGGCCGGCCCCGCATCTAGAGCTCCTGCTGGGAACGCGCCCTTCCCCAAAAACCGGCAATCCCCGCTGTGGGTGCCGTGTTAACATCTGGAATGCTGTCCTTCACCGGGGGGCTAAGTCTGATATGTTAATGTGTTAGCTAAAGAAGACTTTTTGTTTAAAAAAAAAAAAAACTCTTACAGAATTGCTTTAAAAAGAAAAAAAGTGCTAGCTAAACTGGAAGAATAAAGGTGAAGGAAGGTGGATTCACTATTTTAGATAGATCTCACCTGGGCTTAACTACTGAACCAGCTTTGGGGTTTGGTTGTGTGTTCTCAACTTTCTTAGACGAGTTAGGGTTAAAACTAAATTGAGAGCAGTGCTTCTTTACATAGAGGAAAGCTATTAGATAGTTTGGTCTCTAAATGTTAATGAGGCTCCAGGTTTTCCTTGAAATTATATTTGCAAAAGTTGATAAATACTTAAAAGTGGGTGTCCACGTTCTCTTTGGAATCTAAATGTGATTTGCTGAGATCTGTAAGTCGTGTCCCACCTGAAACCTTAAAGCCATTAATTTAAAACAAACACAGGAGCACTGCCCACCCCCGCCCAGGACTTTGAACAGTCCTTGTGTAAACAAAGTATTGACATAAAATACTAGCAAATAGCTGTGTTTTAGAGAACAAATCAGTTATTGATATTTCTCTTTAAAACTGAATTGGTGTTGTCTTTTTATTTGGTAATAGCCGTGTGATGGGATACATTAATCATAAAAATGTACCTTTTCCTTTTCACAAAAAGTTGACCATGTATTTTGGTTAAAAAATGCTAATATTTAATCGTGTGGTTTAGGAGTACACATTTTTGCTCATTGGTTAGAAGGTGGGGTCAGAAAGAAGAGATTGCATTCACAGACTGAGCTGTCATTTTGCAAATCCTTTTTTACCACTTGTGCCCAAGTAGATTTTGTGTCTTTCAGTAGGAACAGACATGTTGCCCCATTGGTTCCCCCACCCCAGCTTTTCTCTGTCATACCAGTCACTCTTCAGAAGTCTCTGTAAGATGGGCAATTAGTTAATTACTTAAAGAATTATAGAGGCGACGTATAGGTCTTTCTATGTGTTGGAAATTCTGCCCATAATGTTACAAAATGTCCCTTAAAAATATTACTGGCTGTTTGTAACTATATTAAAAAGAAAATCACATCAGTTAAATGGATCTGAGTAGGAGGTGCTTGTGTTCTAAATGTAATATTTATCCTGATCAGCTTGTTTGTTTTCTTGTTTCAGGAGGAGAGGGGAAACTGGCTTGAAGGGGTGCAAATGAAGGCTTTAATTTTACATTAGGAGAACTCTGAAAATCATGCCAAATCAGTTGTCATATCTGTATGTCCACTCTCCTTTTGTGAAATGGAGATAATAATATCTTTTTTACTGTGGGTTAAGCTCATTAAGTGAATGGGAAGTTCTTTTTGTAAATCATATACTTATTTAACTGCTAAAATCATGCTGAAAAGATTTAATAGAAAGTGAGGACTTACCAAATGTCACGGTGAAATAAAATAGTGTTTTAAAATAATTATACAATGTTCTAGAAGCAAGTGGCTATCATAGAAGGGGTTTGGATATCCATAGATGTCTAATATAGATACCTAATCAATGAGTTTTGTGTAAAACTGCCAAGGCCAGGATTGTTTTCCTCTCATTCAAGTTACAAAATAAGGTTTATGCAGAACCCATTTTGTATTGGTTTTCACACTTAATTGGGCTTTTTAATGTGTTTTTTTACTCTAGCTATTAAATTTCTTTGTGAGATGGGATGGGTCATATTTATGTTCTATATGTTTATAAGGAATTATTTGCCACTAAAACTTCTCTTAATTCTCTTCCAGGACTTAAAGGATTCTGGACCGGTGTTACTGAAATGATATTACAGAAGGCAGCAATTGCATTGTGTTCGTTGGATGAAACCTGAATATTTACTGTCAGTCAAGTGGGTGAAGCCCCTAACTGCAGTTTACATGTGTAGGTCACTGCGGTACTGTGTTAGTCACTGTCTCTATGCAGCAATGACAAGGCTAGAAGAAGCAAACAGAGAAGTGAACATGCACTCATCAGTCAGATACCTTGGCTATCTTGCCCGAATCAACCTACTGGTTGCCATTTGCATGGGCCTTTATGTCAGGTGGGAAAAAACTGCAGATGCACTTATTTTGGTAATATTTATTCTGGGGCTCTTTGTTCTTGGAATTGCCAGCATACTGTACTACTATTTTTCAATGGAAACAGCAAGTTTGAGTCTCTCCAATCTTTGGTTTGGTTTTTTGCTTGGCCTTCTCTGTTTTCTCAATAATTCTGCCTTCAAAATGGATGTGAAAGAAGAAGCTACAAAATATTTGCTTCTGTCTGCCATTGTTTTAAGGATATTATGTGCTTTAGTTGAGAGGATTTGTGGTTGTGTCCATCATCGACCAACTCTGCTGACAACAGTTGAGTTTTTGGAGCTAGTTGGATTTGCAATTGCCAGCACAACTATGCTTGTAGAAAAATCTGTGAGTATTATTCTGTTGGTCTTGGCTTTGGCCATGTTGATTATTGACTTACGTATGAAGTCTTTTTTGGCAATTCCAAATTTGGCAATTTTTGGAGCCATTGCATCCCTACTCTTTTTTCCATCACTGCAGATCCCCACAAACCCTTTTGCCTTGGCGTGTTTCTTCAGCTGCCTCATTTCAGATCCCCTTCTCGACGTTTACTTCAGTGGACTTTCGGTTACTGAGCGATGGAAGCCCTACCTGTACCGTGGTAAAATTTGTAGGCGGCTTTCTGTCATATCAGTTGGAGTCATTGAACTAATCTTTTTCATTCTTGCAGCCTTTAAACTACGTGATTTGGACCTCTGGTATTTTGTGATACCTGGTTTTTCTATTTTTGGAATTTTCTGGATGATCTGTCATGTGATTTTTTTTATAACTCTTTGGGGATTTCACACAAAACTAAATGACTGCCACAAAGTGTACTATACTCACCGAGCAGAAAACAACAGCCTGGACAGAGTCATGGCATCTAAAGGAATGCGTCACTTCTGTTTGATCTCAGAACAGCTGGTATTTTTCAGCCTTGTTGCAACTGCTGTTTTGGGAGCAGTCTCTTGGCAGGTAAATAATAATTCCTTTATCTTGATCTCCTCTTGACAATAATCCTGAGAATTGCTGCGTCCATAAAATTCCTAAAATTTCATGGTGTGCTGTGGGTTAGCAATTCAAAGTTGGAATGTGTGGTTTCACTGTCATGGGCTTTGCACTTAATGCTTTGAGCTGCCTGGTCAGTGACCTGTTAAAGCAAGTGCAGCTTACCAGCTTCCTTATGTTGGCAGCATGGGAACAGGTAAGTGCTTCTAGGGCTTACTTACTTCTTAGCAAAGTATTTTACATTTACCTACGTGGGAAATTATTTTGCTTTTGAATTCATTGCACCATAAAATTTGTTTTCAAAATAAATCACTGTGTTAAACCCTAGTAATGCTCACTAAATCTAGGGCTTTTGTTGTGGACTATTTTAATAAGATTGAAATGTATTAAATAATGTAATTTTCAGTAATTTAGGTTTGCTTTTAATCAATTTACATAGAATCAGAGATCAGCTGATAAACTGATAAATTGTTGCTTTAACATGAGCTCTAAGTGTCTCACTTTCAAATCTGATTATGCACCCCAGGATATGATATCTGGAAGACCAGTCATTAAAATCACACAGTGTCCTTTGACTTTTAATTTATGAGTTAAGGATGTTGTCTTTTCTATAATAGAAAGCATACATTTCTTTCAAAATGTTTGTTCAGTGCCCAAGTTAAGACACATGGTGCATTGTCATAGTTGAAGCAACTCTTTCAAGTTGATATAAACCACAGTAACAATTAATTTTGTGTTCATTCACCTCCTATATAAACAACAAACATACATTAATGTATATAAAATATCCTTTTAGAGTAGATCAGGTTTACAGACACATCTTTGTACTATTTCCAGAACAATTTCCTGCCCACTCCTGTGGAATTTCTAATCCTGCAGATTTTCTCAGATTAAAAAACTTCGTGGGTGAATGGTATTAAAGAAATTAGTGAAAGATTAACAGTTACTTTGTAACTATTTTGGGTTTGGTTTGGTTTAGTTTGGGGTTTTGTTTTTTGTATGAAGAGCATGAGAGGTAAACAGACAAGCCTCCAAGCAACACTGGGTAGTTTTGCTTTTTTTTTGGAAGATTATCAGCACTCGTAGCTGTGAAGTTGGGACTTGAAAGAAGGACAGAAGGAAACAGAACCAAAAATGTAGAGATAATAAACAATCCTGATAATAAACAATAAACAATCAGTTCAGTGCAAAATTTGAAGGGAATCAAGTTGGCAAGAAGCAGGTTGGAGCCAGGTAGGTAGGAATAATTCCTCATGTGGTGCTGAGCTTTGGGGCTGTGTATCATGGCATGCCATGTGTGGTGCCCCATGATTGAAGAGGCTCAGAAAGAAGCTGGACAAAATTCACTGGGGTCTGTGTACTATCTGGAAACCCCATGTGGCTCAGGAAGTTCTTGAGCCACTGGTGGTTAGTTTTTTCTGTCCTTACATCTTTCCTGGGCATCTATTTGGCCTCTTTGGAGACCAGACGTTCTTCTGGATGGGCCTTTGGTGCAGATTAATGCAGCCATTCATATATTCTTATATTAAGAAATTTTTTAACACTTTACATTTTTAACATATTTAAGTTATAGCCAGAAATGGAGTGGTGGAAAGGGGGGGGTTCCCTTTCATAGAAAATGTTTTGCAGGCACATTTTACAGGCACTCTTAACATTTCTAATAACTGTAATATCTGTGCTTCATATGAATCTCACGTGTATGAAAAATCAAGACCTAAAGCACCAGTTGTCTGTTAATTCGTGTCTAGAAGTATCCTATTTTATTAAAATTGCCAGAAAAATATCAAATCTCCTTTTATGGAAAGGTTTTTAAAGTGAGGTGAATTAACTTGCTGTAGCAGGGACAGTGGTTTTCTTACTGATGCAGAGATGTTGAGGCTAAAAGTCCTGTCAGTCAAGGACCTTTCTTTAAGGGGAATGTAGCCTTTGTAATAAGACAAGGGTTTAAAGTCTCTGTTCATGGTACTTGGGTATGTGCTTGGGGAGAACTGTAAAAGTAATGTGTTAAAGTTGGGTGCATTAAAAAATGGGGTAAGAGCTCTTCTTTCAGTGGGGCGTGTTTCAGCTGGGACATTGTCTGTTTCTGAGAATAATCCTTGTTATAGCTGCAGAGGAAAGATGTCTTGTCTTGTTGGTAAAAATTCAGGGATATTTTCTTTGCAGAATCTGCAGGAAATGGTCAGCACCTTCCTTTACATTTGTGTGAGGAATTTCAGTCAGATCAATAGACTCTTTAGCGTCAACTTATTTCAGCAATTAATCATGTGCCTGGTCGTAATTAGGCCCTTGAATTAGAGAAGATCCAGAAGAAGTCATGCAAATGACTCAGATATTACTTCTTCAAGAATCCAGTAAAATGATGAAGAATTTACAGATTAAAAGCTTGTAATTTTCAGACAAAGATCTTTCTTCAAAAGAAAGATTTGAGGCACTCTTTTTCTCAAAAACTTAAAATCAAATTTTGTTAAGTGCTCTATGCCTAGGTAGCTAGGTAGCTACAGGTTTTCTGAATTACTGGCCAAGGAGAATTATTATCCCTGGAAGGCTTGTATTTAGTATTACCAAGAGAAAAATTAACTGTGTTAGAGCCAGTAAAGTAATGGAATGAAGTACATTATTGAGTACATTATTCAGTACATTAATTCTTGGTTTTAGTGAATTTTATGGGTTAGTAAAATAGTAGTGTTCCTTACATGCTTGAGTACTCATACTTAAATAGACAGTACCATTTAGCTTGAATTATTTATAGGAGACAAAATAAGTTTACTGTATGTATAAGTACTTTCCTGTTTGGGGGAGAGATAATGATTTTGTAGTTTTTATTCTGGTGTGGTTGCCTGTATATATAGCAACATCTGTATTTACTTAGACATACTTATATTAATATCACATAAATAACTTGAATGCAAATCATATCCAGTCTTTCTCCTTCTCTTTACCCCTACTTTTCTTCCTGGCTTATATTTTTAATCCAATCTTCCTTCGGCTTTGCTTGTTTGGAACTATTTTTTGTTGTTTCTTTTTTCACCCTCCCAGAGTCCCTGCTGCATCTTCTGGCCTCTTTCCATATTTTCTCAAATATCTATGCCATTCCTGCCTTTTTTCATCTGTCTGTCTGGTCCTTTCTTTTCATCAGTGACAGTGTTTCCTCTTCTTGCTGATTTGCCTTCAATACCTGTGCTTTGCTGTTATTATAGTTTTCTGATGAGTTTCTTTTCCAATACCTTTATTCCTTCTTTTCCTACTGTTCCATCATCTCTTAAGCTGCATCCTAAGTCCCCATTGCTCAGCATTTCTTCTCAAACTCACCCTGTATAGTGTGTATTTTGCTGCCTGTCTTCCTCTCTTCGGTGTGTGCTCAGCCCTCCTTGGCTCTCTACCTGTCCAGTCCTGTCCCGAGGGCTACCTCAGGTTGCCTGCTGAAATCCACAGTGGCAGCACACCTTGCTGCTGTCACCACCACTTCAAGAGCTCCTCAGTCCTGAAAGGGATCTCTGGTGACAAGAGACAAGAGAAAGTGTTCATTGTTAGTCTAAAGAGTCTATTATGCGTTTAGCTTGCTGTCAAAATTTCATTAGTTTCAGGATTCACATTTTTGCATTTAAAAACACCAGAGTTTTTAGCATGCTTTTAAACTGATAACTGCATGTGGTTTTGCTGGAACAAATGCAGCAGTGTAGATAAAAGCAGAGGCTTTCCCGTGGCTAGAGCAGGAGTCAGGGATGGGAAACACAACACATTAAATCTATCTACCAGTGATTGTGACAACTGTTTTCTGCAAACTCTTCCCTAGATTTTCCTGCTGCTGTTCTAATAGTCAGAAGTAAAGGATTATTTATTGATCTCTATAGACTGTCCATTCAGTAACTTGTTATAAGACTGTTTCCTCTGGTAGTTGATGTAGCTTTGATGTAGCTGATTTGTAGCTTTACAAATTTTGTCTTTAAGCTTTTTTCTACCTGTAATATACCTATCTTGTCCTCATTTGAAATAAGCTATTCATTGAATGTTTGTAGATTAGTTAGCATTTTACCCTTTTTCTCCTGAGCCTTTTCTGTCATAGAGGGTGTTCTTCTATTATACTTCTTTTGTTTGGAGAGTTTTGTGTATCTTTGTATGTCTCTGTATAAAAACAGGTAAATATTCAGCTTGGATAATGGAAAGCAGGACAGCATTATTGCTTGGAAATGCACAAAGGCATCTTTGTAAGCTTTCTCAGTTACTGGTCTGTTAGATATAATCCCAGGCACCCTGCTGTGTGAGCAGTGCGTTGGATCAGGCAATTTCCTAAGACTCCTTCCAACCCCAACCATTAGGTGATCCTGTGACCATCTTAGTTGACATATGTTTAGTGTTTCATTTCTGTTTTAAACAGAAGGGCTCTTCCATAGGTCTTTGTAATTGGCTTCCAATTTAAACTAACATTTTATGCATTTTGGGGTTTTTTCTTCAGTCATACATCCATAATTAAATACAGTTCCAGAGTTATTCTGCTTCAAACAGTGGTTATTCTTTGGGATGAAAGTTGTCCTATCCATGAATATAAAATGACATCTAGGCTGTAAAATACCTCTAAATTCTTCTGGTGTTCTAACTGTTACACTTAACAAAAAACAGTGCTCAAAAAAGGAGAAAGTGGAAAGATACTACTACTAGTGAAATCTCACCACTCTTTTATTGTCTGTCATTTCAGTCATCAGAGGCAAGAAGTAGATTTTTTTTCTTTTACCTTTTCTATGTTATTTAAATGAGACTTAATTGTCAATTCTTTTAGAACAAGACAGACAAAGGCAAAAAAAAACCCTGAAGATTACAATATAAAATGATTTCTTATGGGTTTTTTCAGTAGGATTGCCTAGATGGTCCCTATCTTCTGTTTGCTTTTTGAGCAGTCTGTCTGCAGTCAATGGGCACTTGGAGTTCAGGGACGTGCTGCAGGCTCACATTGCTAGCGTGGTCAAAAACAATGAAAATGGGTTGAACACATGCTCTGTTTATGCATCCATGACCATCTGCTCCATTAAGGACCAGTCATCAAATCTTTGGGATTTAATAAAGCACTGACAATTTCCATCTGGAATTTTAGCTGTTTATCTTAAGGGAGGAACCTGTCTTCAGTTTTACTGCAATAACTAAATCAGATATTTTTGCTATTTGAAGTTCTTATTGTTTAGGTATTTTAAAATGCTACCAGTCATTTTTTTGTAGTGCTGGATTAGGATATTTTATTATCCTACTAAAGATTTGTTCTAATCACCATTAGGCATTTTTACATTTGTGACATATTTCTTCTAAATCAAAACTGTTGAAAAAGTGATAAAAGCAAGTGCCAGCATCTTTACATTAGATGGATGTCTACAAATGTAAAATATCCAACATTTTCCTATTCCATAGCATAAGATGACCACTAAAAGACAACACAGTTGAAACCTTAGATGGAGCTAAGTTGATTCATAACACTATAGAGCATATTTCCCATTCCTGTTGTAATATTTGGTACAAACTCAAAGCAGGATACAGAGCAAGATGGATCACCGAGGTGATCCTTAGCGTTTCTGTGTGAGATCCTTATTTCAGAAGTACTTGGGAATTTTCTTTGCCAGTATCTTCAAATTAGTAGGAGTATTTTCAATAATTTAATGTAAATATTTTTTAAAAGTTAAACTCAGAGTGAGTCTTTGTGATAATTTCAATTTGTGTTGTGGCAGAATGCTGTAGGTTTAATTGGTTGCATGTGTTTAGGGGATTGGGGAAGTGCAGGGAGTATTTAGAACAAGATGGCATTGTTGTAATAAGACTACAATAAAATTCATATAAAGTAATATAGTTTATTGAATTTTTAATAATTATTATTGAATAATATAGTTGATAATAATATAATAGTTATTGTTTATTAATAGTTTAATAATTATTTAGGATGTTATTATTCCTCTAGTTTTTACAGGCAAATGTATTTTTTGTTTTGTAATATGTTCACTGTGATCAAAACACTAATGCAATATAGGAGTAGTTTGCTCTAGCAAAATCCAAGAAAACATATTTATATGTGGTGTAAAAGCTGAACTTGTCACAAAAATATTTCCCCTTTTTTTTTGTAACTTAAAACACATTACCCTTCTGGAATCTACAGTTGGAAAATTAAGTCTCTAAGTCTTGAAATTAATTTAGCTAGGAAACTCTGCTCTTTCATCAAAGTCTTATACTTCATAAGGTTTCTACAGAAAAAAATCTAAGTTTTTGTTGCTGCCACTTTGAGTCATATTCAGAGTGCATTGGGGGAACAGAGCAACAAAAAGGAGTGCTTGCTACTAATACATTTGAAACAGAAATCATATTTCCTTAGTTAAAGGATTTCTTTTCTCCATATTAACAAAACAAATTGAGGTGGTACCGTATTAGTTACAGTGTTTTAAGCTTTCCTGTCTTCTGGTGATTTCAGGTAATTAATATTATCAGTCAATAATGCTATCAATTAGTTATTATTTAATATCAGATTCAGGTGTTTATTTGTGATTAGAAGTATTGCTGTCACGATTTCAAGGACAAATAGGTGAGATCCTTCCATCAGAAGTATGATAGGATACTTTTTTAAACCAGGACAGGTAGCAAACTCTTTCTTTCTTAGCACATTAGATGAGTAAAGCTCTCTTTCAGGCTAAGTAATTGTGTTTAAAAACTGAATGTAGTTGAGTTAGTGCCATGTGCCAGCAAGATCTGGGTTGGTTTAGGTGTCATTTTTTTCAGTATAATATACTTTCCAAATTATTAATAGTGTTGGACTTTGTGTTGAGTTGAACTACCAGTGCCCATCAAGTCACTGAGTCTTAAACAATAAGGCAATATCAAGATTAAAAAAAATAAACAACAGTATTGTAGATTTGTACAAAGAGAACAAATAAAACATAGACGGGGTCAAAGACTACAGGATTCTTCTCAACAAAAATCTCTAGCTATGAATTTACTTCCTTTACTTCCTTTACTTCCTATAGCAATCAATATTTAACAAATATACCATGTTTAATTGTATATTATAATACTGATTCTATCTTTCCTAAAGCATTTAATACCTCATTAAACCCATTCACATCATGCTTAAATAACTAAAATGAATCTTTATCTGTTTTGCCTCTCAGAGACATCTGGCATTTCAGAAGTCCATTTTTATTTTGCTAGTACTATTGATTGAGATGTAACTGTTGAAACTTCATGTTTGTTTTTTACAGAAATCAGCTATGTATTAGTATGTTGTAGGTTGGGTTGATTTAGTCAGGAGTTTTATTAATGTTAGTTAGGTTTGTTCCTTGTACTTCCCTATTTTCCCCTCACAGTGGTTTGCTCCAAGTTGTTTACCCTGAGAATTCCCGCCACTCGGATCCACAGTTACCTGTCAATCTCCTCACCTCTTCCTGTTTTCTCCTTGTTTGGTTCCATCAGTCAGGGGTTGTCACTCCCTGTTTAGTGTCAATCTTGTAACCACCCCCAGCTTCTTCATGAAAGTTCTGTTTCAATCACCCCACCTTAGCCTTTCTATTTGTCCCAGGATGCTGTACCCACCTGTTATGTTACCATTGGTTGTTATAATCCATGTCACTCCTCTATCGTTTGTCCCCATTGAGCGAGCCAGGTTTCCACCCCTGTCCGCCCACCCCCTACTTAATCTGCTGCAACGCTTTGTTCTCTGGCATTTTGCACTGCATCGCTCTGAGAGCATTTTGTTCCAACCATGCATGGGGGAATAAAAGCTCTTAGAGCTTGCAAACAAAGTGTCCTTCTCTCGTCCCTTCGTCTCCTCTCAGCGTGAAGCTACCAAAGCTGTGTTACCCACGCCGCAGCGCTCAGCACTACCAGGCTGGCAGACGCCATTACCCTGGAGTGCCCGCACACACGTGGCTGCCACCCGCCTCACACAGGCAGTGCTAGCCGGCTCATCTCGACTGCTTGAGGTTGTGGCATGTAGCCACTACATTAGTAAGTGTAATATTTTCCAAAACTACTTTTTCCCTATGAAGCAGGAAAGCTTAATATAGGGTATTAGCTCTGTGAATGCTATGAAGTCCTATAGAGGATGTTCCTTTACTCATCTGGTATTTGTGTAACTGACAAAGAATTGTCTTTTTAATTGAAATAATGTCCACAGATGATCTCAGAATTCATCTTTTGTGTGATACGTAGTATTCCACAAGTTAAATATATATTTTTAATGATCATAGAATGGTTAAGGTTGGAAAAGACCTCTACGATCATCACATCCAGCCATTAACCCAGCATTGTCAAGTCCACCACTAAACCACCTCCCAAGGTGTCACATGTACAGGTTTTTAAAATATCTCCAGGGATGGATGCAATACAGTGTGCTGTCATCTGATGCTAGATACTTAATATCTGTGTTGTACCTCACTGATTAAGGCCAACCCTGCAGATGCTTACAGATCTTTTTATATTATGCACACAATTAGTTTTGTGGCATTTGATTTTCTTGCCTCAGTTGGTAAAACTAAGATATGATCACAGTTTTTACAGCTAAGTTCTGTGCTGTCAGTGTTTTCAAATGCATTCCTTTCAGAAGAGTGATCCTTGCTTACCAGCCACCTTCTCCCCAAGCTTTTGATTTGTCTTTACAGTAATTCACCATGTAATACATGGAAGAATAAATTTACATTACCAGTAATACTTTGCATGTTTCAGGACCCAATTATGTGGGATCAAACAAAGGGATTTTCATACAATGTCTAAGTCTCTTAATTTTCTTTTTAGCCAACCAATGGGATCTTCATGAGTGCATTTCTGATTGTTCTGCCTTTGGAGTCCATGGCTCATGGGCTTTTCCATGAACTGGGAAACTGCTTGGGAGGAACATGTGTTGGGTATGCTGTTGTGATTCCCACCAACTTTTGCAGGTATGGTTACTGTCCATTTCAGTTTCACAGTGTTTAAATGTATTGTTTGCTCATGGAGACAGTGCAATGCTGTTGCTTAGATTTTTCCACAATTAAATACAAATTGAAATAATAGGCAGATTTTCTATTTCTCCTTTTTCTTACCCTGGAATGAGGAACTCCACCTTTCTATCTAGGTAATTTGCTTTTAGAAAGCTGATGAATACAGACCAGCTGTGCATAGGCAGATTTCACAGCCCTTATCTCACGCAAAGGAGGATTGGGGCATTTGACGAAGACCAGGTATCTTACGTGAGGGGATTTAATAAACCAAACTGTCATGGTTTGACACTGGCGCAATGCCAGCGCCCCCATGAAAATGCATCTTCCCCAAATAAATGCTGTGAGATGTTATCAGGAACAGAGCAGAGCAGGCCCAAGCTTAATAACAAAGGGAAAAAAAACTTTATTAAACTACTACTACTACAGAAGACACATAAACTAAATTCAGGATGAAGACCTTTTAAAACACCCCTCCTCCTCCCAATTCCTAAAACACCCACCATGAAACATCACCCGGGATTCCTGATCAAATTACCACCCTTCAGATAATCAATACTCAAACTATCAAGGGAGAGAGAAGTCTCTCTTGCACCACAGACCCCCCAGGAAACACAGTTGCCACACCCTGTGTTTCCCTGTCACACATGGCAACCACCCGGAAAAAAATCTGCCAGTGTGACACTCTCCATTCCATGCCACAGTGCTCTCACCACCGTGCATGGACAGACTGCTCATAGGGCTCCTTTAAGGATGCTTTGCCACGGACCCAAAGATACAACAGTTCAGCTTCTCATCTTGGGACTACCGCCCCCCCCCCATTTTCCCCTGGGGCCAAGGGTCCAAGAACAGAAAAATCATCTTCTTTCTCAAAGACAGAGGGCATCACCATTCCCTCCTCAACTTCTTCTGTTCTTGCCATTCCGGTGCTTTTAGAAGCTGAAGCAGGTCTCCTTGGGTCACCACTGCATCCCCCTAAAATGCAGTCTCTATTGCAGGAGATTTTGGTTCAGTCCATGGCTAACAAGAAAAGTCCAGCCAAAAGCTACTTCATCATCCCCTCCCACCTAAATATTTCTTCTTCTAACATCTCAGGTCCCGGACTATCTCTCTTCCACTACAAATCAAGGAGGAGTAATATTTTACAAAGCCCTCATTTCCTGGAAAGGGTTAAAAGTTCAGACTCCCTGGACGGCTGATATCTCAGTCCAGTGTTCCGTCTCCCACGCTGGACATCATCCCCCCCCTTTCTCCTTCTCTTCTGCCGGCAAATTTCCAGGTGCCGTCAGGCTCTCTGTCACTTTTCCTCTGAGGGGGGACAAAGGCATCTCCGCTTCTCTCCACCCTTCCGTCCAGGAGCTGGCTCAGTTCCAGGCCTTCAGCCCCTCGGCCTACCTGGACGAGGCCGCGTGGTTTCCCCTCCCCCACCCAGCCTGAGGCTGGGCAGGGGAGAGTCTGCACTCTCTGACGACCAGAACCAAAGAGACAGTTCCCTTGGGAGTTCTTGCTTTTAACCCCCTGTGTTCTCAGAGGCATGTCCATACTTTCAGTGGTCACTCCAGGTGCCAATATCCAAACCTGACCACTGATTGGTTTGACCCAACTTCCTGGAAAAAATTCACTTCCATGTCAAACCACGACACAAACAGATCAGTTCAAAATAATTTTGAATTCAGTTAAATGAGGTACTGTCTACATTTAAAATTCATTAAAATTAGATTTGCAAATGGACTACATGTCATATATTGGTGTTGACAATTTGAAGCTGGTTTTTGTTCCAGCATAAATGTTACCATATGAGAAATGCATGATTGTAAAGGGACTGTACTATTATTATTTGCCCATTTGTGTGTTTTTCTTAGAAGCTTTAACCTTGCAAATCGTGCTTCTGCCATAAAATTAAAATCAGTGTGTGCACATTTTTTTGTAAATGATAAACGAGAGCTATATAAATAATCTCTTCAAGTCACAAGAGAAATAGAATAGTAAGTTGAAATGAGGTTCTTCAAAATAGAACTGCCCAATTTATGAAAACTTCACAGCTTCAGTGTGTGTAATGGGTTTAGTGGATAAAGAAGAATTTAACATCAAAGAAACCAAAGATAGTATGCTAATCTTAGATAACGGTATCTTAAATATTGTAAAGAACAAATTTTCAGAGCTTCTGATGTAGTCTTTCAGCTGTACACCCTTAAAAAGACACTTTTCAATTTTTGCTACAGATTTGAAAAACAGATTTTCAAAATTTACATTACAATAAAAATAAATTTATTTTGTTTCCATGGTAATAATTTAATTCTTTCATTGTATTATATTATTCTGGCACAGGCAGTTCCCTCTAATTTTGAGCAAATGAGATACTCTTGAGCAACTGTTTAGGACCTGACAGAACTAAACTTCCTTAATAACAAAGCTTGACTGTTGCAGTGATCGACCCAGTCTTCACTTGCTGAGACCAACAGTAATGATTAGCTATTCAATGTAGCTATACCAGTGGAATATTAATCTTCATAAAAACCCTAGGCAAGTGAGAAGGTGCAAAATTTAGTTAGCTAGGCCAATAAGGAGACCAGGTAGCTTTACACACTGACTTGTAAACAAAATACATGAAGAATACACACATATATACATATATAGGGGAAAAAAACCCATAATGTCATGTTTTAGTAGAGTATGACTTGTCTCCATATTTTCACTCTCAAAACCTCTCCATGACTGTAACTGAGCATAAATTAGGCCAATTTGGCCCAGCTGTCAGTCATGTTCCTTATCATTACCCTTATTACATCAGCTGAAGAGTGATGAATGCTTTTCTCTTTCTGAAAGTATATTCTGAAGAGCACTCCCCTAACCAGGTGTCTTGCACGACCAAATTTCCTATTATTATGATAAATTAATAGCTGTGTAGACCTAAAATAAAAAGTGTATTTTTATTTGATGTTTTACATACTGTAAATATTTGGGTTTTTTATTATATATTTATCTATATTTTTTATAAAATGTAGATAACGATACAAATAAAGTTCATTTTGGAACCCAGGGATGCTTTTTTATTTTTCTTATTTATGCATATTCATATCTACGTAGACATAAATACACATACATGGCTTTTTCCAGGTCTAGTTTGTAACTTTCTTAAAACTTTGATTTTCTAAGCTGTGAATACTGTTATCTGAAACACATTTCTTATGCCGAAAGAACAGCATCTGAACAGCACAAACAAGAAAGAATTACTGTATTTGTGTGAGTTCTATATTTCAGAGTATCTGAGCAAAGTGTGTATGTGGACTTCTCTTTCGTCCATTATAGGAAGCTAGGTTTCATTACATTTTGTGCAGATTAGCACTCATATTCTCTGTGCTTCTTTCCAGCTGTTCATGAAAAAGTGCCTGTGTGAAGGCAGTGCTCCTCAGTGGGACTTCATTAAATTGTTATAGCCTCCCTTCTTCCTGTCACAGTTTCCTTCTCTCCCTCTGTCTCTTAGTTGCAGGAATAGCATAGGGCTGAGTAAGGACTATGCTTGATATTGAAGTGTGACAGAAGGGAGATAGTGGTCCCTCACTCAACTACAGTAATTTGAGTTGTTTATAAGCTGTCAATCTTATTTGATTTAAAGTAAATTTGAATTTAGAACAGTGCTACTTCATAGCAGACAAAATATGCACAGGGGGAAAAATCACCAGCTACTAGAAGTCCACTAAGTATGAAATAATTATCAGCCATAATCATTAGCTGTTCTCCTTCTCTTTAGTCCTGATGGCCAACCAACTCTTCTTCCACCTGACCACGTCCAAGAGTTAAATCTGAGGTCTACCGGCATGCTTAATGCCATCCAAAGATTTTTTGCTTATCACATGATTGAGACATATGGTTGTGACTACTCTACAAGTGGGCTGACCTTTGATACCCTTCACTCCAAGATCAAGTCTTTTCTTGAACTTCGGACTGCAGATGGACCCAGACACGATACCTACATTCTGTATTACAGTGGTCACTCACATGGCACTGGTGAATGGGCACTGGCAGGTAAGTAATCTGGGGGTTTTCTTTTGTTAATTGTTTTGGTTATTGATAACCTTTCCAAGTCAATTCATTAATTCTGTAGGAAATCATACTATATTGCAAAACTTTGAAGTTTTGAATGTACTTACTACCAGGTTGTTCAGAATGGCAAAGAACCATCAGTCTTTGGAAAACAGTTTTATACAACTTCCTAGCAGGGAGGGAAGAAAGGAAAAGGTAGTAGTATTGCAGAGCATAACTGTTAAGAGATTCAGAGGCTACAAGAAATTGAGAAAACAAGCCAGGTTGCAGGCTGACCTACCTCTGCTAGTGGAGGGAATGGAAAAAGGCAGAAGCCCCTTTGGTATGCAGGTAAGTTATTGTTAAGAGGTAGCTCTTTCCTTCCCTTGCATTGTATGACAGTCAGGTATGTTACTTCATGAACTTTATGTCATTTTGGTATTTACTGACTTTGATAAAAATCCTTTTACAGCCAACTAATCTTCCACTTATTCTCAAAATTGTCTAATATTGTTAACTCCAAATGTATTCTTTCAAGTTTAAACACAGTTTCATATTTCCCTGATTTTCCTCACACATGATTTTTGTATTCAACAAGTTAACTTTAAAGATTGCTTTTTTCGCTGCATGGAATTAAAAGGAGAAATTACGCACTCCTGCTCTAAAGACAAATTTTTCCCTGTATTTTGAAGAATATTTGTTCTCATTCCTTGGACATGACAGAGGGAATTACAGTGTTCTGTGACACTGTGTCGGTTAGACTGTCACGAAGACCTGCATTTATGTCTTTAAGATGTGCTTTGCTTTTTTTTTTTTTTTGTAAAAGAATCAGTAAAAGAAACAGGAGGCGGATATACAATTCACACTACAAAAACAGGTCTTCAAACATATAACAAACTTGTATCATAAAAACAGGTATGGTTTGCTTTCATTATGGACTTTGGGAGTGATTGTGGGCATAAGTGTAGCCTCAAGATTGTAAACCTCTATTTAAAGGGCCAGTTTAATGCCTTGTCATATGCATAGACTTAACCATTTCTCCCTTTCTTGACCCATTTGTTTGGTAAACTTAATGAAGTTGTCAAATCATTGCAAGGTTTAGCCTTGCTCTGCTGCTGTAGGGAACTGAGGTCACTGTGTGCAGAATAGGAATCTCCTAGTAAATACATTCAAAATTTGTAACTTTTTTCTTCCTGAGATAGAATTAATTCTCTTGGATAGCACTTTGCCTGTGAGCTCCAGGCTCTTTGTCAGCAGTGTCTCTCCAGGTGCACGTGTCCTTCAGTAGGGCATGCCCTTCAGTGTGTGGGTAAGTGTTGAGGCACAGGTCAGTTTCCATCTGGAGGCTCTGTACCTGTTTTGGTGCAGCTCCATCCTTGAACCTTTATACCTGCTGAAGAGCAGTGTGTATTTTCTCTCAAGGGCTTTATCTGTATCAGAGATTTTAAAAAGCCGCGGCTTTTACTGTGACCTTAGTGCAAGTGGTGAGCTACAGTGTATGTAGGGTGGCCAAATTACTTCTCTGAGAAGGGGGTGGTTTGTCCATAAGAGCAGCTGCCACCCTGTGCAATTGCTGAGTGTGTCCACACCTTGTGTGGAGCAGACTATGAGCAAAACTCCACCTCCCACCTGTGCTCCAGCCAGCAGCATAGACAAAGTCAGCTTTCCTGCATATGTAGGGCCAAATGTTGCTGCAAAAATTGGACAGCTTCCTCCCCAGTCCTAGCTTACTACATCTAGCCACCCTGGAGTGTGTCTGGGGAACTCAGGTCTCTCTAGTGTGTAGGTAGCTGTAACCTAAATTAATGTGTAGCTTTTAGGAGACAGGCCAAGGTAACTGTTAAAACTTAGGTGCTAAAAGATAGTGTGTAAATGCGGTGGTATTCAACTTCCTCACAAAGCTCCTTTTCAGTTCTCTGTCCAAACACATCTTCAGCTTCTACATGGATACATGTATAGTCACATAAAGGAGAGCAGGCAGCTGTCATAGGTCTTGCATGCTTTTTTTTTTGTGATGAATTTTAGTTAAATGATGGAATGTAACACTTGATCCTCCTTCCAGATATCACTGCTCCTGCATGTAACTTGAAAGTATAAACTGACAGTATAAAGGCTGTAATTGTGCCCCTTGTATTGGACACTGGCATTTTGTGACAGATGGAACCTTGGCCATCAGTTCCAGTAATGTGTACTATCCTCTGACGTGTAAAGGGGATGAAAAGAGATGACAACAATGAAAAAACATTCATCTGATTAAAAAAGTAGTTTCTCACTGCTGGCTTATGCCATGGTACAGCACAGTAGTAGCAGTGTAGTCTTTGCTTTATAATGACATATTCAGTAAAAAGACTTACTGAATTAATTAATTCAGTAATGATGTTTCTCTGTTGTTGGAAGCTGAGACATAGCACAGTGGTATATAAAAGAAACTGTTAACTAGTCATGCATGAAGTATGAGCAGTTAAATGACCTGGGGGTCCTGTTGTCTGAGTGAAGGCAAAGGTGTGAGCTGGGCTAATAAAGCTTTGTCTCTGTCCCTCAAACTGTTGGTATACCAGTTGTCCTGCTAAACCTGCCAGAGAGCTGGAGGTGGCCAGACACCTGCATTTCTTACACAGCTTGGCGACTAAACCTTGTGCTGGATGATAAGCTCATGTGTTTGAGGTCCATAGGGTTGGAAGCCAAGCATGTGTTTGCTTGTATCTGTGTGAAGGATGAGATGGTTTTCTTTGGGTGATTCCATCCAGTGCTGTTTTGAAATCATCTGCACTCCTACATAGCTACACTTTAATAAAGTTTATTTATAGGCCTTTAAAATGTGAACAAATAAAGAAATTTTTGCAGATAATTCACATGGAAGATGTACCTAGAAAAGGAAAACTACTTCTATGTAAGTCTCTGCTGTAAATAACTACAGCAGTTCGAGGATCATGTACCAAGACAAGTTTGTATCCTAGAGATTTTCTTTGGTACTAAATTTTCCAGGTTTTCATTTTCTAGGAGAAATGTGTAGCTCTGTAATTTTGCTTTAACTACAATAACATGCACAATGCTTTAGTTCTGAGATATTAATTCGAAGCACTTTTTTGTCACCCCTTACAGGTAGAACTGTAAGTGCTGAAATATGCAGCTAACAACATTTTAAACACTGCTTAATTATATTGCCTAATGAAAAATCACTCTGGAATTAAAAATCTGTTATTTTAAATACCTTTCTTCTTCATTTTTTTAAGTTGATATTTTGAAACTTGAGTGTTTTTGTTATAAGCCTGTATCATAGCTTCAAGCCAGAGCTGAGGCATACCAGTTCTTTACTTCAGTATCATTGGGAAGACAATGGAGAGTTATTCACTTGTTTGCAAGATGTTGTCATTAGGTACCTGAGTAAGTAGTCTGCCTTTCAAAGCTACATAGATCCTGCAGCATCCAGTACACTTAAGCAGAAGGACTTCCCACTATAGATAACATTTCAGGTTTAATTACAATACCTTCTTTCAGAGTGCTGTTGGAACAGGAGCTGAGGCAGAACATGAGAAGTTGGACACTAGTTGCAAGGGTGTTTTGACCTGACAAGAAAAAAATATTGTGGAAAAATTCCTACGAGATTTTTGTTTCATTGAGTTGTAAATCGGTATCAGTTTTCTTGAAGCTCTGAAAACAGCTGTCTCCATAGAGAGAATCTCTTCATTCCCACAGTTTGAAAATGTATTTTCTTCTAAATTCACCTCTTAGAGGAGCCTTCTTTAATATTCATAAAAACATATTAAAAAAGAGTCCTATTCCTGTTCCTAAAATTATTAAGATTTAATACAAAATAAATTTTATTTCAGATTTTTTTCCCTGTTTATCTGTATTTTCCAGATTTCATCAATTGGCTCTAATTTTCACTCTGTAAAGGAATTCTTTTTTATGTTACTGTTGGTAGGTTTTCTTTCTAATCAAGGGTAAGTTAATGGCTTCGTCTGCCACAGCAAGCCTGTTAATGCCTCTGTGGAGATATGCAACATTTCAGACAGAAAGGATGAAATGAAAACATCTGTTATATCTGTCCAAATTTTTAAAGTAAGGGATTCTTAGAACCAGTCAAAACAGTTAAAGTTCTGCAGAAGTTTCTGTTTCTTCATCCTGATATTAAATCTTTTTGTCCTTGTGGCAGGGGGTGATGCTTTACGACTTGACACACTGTTGGAGTGGTGGAGAGAAAAGAACGGCACCTTTTGTTCTCGACTGATCATTGTTTTAGACTGTGAGAACTCTCAGCCTTGGGTTAAAGAAGTAAGAAAAGTAAATGACCAGTATGTTGCTGTGCAAGGAGCAGAAATGGCCAGAGTTGTAGACATCGAGGAAGCAGACCCTCCACAGCTTGGTGACTTCACCAGACAATGGGTTGAGTACAACTGTAACCCTGACAGCAACATCAGCTGGTCTGAAAAGGGCCGCACGGTGAAAGCGGTGTATGGTGTGTCAAAGCACTGGAGTGACTACACTTTGCATTTGCCAACGGGAAGTGATGTTGCCAAACACTGGATGATGTACTTCCCACGCATCACCTATCCATTAGTACATTTGGCAAACTGGTTTTGTGGTCTCAATCTTTTCTGGGTCTGTAAAGCGTGCTTTAGGTGCTTAAAAAGATTGAAAATGAGCTGGTTTCTTCCCACAGTGCTGGATACAGGACAGGGCTTCAAACTTGTCAAATCCTAATCAGCAACCAAAGAGAAAATGAAGTGAGAGCTTTGTGAATTTCCTCACTTACCATACTTAAAACTTCTTCTATGACTATTTTTCTCTGAAAAAGTCTGTTCTACTCACTTTATTCAGCTTTTGGAGCAGCTACAGTATATGCAACAGTTAGAAATTGCAATCTTAAACAGAAGAGGGTAGAACTATGATATTTTGAATTTTGTTACATGTACATACGTAAGAGACTTATTTAATATGACCATGCATTTTGGAGACAGGTCCAATGTTGATATGTCTTACTTAAGGCAGCCTTTGTTTAGAGACATCAGGTTGATGGACAGGAGCTCCTGTGAATGTTACACCATGCTGATCTGTCATTTATGTTCACTATACAGTTTAAATACAGGAAAGGAACCAAGCTAATACTCCAATCAATTCACATGTGCTTGAAATTTTGTGGTGGGGTCACTGAGCCAAAAAAACCCTGAATATATAGCTACTGTATGTAAGTAGCTGCCAAAAAGCTTTAGTTTTATTTGCTTTTACATCTTGTGCCCTGCCTCAGTTCTCTACTGCCATCAGTGGAAATTTGCCATGGAAAACAAGGAAATCAGACAACCCTCTAATGCTCTGATACTTCTCAGACGGTGTGTTCTGAAGTGAGTTTTAAGAATATTCAGTGTTACTTTCAGCATTAAATATCTTACTGGTGCTCTTTGAGCATACATTCCCAGAAGTTAATTTATATATGGAATAAAAACTGCAGTGAGCATTTTTCCCTCACCTGTTAGGTGATTCTGGATTTTCCAGGCTCTTAATAGTTTCTGTTTGAAAAGCTACTCTGAAGAAAACAAAGTAAAACAAAACACAAGGAATTTAACAAAGAAAATATTCCTTAGATAAAAAATGGGAATACAAGTGTTGCCTTGCTTCCATGTTTATCTGAAGTCCTTGGTGTGCCTAAAATCGTGTATCTGTGAAGTTCTGAGTACAGAGTTGGACCAGTGAGTTCATTATCTATTAAAATCACAAGCAAAGTTTGTTTGAATGGATTATTTGCTTAGGAGAAGGGGGAATCCTCAGTATTCCTTAAGTCTTTTCTCCCACCCACAAGGTCCTGATTTTAATTCTTCCAGAGCTCAATGGGACTCTAGAAATCCTTTCCTTCAGTCATAAAAGCTGCATAGCTTTTTTTATGCCATTTTCTCAAGTTCGGAAAATTAGAGGTGAAACAAGTAAGTGGCTAAACCACAGTACCATTTGTGGTGAATTATTTGCATATGTGTGTGTAATTCAGTAGACATACAGTTTACTTTTTTCTGTTTCCATCAGTATTTTAATAAAGTGTTAGAGAGTAGCTGATATTTGTCTAAAATATAACTTTTTTTTTTTTAATTTAAATACATGCAAATAGTATTGTAGCTCTTTAAGTCTTTGCCATCATGGCTTTTTCTAATGCCATTTGATCTTTTTAGCCAGCCAACTTAGAGAATCTGCTAACACTGATACACATCAGTAGTTCCCGAAATAAATAATGAGCCAAAGCAACAGCCAAAGCAATTTGTACCCACCAGCTTCAAAATGGTGATTTTCTCAGATTTACAAGTGGCAGCCACTAAGTTTCTTCATTAATATGTATTACACAATATTGTTTAGCAAGGCACCACCTTCCACACCACTTTCCCTTTCTCTGTCCCATTCCATAATGTGAGAAGGGGATAAAGAAATAAAAGATAAATTATATCTTGTGAAGACTTAATGCCTTTGGGTCTTCTCTATGTAAATGCTGTGATTGTAGCTCTGTCAGGGAATCAAGAGGTGGCTGTTGTCAATAAGGACAGAGGGTTCTCACACCACCTCACTTCAGGTATCCAACTTAAGGTCCTGATGTGGGAGCCAGAGGTAGGAATCATCCCATTTAAATTCAGATGTTCAAAAACCAGATATCTGAATCCATGCTAGTGACCTGAAGTGCTCCACTGCACTGCACTGCACTGCAAAGAGAAGTAAATATTTCCAGAGGAAGACTGGTTTGGTCTCTGTTCTAGGATGACCTTTCCTGTGATTGAGGGCATTACATTTTTTTTGTTTTGTTTTGTTTTGCTTTCCTGTGCCAAAGGTCAAGCAGACAAATCCCTTATGTCTCTTTAATAACCTTAGAGCACCTCTTAGCTATCCTCTGGAGCCTGAGCTGGGTACCTAAGCTCCTTGTTCAAGCACATATAAACTGGATACTTGAAGTTGAGTTGAGCAAGGATCCGTCAGGTTGTAGAAAAGCAGTACTGCCTTCTGCAGAAGGCACTGTCTTCCATTCCTGGTCATCAGCTCTTGAGTATAGATTCACAAAGACTCCTTTACATTTAGTTTGTAAAATCACCATTGTTTTGACTTCTCTTTCAGTAAAAGTTCACCTGATTGCATCATAAACTGTTACAGCTTGAGCCTTAGAAATTTTTAATAAAGTCCCCATAAACACCTGATAGTAACCCTGTGAACATTTGAAGTCAATAAGTTAGTCCTTTCTGTTCTGGAAAAGCTTTAAATATCAACCATAACACTTGCCACTAATTATAATTGACAGATCTTAATTGGTAAATTTCTACCTGCTATTGTTATGTTTTTATGGAAGTCATCTGTATCTTTCTTTTTGTTCGTGAAAGGGAACAAGAAAAGTGTGGGATTCCTGACCTCTCCTGAATCAGTGAGCAGGAATCTTCTATGTAGTGCAGTGATGGACTTCACTCTGGGCAGAATAAATGCAACAGTTTGTCCTGCTGTTCTGCCTCTGCATATTAAATGGTTTCCAGCTTACTTACCAAAGTTAGATTTTTTTCCTAGGATAGATTGGGTGTTATTCAGCTGTTTGCTGAAAGGCAGATAAAGAACTGAAAAAGAGAGCAAAAAACTATTTGTAAAACTAATCACGTGTTTGCAGATTTGTTTCTATTTTCTCAATTATAGATCTCTGGTTTTCTGAATTTGAAGTAGTTCTAACATAAGCTAAGGTGTTCCTACTTCTAATTTTGTTACTGCAAAGGCATGGTGAAAATGGTAACTTTAAAAGAAATGTTTACAGCTGTTCAAATTATGAGGCCTTTTTGGACAGACTGTCATGTGTTTCAAAACACTATCAAACCAGGGCTATGGATGATGAGGAATTCAGCTTCATCAGTTCTTCACTTCTGCACTGACTTCTATCAAGGCATCCTACAGTGACCCACATTCCCAGGTGGAATTTTACTCCAGCTCCTGGTGCTTTTGCCTCTCCACAGGTCTCTGCCCAGCCTCGGGCATGTGCCTGAGGGACAAACACTGGGAGCTCCTGTAATCCAAGTGAGGAGTTATCCTTCTGGTATTCCTGTATAAAAGACAGGGCCTGAAGGAAATTTAAATTAATTCCAAAGAATGTTGCCTATGATACCAGTTCTGTACATGTTGTTTAGTGGTAACGTGTACAAATTTCTGGGTAGAGAAAATCATTTTTGCAAGGTTTGTCTCTGTACTGTGTATTCAGACATTTTGCTATGAAGTTTGTTATAAACTTATGTCACAGCATGATTTTATGTTGACTTTGTTTCATTTACCTCCTGCATAGTACCAGCCTTGCTGAAACATGCAAATGCACTGAGTCCTACAAGTAAGACTTTTAAAGGGCTTCAAATTGCATATTCACAGTAGTATTTTTCTCTGAACAAGTATTGGGGGGGAAAAAAGCCATTATTCTTCATTTTTGCACTAATAGAGTTATGTATTTGCAGTTCGTTATGCTTTGTATGCCTTGTAGTTGTTGTCCAATCTTCAGTTCAAGTTTTTCCGAAAATAATTTTGTATATTTTGTAAAAGCATAGTTAATGCTTTGCTAGCAGTAAAGCGCCTCTGTTGCCAGCAGTAGACAATGAAATCATATTTTCTTGTTTATAAATACCTTTTGTGGGAGGATTTTTACTGAATATGCGGTTTTTAGATATGTAAATAGATTTTGGAGTGTATTTGTGATACTACTTAAATATATTTTGCTGTTTTGGATGCTCATTTCCATTTCATCTTTTTGTTTATGTCTTGATCACTTTCCAGATTTCTGTGCTCCCTCTTGAATTACATAGGGGTTTGCTATACAGCTTGCTTCACAGGAGGTTTTTTATAACTAGAAATTGCAACAGAGTTTATGGAAAACAGAGTATTTTGAAAACACTCTAAGGAATATTTTTAGTTTAATAATTTAATAGAAATGAGAAATGCTAGCTTAAATTATTAATGCCTTTCACCTTGTCTTTTTTATCACTTATTCAACAAGCTAGTAAAAATGCTGTTTATACTGCAAGACATAATTTTTTAGAGATATAATTGAAGACTTCCTTTACATGAGTAGTTGTAGTTAGTCAAACTTCTTATCTCCAGTAAGATCAAGTTAATGAAGGCTTCCTGTGTGAGATCAAGCCTCGGAGAGGAAGTAGAAGGAAACTGTTGCTGCAGAATGGTGAGGAGGACAAATCAACACATCTGCTTCCCACAGAAATTGCTGGGGAGGTTCCTGCACTTGGTCCTCATGGAACAGTTCCAGCATTCCTCTTAAGAAGCCTGGACTTGTTAAGTGAAGACTTTGGTGGGCAGTGGAGAAGCAGAGTGGTACAGTGATAAGGGGTGATGGGTATCTTGGTGGTAATCCATGTCCAGAGCTGCTGAGAAGGGCACTGACCATGGGCAGTTCTTCTGGCACACTGGCTGAGTACAAGGACGATTTAGCGGCACCTTTTGGTTTGTTGAGGGTTTTTTTAACAGAAGGAGTTTAATTTTGGCTCTTGTACTTTGTGATTTAATTCATTAATTTTGCAATTTACTAATCAGTGTTCTTTCCTTACTAAACTTGTGTAGATCCTTTCTGTTCAGTCACAAATCCAAAGATAACCCTAGAGAACAGCGCAGCTCACCCTCAGTGCTGCCCTGCAGATAATTCTAAGGCTTTTTGAATGAGACGACTCAAATTTAAGTCTCCATCCATGGCACTGGGTTAGGGGGTTTTGCTAACTGTTTTTTGTTAAATGTCAGTGCAAATAGCTCTGTCAGTGTTGAAAGAATGTTTCTTCTTAGTTGTTGATACAAAGATACATTATTATTGGAAAACAAGTGTAGCAAAAATTTCGACGCCTAGATTTCGAGCAAGAAAGGCACCAAGGCGTTGATCAGTGTTACCTGCTGCATCAGCACTGCCCCCAGCTGGTGTCTCTTGGCTTTGCAAAGTCAAAATCAAACTTACTGCTGGATTATAGTGGAGACCAGAAATCTGGATCAATAAAGGCCCTCAGTAATACAGAGCTCACCTTTCCAGACTCTGGCCTTGAAGGAGTTTAACTTCCTCACGCAATCATAGGCACACACCTTAGGTGTTTGTGAGGGGTTGGTCACCCTGCAAGCAGCAGTTGAAATCTTCAGGTTATTGAGGAGGAAGATATTCCCTAGAGGTGCCTGCAGCATCCAGCTCCTTACTGCTAGTGACACAGAAATTTAAAATTTCACTCCTTGCCGGCACTGAATTATTTTCTCTACATAGTAATTATATAGTCACTTCAAGGTGTAGTGAAACATCCTGGGCTCTTAAGTCAGATACAGAGCTAAGGATGTGCCAGTGCTGATGCTAATGGACAAAAGCAGCCAGCTCTGCTTATTAGACAGTTCTGAAATTAATAACTGCTAAAACAAATCCCAGTGAACCTGGTTTTACTATCCCAAATGCAAAGCCAGTATACTGTAAGACAATCTGTGTCAAGAGTATAAAACAGGCAACTTGGCTTCCTATGGAAATCAAAGAGAACAGATTCAGAGATTGGCAATAGCCAGAAGAGAAGTAGAAACTTTTTTGCAAAAAATGTTTGCTCTATAAATTCTTTATAAGGTCCCTAGATACTCTAGTACTGACTACATTATAAATGCATAAGAGATCCATTAAGAAAGATGGGGGTGGGGGGTAGAAACTGACAAATTAGGTTTTTGTAGCTGAAAGCCCTGAAGATTTCTTCTGCCTTGCAAAAGAGTAGAAAGATTTTTATCCTTAGACAAAGCTTACTTCTTTTCTTAGGCAGAAAGGATACTTATTTTCTTAGGAAGAAAGGAAGAGGCCAAAGAAAAGGGAGTTAAGAATGAAGAAAACAGCCAAGAGAAAAAGTAGTATTATCAGATGGGTCATGTTCAGTGCTGCAGCCAGAAGAATGGGAATCATGGACCTAGAACTAGAGAAAGGCTTCAGGACTGATCAGTTTAGTTTCTTGTGGAGGCAACCACAGAAGTATGCTGTGGACCATCCTAACAAACTGACAGGGTGGACAGGCAAAATTCCATTCTGGGCTCATGTCCTGGCACCATTTAACATTCTGAAGATGGCTCCTAAAAATTATTATTATCTGTGGAATACAGTGTCTGAAAACAGGTAAGGCTGCACAGCTACAGCTGGCTAAGCAGTGGGGCTTTTATAGTACAAGGCAATATAGTGGAAGTTACCTACTCTTGGGCACATTCCCCCAGTGATGTTTGTGCATGAAACATCTGCAGCACTGAAGAAGGTTCCATCTTCTGCCATGGCTTGTGAGGAAGGTAGCTCAAACCACTTAAACCAGGTCTCTGCCTCTGTTTCATTTTTACTCTCAGGTGGGTCTCCAGATGCTTCTCTGGATGAGGAAACATGGTACCTTCCAGCCTGAATTAGAACCAGGTTTCTAATAAGAAAAACTGCTCACTAAACCTAAATTGTTTAAAGACTGAGCATGTTGTGGTAAGAGATTTGATGAATGGAGACAAACTACAGTGCGGGCATACACGGACAAGGTATGTGAACTGGAGAAGGACAGAAAGCAGGGCTGGGAAGAGAGCCCTGTAAAGGAACAGCATCCTGCTTGTCTTGCATCCAGACATACCACAAGACAGCTTGAATTAGGAAGTTAAGTATTTTGTTTGGCATAGGTGTGTAAAAAGAGATGAAGCTGTATATAAAACTAAGGTGAGTACCAGGAAGGATTCAGATGATGGACCTGCAGCCTACCTCAGCTACAAATACGAAAGGGCACAATGGGCCAGGGCCACTCAGGAGCTTGCCCTTATCTGAACAAGCAAGAACAGACTGGTGCCACACACATACAAGAGGAAGAAAGTTTTTGGACCAGCCTGCTCTTGATGCACAAAAATGTGTACATAAATATCAGCATTAGCTATTGGAGACTTGTAGTAGATGTAGAGAGTCTTTCAGGCATCTTCACTTTGGGGCAAGCATTTTGGGGATGCTAGACTTAAGCTTAGCAAGTGTGGGGCTCCTGAACATTTGCTCCAAAATGTCACTTGGATATTAAAAAACTGTGTTATTTAGAGACAATTTCTGTGAAGGGGGCAAAAAATACCAGAACCTGACCATCAGAAACACTAGTACTTTTCTGCAATTCATTGCTGTACGTCAGGTGCCCTGTGGCTCTTTTGAGGAAACAAAAGAAATTGATGGCAGCTGGAATGTTGCTACTCACAGTTGCACAATGAACTGTTGCCAGAGAAAAGTAAGCATCTCTCACTTACGCACACTCTGGAGAGAAGTTTTGTTGGTCATTGCATGACACTAGGTATCAAGTTGCAGCTGGAGTATTGTTACCGTTGTTCATTTTCCAACTTTTTTACCCAGCTGTTCCTTAAATTCTTCTATTAAATAACCTTAATAGAGTTAAATTATGAGTCCTGCCAGAAGATGGTGCAGATGCTTGTATTGATTTGAAAGATCTGGAACAGATTCATGGGAAAAAGCTGTATCCTGGGTTCTGAGACACAAAGCTAGTAACCTAAGATCAGGACTGTTTGAACCATTCTTAAACCTCGTCCCATTTTGGTTGCTCTGAGAAACCTGGTGCTGGGCTGGATGGGGCTCTGACCAGTTTCAATGCAGCTGGTCTCACTTTACATCCTCCTTCCCCCTAGAAAGCCTGCTGCCCTCCTGTCTCCACAGTGAGCAAAGTATGAAACAGCCACCAAGACCAGCACACTGCTTGGTGGTTGCCAAATGGCATCTACAATATGTCACCTCACAACTGAGGTGCACTAGCAGGTATCTGGGGATCCCAGGATCTTTAAGATCCATCAGTAACATATTTTTATCTCTAGGCTCATATTAGATTGTAGGACAGTCACTGTGTGACCCTAATTACCTAAAATCTGTCTGTCTGCTTGTTTGATCTGTAACGCCAAAACCGGAAGTAAATACCCAAAACTAGCACTTTGAGGAGAGAACTCATTCCCTTCTCACTGTCTCTTATCTTCTAGTTAGTTACTGCTCTTTGTATTTCCAGTGAAGCTAGGATGGTTTTAGTTGGGTTAGAGTTTTGATGTCTTCAGAATTTATGAGGCACTCAGCTTCAGACCACAAAAAGAAAATCAGTCACAACCAGTCACAAAGCTGTCAGTTCACAGCTCATTCCAGCTCATCCATCTTTCACTTCTCATTTATTTATGTGGTAATATTTCCCACAGCAGAAATCCCCAGTTTGAGTGCATGGCTTAGATACAGCTCCTATTCAAGCTATCACAGACTAATCCCAAATCCCACTCAGACAAAATCATAATGAGAATGGCACCAGCAGAATAACCACTGACCTTGCAGGCAGCTATGTGAAGCATCCCAGTGCTCTCTTGGGATCATCCTATATCTGTAAAGCTCTGGACACCCATGTCCATGCTTCTGCCTACAGGTTGTACAGTCTAAGAAGCACTGGTTTATTTATTGACAAGTCAAAAGGAGACATAACATATCTCAAAATCCCCTGATTTTATGGGATATGTGGTAGGACCCAGCTAGCACTTTTCCGCCAAATGTTATTCTGACACCTAAACAAATTCATTTCCACTTTCATTTGCCTCCATTTGGCTTTCCTTATTGTACAGCAACATCCTCTTCCTTCACCTGAGCTGTGTACAGGCTCACATGCATTGTACAGCAAGGCTGCACCTTCAGGGCTAGAGAAGAGCTGCCCTGTGGAGAAACACTGCTGGCCATCCCTCCCTCTCCAGGAGAAGGGGGGACCTGTCCCAGAGCTTCCACCTACTACATGTTTGAAGGTGCAGTGCTGCCCACACCCAGCATTTCAGGAAGGCAAGGTGTGCAAGGGTCTCTGAAGCCACCAACAAGGCAGGACAAGGTTGATGAACTCTGAATAGATAGAGTGGCTTTTGGTGGGCACTTGGCCTCCAGCCAGAGTCAGCTGGACACAATCTCCTTATAAAAGCTCAAGCTTGTAGGTATGATTAGACGAGACCGCCAAACACGAGCTCTGTATGAGAGCTGGTAAGAGGGGAAAGAGACTTTCCTCTTTTAACTCAATAACAGGTTCCAGTATTCACTGAGGACATTGGAAACTGGCCTTGACTGCCAACACTCCAGCTAAATTAAAGAGTGTTTTAAGATACTTGGGATTAGGTTTCCCCACTCGGGAGAGTGTGATGCTCCTGAGTACAGCACATCACCTTCCTGGGTGAGCCAGCCCACCAAACCGTGTGAAATGGAAACACTTCTGCCATGAGGACCGGAGAAGATGCTCTACGAGAGACTACTGTAACAGCAGGTAGGAAGTGCTGTTCTCACTGAGCAGCCTCAGGAAGTGAACTGTGACCACCCACACCATGGGGGATGAGCTGTAAATACCAAGTTTTGGGTAAAAAAGAAAGTTCCTGTATCCTTGCCAAACAGCTGTTGCTTTAGTAGGGCAAGGGGTTGTAAGATTCCAGAAGGAGCTTGTACTTGTGTACGATAAAATCCTATCCTGTACAGTCTCATGGTTTTCACAGGAAAACTAGCAGTGAGTATTTACTTACCACCCTTCATCTCAGGAAACCATGTATGAATGCAAGCATGGGAAGTTGCATTTTAAATGTCAAAATATGCTTTAAAAGCTTCATATCAGCTATACTTTTCCAATCTAGAAAAATACCAACAAGAATAATACACTGCAAGAAGAAATTAAATTACATTTTTCTCATTTCCCTTCATAAACCGCACTCTTCTGAAGTCCAGCACGAATATATTAAAATGTTTTTTACCAGTGGCATTTTGCACATCAGGAAGAGCTCATAATTTTATTTTGAATTAGCATTTGCATATTCAGTTAGTCACATCTATTTCCTCTCATGATTAAGCATGCTGTATAATTGATATTCTACTTCCCTGTAGTGTGACACAGCATGTGACTCAAAACTTGCCTTCATAAAGATACTCATGAATGCTAAAGCACAACACATGCAGAAAAACATATTGCATTCCCATATTCTCAGGCTGGAGAAAAATAGCTGTGGTGCTCCCTGACTTGGCTTTCTTCAGAGGACTGGGTGGTGTCTTTGATCTGAGAGAAAAATATTTGCCAGGAAATACCAAGAAAGTTCTCTCTACTTGTAATTTTGTGAGTTTGAAGAATGTTGAGAGAAATTAGCTGATCAGACTGAGAATATATAGATTTCTTATAAGGACAGCAACCCCAAAGACTTTAGGCTTCTTTTTCATGGTTTTTGTTGGGGATGATTTTTAAATATTGAATTTGCTTTAGGAAATGATCCAGTCTTATACTTAGAGAGTTGCTCCAAAAGTGCACAGCCATCCCCATGGGGTTTTTGCCCTCTACAGAATATGGAAAACAAGAAGAGAGTCCTCTACTTCATCAAGCATTTAGAGAGGTATCACATGCCCAGCCACCTTCTCTCTGTATTTAAAACTTCTTCCACCCTAACCCAGACTTTTCAAACTTTTGCTAATTGAAAAGTAAGCCCCTGGCAAGCATAAAATTTTAATATTAACCCACCTGAGACATCCAGTGAAGAAGGAAAGTTTTTAAAGAAATTGAATCTGAGGAAAGGATAATTGCTGAAGCAACCCCTGGAGTAAATTAAAACCTTTGCAAACCAGGACCCAGGTGCTGACCACAGGCTTAGAAGCAACTCTGCAGTGCTGGGCAGCATGCAATGCGTTCTTCACAGGCCTATGCCTACCAGCCCTCAATGTCAGCTGTACATGTTTCTCCACTTCTTAGTATGCCTTAATTTCTTATTCAGATCAATTTCTCTAATTCTAAAATGATTCATAATACCACACAATGTCATTATATTACAAGACAGCTTAATTTACAAGTTCATTTCATGCCAAGAGCAAGGCAGTAGAATCCCCAATTCTAAATAAGATCTATTTTATGCTAAATATCCTTGCCAAAGCACTCTAATGAGCTGGCACTAAATGGCTTCACAGGAACACCCTACTGTCAGCAGTGCTTTGTGTTTTCCAGGCATTACTGGCACTGTATGCCAACTCTTCTTTTTCCTGCATGTGATTGTCAGTTTGTTCTACCCTTCTCCAAGTAGTAAGCATGTGAATTTCCTCTCTCAGCCACTCCACACTCCAAAAAAGCGGGTCACTTCAGTATATTTTACTTCAGCTTTGTCATGTCTGGAAATATTTAACACTATGATTAAATATTTATATATTGAAGCGGTTCTGTGACTGATAGAGAAAGCGGTCAGTGTTGGAGTCTGAATCACAAATGTCAGTGTAACACCTCTCAGTCATACACAGACAAGAGAAAAACCTGTGGGATTCAGTTGCTCTAGGTGCTTACATGAATTATCCTGAAAACTGCTTAGCCCAAATGCTTTTTGCCTGTGAAAAAGCTGAAGATGGCCTAGTAGGAGCTGAGAATAGAATAAGGCCTTTCTTGACAAGTAAGTATTTTCCTCTAAGAAGGAACCAAAAAATTAAACTAAAACACTGCTTTATCTCTATTTATTTAGTCATAATGAGAGAAATTCTAAGCTAGGTCCTTACAAAACTGCCGCTAGAAGAAACTTTTCCTAAGAAGTAACAGAATAAACTCCAGAAAGAATCCCAATGTTTCTCCCCATTGCCCAGCAAATACAACACATCCCTGCAGCAGCAAAACGTACTGTGCCAGTGTTTTAACGTTACAGGTATTCTTACTCATGAGTAGTTGTACACATTAATTGATATGTTTTGTACTTATTGCCATCCACAGGCATTGACAGCTGAGTATAACTAAACATTTAAAAAAGAGAAACAAGGAGAGAGAAATCATTTCTTTGGATGCAGGGTAGATGTGTTTCCTCACACCTGCCCCAGCTGAAGAACCTCCTAATGGGACAGATCATGTCTCTAGAGATATGACAAAAAGCCAGGAAAGCTGGGTTAGCAGCACACCAATACCTGGCTTCTAAGCTCTGCAAAAGCCAGTCACTCACACCACCCAGAAACCTGCTACATCTGCTCATTAGCCAGCCCTTGGGCCTGAGCAGGTTACTTGCTGGCTGGGGGTGGGACTGACCTCTGCTGATGTAAAGAAAATTCAGCTGGTGCAGGTAGGACATGATATGATTTCCAAAGGGTGGAAGCAATTAAAGAACCTTATTTACTCCTCCTTGCTGTTCCATTGTGTCTGTGTTTTAGTAGAGTCCCTTACTCCAAAGGATTGTTTAGTGCAGTGATATGTTTGTGAGTATTAATGCCCTGTGCTGTAAAGCATCTACTTCTTCCCTCAGCTTCAATAATTGCTATAATGGACAACTTTCCCTCTGAAGACCCACCTTATCCTCCACTTCCCTGATCAACAAAGCCTTGTCCTGAATGGCTGATGAACTAATGTCTAATTAGCTGCAAGGTAAGGATGAAATATGCATTGAGATAACCAAAAGGCAAGTTTTAAGGTGGAGACTTCTATTTAACAGACTTTAATGTTAAAGTTATATACCTGAAGGCACAGAGGTAGAAATTGTGAGCAGCTAGAAAGTTGCTCTCTCCAGAAGAACTTTATGCTGTTTCTGATCGAGAGTGTTAGATCCCTGCTATGGTGAAAAGGGGTTATTTTTAATAATTTAAAATAAATTCCAGTGAAGCTGCAGCAGTGCTCTCTTCATGCTTTCTGTAATTCTGAATGGCCAGCCTATGAACAGGTGGTGAGAATTTAAGATCTATTTTGTGAATCTACTACAAAACATTGCTAGTCTGCCTTTAACAAAATATAAGAAAAATTAAGGAAGATGTCTGTTTTCTTGCAGATTGGAAGACAATTTATATTCCTCTGATTTATTAAGCTTGTGGCTTTGATGGGTTTTTTTAATGCTTTAATGTCGTATGCACATTGTTATTAAATGTCATGAATATTGCTATGAAACATAATGAATATTGTAAAATATGGGGTCTGAAGAATTCGTGAAATGCAGCATACAACTTCATGAAAACTGAGCATGTGTTGTCTTGGAGTATGCTCAACTTAGAACATATTTCACTGAGATTTTAATTATTTTCATTATACACTGGCATCTATATTTTATGAAAACTTCAGGGAGTCTTTTTAAAATACTTTAGATATTTCATGAAAATTGCTGAATATGAGAAGAGAATGTCTTTGGCTGAAAGTTATGTTTTTATAGAACTTTTTTCAATTACACAAATGAAAAATCCTTCTTCATTTTAGAAAATGAATCAGTGATACTCATCTTGTTTTTCCAAGTCTTTTTGTTCATGGTGAGATTTTCTTCAGTTGTAAGATGGCTAACCCCTCATCTTTCTCTTTCCTACCTTGCAAGATCCTGAAAACAACCTTGAAAACATTTGTTGTCAACACCTTGGAATCATGGAGTTGCTTGGGTTGGAGGGGACCTTAAAGATCATCTAGTTCCAACTCCTCTGCTGTGGACAAGGATGCCTCTCACTAGACCAGGTTGCTCAATGATCCATCCAGTGTGGCCTTGAACACTGCCAGGAATGGGGCATCCAGTACTACTCTGGGTGACCTGTTCCAGTGCCTCAGCCCCCTCACAGTAAAGGATTTCTTTCATATATTTCTAATCTAAATTTCCTCTCTTTCAGTGGGAACCCATTATTCCTTGTCCTATTACTTCAGTTCCTGATGAAGAGTCCTTCTCTGGCTTCCCTGTAGGTTTCCTTCAGGTATTGGAAGGTTGCTATGAGGTGTCCATGCAACCTTCTCTTCTCCAGGCTGAACAGCCCCAAATTCCTTAGACTGTCCCCATAGGAGAGTTGCCCCAGTCTCCATATCAACTTCCTGGCCCACCTCTGGACTTCAACTAATTACTGTGTGTTGTTAATTCTCTTCCTCCTTTGATTCTTCTCGCCTTGTTCAGAATTGCAAAGAAGGAGAAAATTGTGCTTGACAGCACAAGTGGCTTATGTTGCATTACTGTGAAAAGCAGGCAGAGTAACATGAACTTCTTATTTGGATGACTAAAAGATAGTGTCCCTCACCCTTCTGTTAATAGAAGTTTGCATCTTCCAAAGACTGGAAACAAAACTTGTTTCCCCACTTTGTTTTCCACAAGTAAACCGCCTTATGGTCAGGAGTTCTCTCTGTGTGCTCCCGTGGCATATGGCCAGTAGGGGCAGGTGGATGATTTTTGTTGTGGACCACTGATCAAGAAGAGCTGACCATCAGCAGAAATAGCTCCCATCCCTTCAGCAGGAAAGAGAAGAAGAGCTTTCAGAGGATGTTGGCAGGAGAATGCTTGGGAAGGTCATGGAAGAAATGTCATGCTTTGAATGCCTGCAGGAAGTAAGCTAACAATTGTTCGGTGGTTTCCACTTGCAGACTGTATCTAGAGTTAGAAAGCACAGATGTACTTGTTCAAGAAGGCAAATGGAAACTCAGTGAGACACAGGCAGATTGATTCATTCACATAATGCTGCTGGCATGAAAGGCTGTATCTTGATGTAGCAGAGCAGATGAGAAGGGAATGCTGGCTGGCAGTGTTACACGTGTACCTTCAGTGTATCCTGCAGATAGGTACGAAGTTCATTCACCAGTTATAATAACCCCTGTCGGATTCCCTTGTAGAATTGCCTTGTTAGGCAATTAAATGCTCTATCACTGTGGCATAATTCTGAGTCACCTGTCATAGGTGTCATCTCAACAATCTAATGAAAAAGTGAATCAAACTGCATTAAATGACACTTTGCTTCTAGGCTGATCCATAAAATTGCTTCACTGTAAGGTTCTATGGTCCTAAATCTAGCAAGTGGCACACTAAAAACACTCTTGGGGTGGATAGGTTGGCTGCTGATGCAGTCTGATCTTGGACCTCTGTCTCATCAGCCCAAGAAGTGCACAAGAAGTTGTTGTCAGCTCTGAGGGCCTGGATTTGTCAGCAGCTGAGAGATGCTCACTGTGGGCTTCTCTCTGATGAAATGCCACCCAGTTTGTCAAAACAATAATAAAAGTACTGCTGAACATCTGGGGTTTGCCCACCTTCCTATGGCAATGACACTTAGTAACTGTGTAGGCACAAGTAACATTCTCAGTAATCAATATAAAAATTGTTTCATCAAGTTAGAGACATTAGGTTCCTACAGGAAGTAGAATGCAGAGGAAATAGAGGGGAGCCTTTCATAAGCACCCCTCTTGAATGAAAGCCTGAACCCACTCTATGTGCTGGTTACTGCATAGAGGAGTAAATACATGCTGAATATCCTATTGCCATAGTGTCTAGTGTCATCAAATCATCAGAGGCTCCAGCTAGGAGATTCAAATCTGCAGGTAACTAAGTTCTTTTTGGTTTTGTTACTCATGAAACCTGCTGCTTGTTCTTTGGAGATTCTACAGTTTTCTTTTACCCTTCTGGTTAATAAAATGGGCTAACCTAGATACGTCTTGGTTCAGGTACCCCTTCATGGGATACTTCACAAGTCCATTTGCAATCTTCCCTTCTTCCCCAAAGCCACAGAAGTCTGACCCTTGCTGGCTGACACAGTGCTGAAGGACCACTGTTATATTCTGCTGCTACTGAAGCCAATGATGTGCAGGTAAAAATGCCCACAGTTTTCTCCACAGCTGGGTAAGGCCTGATGGCAAAAGGACTACTTGGTCCTGTTGTGAAACACAACAGAAGGACTGCCGTGCATTAAGCCTTATCACTGCTGTACTACATCAATAAGCAGTGAACTGAAAGTACCTTCAAAACAAACCAAAGAACAAACACTGTTTTGGCAGTCAGTGCACTCTAATTGGTTTGCATTTTTAGTTCACTGTGGCTTCTTTTATGAGCAATAGCTGAACTTAATGTGAAATAAATACCCTTGTGAAGACACATCTTTAGCTTTGGATTTGTCATCTCATCCAAAATGTTGCAGTGTCACGGGAAAATAGCTATTTTTAAACATTCAATCTCTATACCACTTTCTTGAACTGTTTTGTAAAGTAATCTTCAAGGCACATTTGTGTGGCTGTTAATGGTATCCAGTGGAATGACTTAGCCAAAGCAAGACAGGTACCATCAGATGGGTATATTTACAGAGTGGGTAATGCAGTCCCAGCTCAGAAGAGCCCAGAGCAGTCCCCAGAACTCAGCAGCAGCCCCCTGCCCTCTGCCCGCCCCAGCTGGCTGCTTCTGTGCTGAGCACCTGCAAAGGAAGCAGGAAGCTGGAGCCTGCCAGCATTATTCTTTACTGACAAAACAAAAAATGGCTGGCAAAAGTTGAAGGTTGCTTTGTGGTATCTAATGCCCTCATCAGCTTGCTTAAGGTGGAGTCTAGGACATGGAGACTGAGGTGATCAGAGGGTAAGTTAAGGTAAGAGGTCTAATGTCAGGTCTCACAGAAGGACACCAGGTTCACAGGCTCATGATAGATGGGTTCTTCCAAGATCCTGGCACACAGTAAGAGGCAACAGACCTCTATTCCCTACAAATCCAGTTCCTCCTATTTCTCCAGTTTTACACACCTGGTTGTCCTCCCAGGGTTGTCCCAACACTTCACCTTTTCCCATAATTTGTCTTTCTCCTCATTGGAACCCCAAGTTTTGTCTTCCCCAGCTTTTGATCCTGTAGTTGCTGCCCATGGCAAGCATTCACAAGAAATTTCTTTTTGAATTATCTGACTTGTAACTCAAAGCAGATAATTTCATAGGGCATTTCCTTTAAGTAAAAAGAAGAGATAGGCAGTTTCCTCCAACAGTCCTTTCTAAATTCAGCACTTTGAATTATTTCTGTCAATGAGAAGCATGAACGTTACATAAACCGGATGGTGTTGCAGTTCAGTGGCCACCCTATGTCACCACCAGAGTTGTTGTCAAATAGAAGCTTCACAAGGCCACGTTTTATTGACCCAAGAGACCTCCTCCAGTATCTCTAAAGAGAGAATTAAGCTCTCCTTGCAGGTCCCTCAGAACTGTACAAGGTGCTTTGCTCTGGCTAGGATAAGGATTGAGTAACTAAGGATATTTGGGATATAAAGAAATTAATGGATTTTAGTTCACATCTTCAAAAAATATGGGATCTTCACTTGCTAGCACTTAAAAAGTCCTGGTTTATGAAGTGAAAAATGAATCTGAGGACTGCTGCCAGGGACATGCTAGATTTCAAGGTAGTCTTGAGTACATGTGTGTAATTTAGACTTCCAAAGAAACCATTCTTTGCATTTGAAGGGCATGTCAGCTCCATTCTGGCAGTCAGCACTGTAACATGATCTGCAGATGAAGCTGAAGATTAACTCATGAATCTACACATTACCTATTATGGTGACTTAACCTCTTGGAAGGTTAAGATGCCCTGCTTCAGGTGTGCCTCTGCAACAGCTGCTAAAATGTCAAAGATTTACAGAGATTACCCACGAAATGCAATCCTTCAGTTGCTGGAACAGACACATCTGAGACCGCAATAAAAATGGAAGAAGCAGGGCAAAAAACAGGAGTATGACAAGTCTCTGCATTGCAGCAGCAAACTGGATTATACTGACCAAAAAAATTCCTGTATTTCAAAGAGGATTTATTGTGCCTACAGAATCTCTGAAAACTAGGTCACGTTTTAGTGACTAAAGTTAAGAAATCAAATACCATCAGTTTAAATAAATTAGACATGAAATTTTACCATCTTATTCTAAACAAACCCAGCACAGACCTACTGTCTTAAGATCCCCTTCTCTGGCTGCATTTTCTGAGTGCAGGCTGACTTGGGACTCTGTCCAAAATTGCTGCAATATAGTTTAAAATTTCCCATCTGTATTTCTGAGATCCCATCTGGGACAGATGAGGATGAGTACAAGGTTGTGTGTGCACCTACAGGACTTATCCTGGTGGAATACTTAAGCATGACCCAACACATCTAGAAAGGCAGCCAGACCTCACACTGTGATATCCAAGACCACTGTGATTCTACAATTTAGATTAAAGCCTGAAACTTAACAATAATACTAAGATAAAATCCTTTTCCTATAAATTTTACTGCTGCTTTAAAAGAAGTTAAATACCTGAAATGATTTGAGGTCTGTTAACTTTTTATAAGTATTCACAAAAGCATGAAAAAGATAACTATGCCAAAATTCAATTTAACCTTTGTTTCTTTTTCTTTTCATTGACTACAGGTTTGCCACATAAGCAAAACTGGTTTCTAGTCTGTGAAAAAAGAACAGTAGGAGCTTGATAATGTCAAGGTGAGAGTGTGCTATGCTAGCATAGCTTCAGAAACTATTCCACCTGGAGCAGACAGAGATCTCCAGAGCAAGAGCAGGGAGTGTACAGAAGGTGGTCACTGACTAACCACGCTAGCTATCTGAGTTATTTACACTGAGAAAATTTAAAAAAAAATACTCTGATGCTACAATAATATTTCTTTTTAGCAAACTTAAATAGCCACTAAGCATGTGATAGGTTGACAAGAAAAATATGATACAGCCTTTGTAAATCTGTTTTCTTTACATTATTTGTTCTCTGAATGAACAGAGGATCATGATTTTCGTGCATTATGGTCATAACTTTGCCTGTTAAAAACAAAGTATGTGCATCTAGGCTTGGATAAAAATAAGTGACTGAGATGATTTTCTTGAATAGTATCATCACAGATGGATATCTATGTCACAGGAACAGTTAAATGGAGTTAAAGATTCCAGAGGTTTTGGTTAAAAGTCTTCCATTTTCTACCAAAAAGGGAAATTTGCCAACATTCTGATTTAGGTTTTTTGGTTTTTTGGGTGGTTTTGTTTTTTGGTTTGTTTGTTTGTTTGTTTGTGTGTGTGTTGTTTGTTTGGTTTGGTTTGGGTTTTTTTTAATTAGCAGCAATTCTAAATACTGTAATGGTGCCACAAATAGAAGTGAAATAAAAGGAGAAAATTATGATATTTTAATACTTTGAATATAATCAGTATAATTTGAGACCAATTTTTCAAGGCTGCTCAGCTTCCCCAAGTTGTGTATGAATAAACAGCATTCAGTGCCTCCTTAGGAGGATAGGTCCCACAACATACAGTCTGGGAATAATGTAAAGCACTAGCACCTCCCAGAGGATGCTGACTGCTACCTGCTCTGTAGCACCCCAAATAGTCTGTTCTCCCAGGCAGTAATCTCATTTTAGGAGTGCAAATGTTGATACAGATGTGAGTTAGGGCATGACATATCTTGTGAATACTACACAGGAAGACCTCAGGTGAAGCCCTCACACAAGATACTGTCACACTGCCTTCAGTCACAGCCAGGGAATAAATTTCTGGTGAAACAGAGATCTTCCCATTCCAGGAACAAGGTGTAAGAGCTTTGGAAACCCAGAGCATTCAGCTCATGTTGAATCAGGAGTATAAAGCAGACACTTCAATTTCTCAATTGAAAATATTTTAAAACAATTCAGTGCAGAGAAATTTCAGAGGAACTTTAGATATTCCACCTTACTTGAGTTATAAGTTGTACCATTACTTTTGCAAGAGTATGAATATGTCAGAGGCTAAATCCTCTAATTTTTAAGGAATTAGGTTAATTGAATTGCATTTAAAACTGGTGTGTGAGTAAGCATAAAATATTCCTAATCCAGAACTAAAACTGATACATATTACTGCAGAAAACTTGTTTTATTTTCCTGGTAATGACTAGACCCAAAAAGTGCAATTATATGGAGTGCTACAATTCTACAGTATTAAAAAAATCTTAAAATCTTCACCAGATTATCCATGCCAATAATCCAGAATTTTTTTCTTTTAAAATGCTCTATGATCATCTTACTTTAGCTGACTGCTGGCACTGTACCACACAGATGTCAACATATTCTCCCCTTTCCTTTTTAACCAGATGGATCTAAATAAAAACATAGGCATGATGAGATTAATGGAGTATTTATTACCTAACCCTGAACTGCAGGAAGCATATTCCATGGTGAGATAACAAATACTTCCTGTTAGAGGATGATACTTCTAAGAGTAAATCTAGTAACATTTAATCAAGTGCTCTAAGAGTTTGAAAGGCAGCAAACCCCAAATCATCCAAAAGAGTTCAAATGAATTTGTTCCTTTTTAACATCAGAGAAACAAATTTCTTATAATTCAAACAAAACATAGGGACATTCCTAATCCTATAGCCACTGATTTAAATAGAAATAAGACAGGAAACCTGAAATACAAAATATGCTGAAAATACGAGTTCACAAGATCTGTCTCAAACTTGAAGTTAGGTAGAAGAATCAAAACATCTAATGCTAATTAATCAAATCGCATGTTTGAGCTAAATTGAAAAAATAGTGTAAGCTTATAAATAGCCCCAAAGACCATATAAGTGTGCAATTGCAGAACTTCAGTACCTCCACTATGTGTCTTCAGTGCTGAGGCCCAGAATTTAAATTCCTAAATACTCATTCAGCTGTTGCCTATGTCAGGAAGCATTAAACTCCTGTTTCATAGAAGAATGTAGGTGTCTAAAGTGGCATTTTGATTTAAATCAAAATCATGAATTTAAAATCAAACACATGTACTTAAATCCAACAGTGCCAGTCAAAACAATAGACCCCCCACATTTCTACCAGTACAGGAGACACAGAAAACAGTGAAACAATACATTCACAGGGCATTAAGCTCAAAGCCTTGCCTTATAAAACACATTCTGTCCTTGTGGGCCAAAAAATATTTAAGTATTCCATTTTAAAGTGGAACAATTTCGAGTAGAGATTCCAAGCACTCCTTCAATGAGGAAAAATTCCCTTCTTCAGGACTTATGTCCTGTGAGTTCAAATCCTCTTCAGGGAAAGGGAGGAACAGAAACACTTCTCCAAGATCTGAACTGAGTGGCCTGAGACATTAATTCAAATATTTAACATTTTCAAAATTATTTTTTTCTTGATGCATTTCTAAGAGCATTCTGAAGTATATCAATTTCTTACTTTCAGGGGAAAATACTTTGTTAAGTAAACGTAAAGTTATGAGCATTTATCAGTGCTCAAAATATATATATAGTCTTGGAAAAACCACTTGATCTTTCAAAACAGAGTAAATAAAAGATAGGCATGCTTCCTACAGAAACATGAAACCTGCTTTAAAGTAAGAGCCCCAGCCTTCATTTCCTGTAAACTGAGAAATGCAGAATGAAATCTCATGTGCAGGTTACGGGGATGAGGTCCAGAGGACCCCGGAGAGTCAGAGGAAGTCTGTATATCAAACAGATTATGTTAAGCATTGGCAAATGCAAGGTAATGTGTGCAGAAGGGAGCAATGTTTTGAGTTCTAAACTAACTTTACATCTCACCAAAAAGAAATCTTGACATTAAAACTGCAGTTCAGTGTGCTGTGACAGTTAACAATGCAGTCTTAGAAACAAAAAAGATGATGACAGAAGAGAATATTCCAACATATTTTATCTATCACTGAGCTAGTCTCCTATAACACTAATCTTGACTCACTACGTGAAAGAACACATAAAGAACATACACATGCAAAGACAGTCAGGAGAACAATTGGAAAACAAAGTTGGGAAGGACATCTGTATGAGAAAACAATGAAAGGATTGTAATAATTGGAATCAGACAAGAATAAAAATAAGTAGAGGGACAAGAAATAATGATACAAAGGAGGAAAGTTTCTGCCCACATGTTCTTAGAAATACATGAAATAATACATAATATTTTTTAGAAATATCATCATTAAGTTTTCCATTCCAATGTAATAAATTCCAAGTGCTTGTCATCAAATTTTCTTTGGTTTGCAGCAGTCATGAGGAACCCCAGCTGAATTCAAAATGTCCTTATGCCTCATGTTGGAGCAGTCCTGTTCCTCTTGCATTATATAATATTATACGGGATTACAATGGAAAGCTGTTTTAGCCATGGAATCCATAGTGAATAATTTTCATGTCTGTAAAGTAAATACCTATTCTTTCTTTTTCAAGTATGTTTCTTCATGGATAATGAGATCAGCAGACAGCAGTTACAAAACTGCTATTCAGGTTAGAGATTTGTGAGGGAAAAAATATAATTTTGCTTCTATTAGTGCATATAACAGAAGCAGTTCAAATCATAATAGAACAGGGTTGTCTCATAATAGTACCTATCACAGTAAGATATATATTTAAATAGTATTAAATATAAAAATCTTGATCTCTAATCTGTTTCTAACAGGCCACAAAGCCAAAGTAAGTTCCAAAGGATTCTGTCCTGTCCAGGTTGTCTTTAAGACCTGTGATCACATCACTGGTTACAATCTCAGCATTTTCCTAGATCAAATTGAGTTTGGTCAATGAGAAAGTTAATTAACAGTAAAAGGGAAGATTTAAAATTATCTTTGGTAGGATATAAAAATATTAAATTGTTTAGGAAGAATCTGTTTTGCAACTAACAATGCCATTTTTCCATAAATTTATGTTAATCATCATTTTATTTTCCTCCTTTAACTATGTATTAATCCACACTTTTATCAGCATCACTGGTTTTGCTCAGACCAATGTCAGAAAAGTCTTCATTGCTCTACAGAAAGTTCCACCTAATAAAATAATTAACAGATATTACCTATACCTATAAACATTCATTTCCTTACAATCTCAAACTACCACTACCAGTTACAGTATGACTATTACTAGATAAGAGTCTGCAAAGTACACCATTATCTTTAAAGAATATAAAGCTGTAGGGTCAGGAATAAAAAGTATCTTGTTGAGTTGAGACATGTAAGACTTGGATATAAAAAGCCTGAATAGAGTAAGAGATGTTCTAACATCTCACTGGGGCAGCAGTAAGAGGGAATTGATGGAGCTTTAGAATTGCTGCAACACAATCTCATCTGCATTTCAGAGATGCAAGTTGCAGCTTTGGAGCTGTTGCTCTGAACAACAGAGTTGCATCATTGCAATTTTTCATTGGAAAGAGAGAAAATACCCACAGAGATCCAAGTATTTTGAGCTAACCAAATTTCAGGGTTTTTTTTTTTTTTTTTTTGTCATGTAGTTGTTGCATTGGCTATCTGGGTAAACAGGTGTGGACTGGGCTTGTTTATGTCTCCTCCACTGATCATTAGGTCTTGTCACTATTCCTGCACTGAGAAACAGGGCAAACTGCAAACCAAAGAAACCGTTCTTGCCTGCAAAACCAAGATGGAGCAATAGAATAACATGACTCTTCTTCCTAATGACTTTTGCCTTTTGAAACCTATGTATTTCTGAAAAGCAGCCTCAGTCAAGATCCATACTCACTGTACAGGGGCCTCTGGAGAAGCCACATGCACTACAGTAAACCTGAATTGTCATGACTGATGTTTATGTCTAGCAGATGTGACAGGATAATTCAGCTTCAGTTGTTTCCTTTCAGCAATCTAGTCATATAAGGTGTCCATTTTACTGAAGTTAATAAAAAGATATTTAATTCTGTAACTACAAATTAATATAATGAATCAGACTGAAGAAATAGGATTAGTTAAAAAAAACCAAACAATAATTGCCCATATTTAAAAAAAAAATCACTCTAACAATTTAAAATCTAGTTCTGTCTTATTTTCCACATGCTAGTCAGATTATTTAAATTCATGAATAATGGATATATCTCTTCTGTGATGTCTTGTTGCTTTCCATAATATGAAAATACAAGTATTATGCAAATGTGGTATCTTAAAAAAGTCTCTTGTCAAATAGTCATAATTTTAATTTTATGTTGCTAATATAATTGACAAAATCCTTGATACTACTGATTATGCCTTTTCTTGTAAACCACTTATTTGAAGGCCTTAAACAGCTGTGGGTTTGCCTCTATGAGTTTGTGAAGTTGGCTATGGAAGAGCAATAGGCAAAGTCTTAGGCATACCATCCTACCAGCTGGTGAACAGCATTTCATAGCAATGAAGGTATAATTCAATCAACATTGTTACATTTCCAAAACACAAGGACAAGGTTACTATTATTCTCCCCTCCTCCTTATACAAGTGGTTTTACATACAAGTTCCCTAGCATCTACCAAAAAAAATCTTGTGGAAGATCAATTTCGACTCAGAAATATATTGCTTTAAATTTTTGCCCTAATTTTATACATACGATATTGCTGAATTTATTCTAAGGGAATGTATTTTCTATGAAAAAGTAATATTTTGGAAGTGTTTTCTACTATGTAATCTGTACATGTTAAAAACAAAAATTGAGAAAAATTCCTAGAGTAGTTCCTTTTCAGATTAACTGTTTTCATTTTGTATTTTAGACTCATACTTTACTTTCCCTGCATGTCAAGGAAGGGAGAATAGCTTGGAGTATCACTGGGAATTAAGTACTGGTGAAGAAGCTACCGCAAGAGAAGAAGACCATCAGGCTGCCCAGCTGCCAAATTCACACTGTGCTCAAGCACAAAGCACTACAAGACCCCTTTTGCACCCAAACACCACCACTACTGAATGTGGATGACCAGCAAATGAAATTATTTTCATTACCCAATTTCCATACCTTTTCTAACACTCTGATTATGGTAAGAAACAGAAAATTAAAAAAAAAGAAAAAATTATCCCCATTGGCAAATTTTTGTACCTGAACTCCAATATATGTCCACTAATTTTAACCAGAGTTCTAGAGGATCTCAACACATTTCACATGTGCTTTCCAGCCAAGTGCTGGAGTTTGGAGGGCAGATGTGGAAACACGACCAACCTGACACTCTCTGACACACCCTTTGAAGAAAAGAGACAGGATCATGAACTGTAAAGTTATGATTTAAGCAGCAGCATTACACTACGTGAGTCTCATTACACCAAGTAAACAATTCCATTGCAAACTTAATGATATTCTTGAGATACCCGCATTAGCACCACTGGTCTTTTATTTATTTCAAATTACTGTTCTTATTTACCTCAGCAGGGCTCTCTGTGATTAACTCCCCAGACTGCTCAGACTCCTATGGGGATGATTTATATTGTCATTCCAATATAATGTTTCCCATAATTGTACTGTGTTTAAAAAACATTAGAACCCGAGGGGCTAGACAAGGAGTTATAATATTAACAGCATGCTCATATAAATCAATTTACTCCCTTGGAGGGGAAAAAAATTGAAAAAAAAGTTAATAAGATTACAGAAGTACATAGCAATGCAACTGCTTTAAGTGCATTTAATCAATAACTGTAAAAGCATCCCAGATAATTTTCCTGAAAATGAAAACACAAGCAGGTCTCCATTTCCATATGTGTAGTTCTATTGATGTTAGTAGACAGATCAAAAAAAATAGAAAAGACATCATTTTACTGAAAATACTCAATCCCAGAAAAGAGTGAGTGCCCCCAGTACTTGCACAGTATTTTTAAGCACTCTCAAACTCTTGCAAGATCAGCCTGACATTAGTGGCAGACATAGATTTATAAATGCATCATTTTAAAAATTCCAAGTGCCTTGCAAGGATCAAAAGGTAGCCCATGATTTCAGAAAGTGACCACTAAGGATAAAACCTAATGATAAGGGTTATGTGAATAGAAAACCAGGGAACTTCAGTCTCTCTTCTCCATTACTCACTAAAATATCTCATTTTCTTTTAAAAAAATCTCACAATTCAATTTTTAATATGCTTAATGCTATGTGTAAGCATAACTTAATACATTCAGGAGATGGATTATTTGTAGCTCAGTCTGACCTGAGTCTCTAGATGCAGTGTTGTTATATTCACTGATCTAATTTTGCTGTACTGTAGCTATATTCTAAGACATAGATGCCATTCACTTTAGAATAAATTGAGTATACAAGACTGAAACACAACAACAAATATTTACAAAAACCCTTTTCTGATATACTCACTGATTGAAAATGTAGCAGCTCACTAAACCCAGGATGTTCTTCTCTCCACAAAAGAGAAGGCTATTATGCAATGAATATACCATAAATCCTACTGCAGATGTACCTTTAGGATAGATGAAACTTCTATTGCTTTAGTGAATTCATCCAAAGCCAATATCCAATGTGGATATTCCATTTCTGCGAGACTACAGCTAAGTGATCAGAATCATAACTAGTTTTTGCAGTTTTAATTCTAAGTTTTCTTTACCCTAATGAAAACTACTTTTAACCTTTTTCCTGTGCAGCCTTTTAGCCAAACATCTGTCTACTTCTAATGCCTTCTCTAAGACACTTGCAGGTGGTGTCAGTCTTAGGACAGACACCTACTTTCTGTAAAGCCCTCTATTTTACAGGATTAAATGGAAATATGCTGCTTCACAGCAGCTGAAAACATAATCCTTCGCTCATTTACTAGAACAATGAAACTTGCTGCTGATGTAAGAACTAAATTATTACCTCACATTACAAGATCTTTGGAAATAAATGAGGTGGTTTGTACATCTGACAAGTTAATTTAAATGTTGCAAACTTATCAAAGTACCAAGCCACACAAAAAATATTATTTACTTCAGGCTTGTAAAAAAAAAAATTAGTATTATGAACAGCAAAAGAAGGGACCACTGAAGAGGTAATTCTAGACCTAATGAAAGAGATAAATGGAGGGGCACTAGAGCAGATCAGACAGAAGGGGGTAACAAATTAACAGTGTTGGTTGATATCAGCCAGTAATGGGGGAAATAAGAGTTCCTTCCTCCTGCACAACTACCTTCTGAAATCAAGTTAAAAATCTGGCTTGAAAAGGAGTGTCCTTCTGAACAGCACTAAGACTTGTGCCTGTTTCAGCTTGGCACTGCCCCATCTTGAGAAAAATGAAAGTACAGCACAATACTAATAATGGTCATACAAAGAACATCATGCTTGTGTTTGTCAGGTGACCTTGTTACCATCCTTAGGAAGAAACCAGGTAAATCAGGTGAGTTAAACAGATTTTATCCCAGTCTTTTCATGGTAGGATTTTAATTTTTTCCCAAACCAGTTTTAAAAGCCAAATGGATTTATAAGCATGGCACCATTCCTTGGAAAATACAGTTGTACAGTGTTATCTGCGGGTTTTGTGATTTCTGGCTTCTAGCTTTCATTAAAACAAGAAATTAAGACTACATCTTAGTATGAAGACCCATAACAGATAATTTAAATGTCTGAATAATTTAAAGGACATAGAGTATATTTAAAAAAATTAGATTGCTGCAGTGGATTACAATTGCTTAATCATAAACTCCTCAAAATTATTATCTTAATTTTGTTTTTAAAATGCTTCTCTAAAAGTATTTCACTACAGTGAGGATGGCAAGAGGTTAGAAGGATATAGAGAAATACCATTTTTCTGAGGTTTTTTCCTAACCTATTTTCTCCTGAATTGTGTGTATGTTGTATGGTTACACATCAGGCTGCCATGGTTTTCCCAAGCGCAGCTGCACACTCCTACAACAAAGAGTTGCCACATAAAAAAAAAAAAAAAAAGAAGAAAAAAGAAAAAAAAAAAAAAAAAAACAAACCACACAAGTCTTAGCAGGGAAATTATTCCTGTTTATTCATTTTCTGCATATTCATTAGCTCTGACAAGTCATGAATGCATTAGGTCTCTTACCCTTGTCCATATTTAGTCTCTGTCAATGTGCTCTATCCTGGGCACATCAGAGCCACTGCAGAGGCTGTGATGCATCCAGGTGTGTCAGTGCTTTTCACAGCGAACCATCCTGGGTAAGTTATCTGGATAATGCAAGAGGTTCTGCACTTTCTCATTAAATATATGACTGCTGCAGTTGTCTCCAGTCTGGATAGTTAGAATTAGAGTTTGGCATGGCAGAAACATACTTCAAAATCCCCTATGCACAAAAGGGCAATTTGGGAATACATCAAAGGTATCTCATATCTACCTGCTGCCAAAAGAGGCAGCAGTCCCACTGCCTTCCCCAGACTGAGCACTTGACCCAAAGCTGTCATTTGTCTGATGCCATGGTAAGGCAGTTCATGGAACCAGCTTGGCAGCAAGTTGGAACTGTTTCTCTGCAGGACCAGACACACACCACTGCCAACTGAGAGACAACTGTAGCACACAGATTAAAGAAGGGAGCAGGGGTGGAAAAACAGAACTGTCTGGACTTGCAGCACCTGCTTCAGTTTAGCCATACCACCCTGTAAGCAACAGAGTATCTAAAACTGACAAGAAAGATTAAATGCAGATTAGGAAATCCAATATCCTATCACCTCTGCAGAGTTTATGTTCCTGAACTAGTTTTCATCTACAGAGGCAGCAGAGGCTAAGGCATTTTCTCAAGAATTGGTACTTAAAAATGCTATTACCAAGAACAGAGCAGGGTTTGCTATTCTTCTTTTTAGATCACCGTGAGATGTATTTATTAGTGAAAGCAGGACAGTAGTATATGAAAGACCAATATGGAAACCCCTTTTGTTCATGAAGAAGGATTTTTTTTTTCTTTTTTCTTCTTTTTTTTTTTTTTTTTATGTGGCAACTCTTTGTTGTAGGAGTGTGCAGCTGCGCTTGGGAAAACCATGGCAGCCTGATGTGTAACCATACAACATACATCTTCCCATTTTCTTAAGTAGTGCCCTCTCCATCAGGCCCTATTCTGAGCACAATAGTAGACCAACATCTACAAGTCACGGTTCCCAGTGAATTGCAGGCTCTAATCCCAAGCAAAATAAAAATTACATTTTCTTCAGCTGGCCAGAGCAGCAACTATAGTACACAACAAGCCAGTTTGAGACTATTAGCCCATCTATGTTCAGAATCATACCACTGAAACAACAAAATAGAAGTCCTTTTAAACTTGGACTGCAGAATGCATGTAAGTCCTAACTCAACAAAATGACATTGTATGAAAAATAACCTTCATCACAGCAGTTATTTTACTGTTCATAGGTGCTAGAATTATCCACAAAAGAGGTAGTTCAAATAGAGTTACATAAAAGTGAACAGTTGTGTACAGCAGCTACCTTTAAAGATGAAAATGCTTTTGCTTGGATCTGTAGGAGAGTCACATTTCCCCAAATTCTAATGTAGATCTTGAGAGCACAGAAACAGGTGCTGTGAAACATGGAAAGAATTTTCCTTAGAGCAAAAAAGGTAGACAGTAATGACAGCCCATTTTATGCCCCTGTGACTGAAGAGGCGATTAGGTTAAAAAAATTTTAAAAGTTATAGCATGGTTAACAGAGGCTCTGAGACCTGAACTTTACTTCTGAAAAGGCTCTTTGAATTATCCTTTCTCTACTCCATTCATATTGTTCCCACAGAACAAAGGGAAACAAGCAAGTAAACATTCCATGCTTTCTGCTCTGTGATCGATCGATCGATTCTGTGATCGATGCTCACAGTACTTAAGAAACAATGTGGCTTAAACTCTCATTTCCAAGTGTAGGGGAGAAACATTAGATATATATTTTATTCCAAGAACAGAAGTGGGAAAAAAAATCAGCTACCTTATACAAACAAGGAAAAAATGTTGATTCTTCCAATTCTAAATTGCTGATAGCTGATGAATCTGTAAGTGATTTTTAGTTAAAGTTATCTGGTGAGATTTCAGGTAAATCCAGAAGGAGAATATGGGCACTAAAGTCTATGTATCCACCAAGTGACCAAGGCAGTGGCAGGGGTGCTCTTTTCACCCCTCTTGAACCAATATAAATGTGCAACAAATTCATGAAGCTAGCACTGGAGGAGATGGGATGAGTGTGAGTCTCATGAACTTATGGTTGGCAAAGCCATTATGGAGGGAGACCTTAAGGCTCTATTCATTGCAACTAAAGCTCATATTTATATTTTCTGTATTTTATTTCACATAATTAGATATAAAGGAAGAATCCTAGGTGCAGAGACAAAAAATCTGGAGCATCACATGTCAGGTCTCAACTTTCAGAGCCTTTTCTACAGTTGCACCTATGTGATCTCTCAGGGAGTTTCAATTTTTCTCTAGATGTCTGCAGTTTCAGTGAACAAAACAGAGCCACATGCAGTAACCCACAGGCAACTGCACCTTTTCTTTTTCTTTTTTTTTTTTTTTTTTTTGAGATGGGACATAAAGTTTTAACATCTCTCATGCCTCAAGTTGGAGGCAGACATGGAATAGGTCTCAGCTGCCAAACAGCTATTACCTGTGCTTCAAAGTCAGCCCCATGTGCACTAAGTGCTTTTACACAGCCTTCTGAAATCAGCCTCTCTTGGGAATGGATGGGGAAAGCTCAGTTTCTGGTTTCTGGTTAGGCTGAGGCTGGAGTTGTGCAAGGAGCTACAACAGCTGCATGGTTCTGACCACCTCTGCAGCATGCAGTAGCCCAGGTGCTGACATCCTCTTTAAGAAACACAAGCTTATGATTAATTACCTAAACTCTTACTGAGCCTTACTTCCAGCCCCCAATCCCTCTCTCAGATCAAGAAAATGGTTGTGCTATGGAGATATACAATTATCAAAAATATATCCACAAAAAAACAAGGAAATTTTTATAAAACTGAGAGTAAAATGTGTTTTTTTTTTTAATTTAAAAAATCATTCTAAAAATTATAGAATGCTTTTATGTACAAAATCAAATATTTAAAGTCCTACAGTTGATCCCATAGTTCAACTAAAGTTTGAGCATCTCTAATTGGCTGTATGCAACATTCTCCCTCTTCCTCTCCATGAAGAATTAAGAGAATCAGGCCTTTGACACTGATTCCAACAGAGAATCTACTAGGAAAAAAAAAAAGCTCATTCATATTCTGCCTAAAAACCAGCATAATAAGGCCTTGTGCTCCTCTCTGTGGATCATCATGTTTTCCTATTAAATCTTAATACACTGAATAACTGCTTCTGTCATATAAAATAGACTAAAAGATTACAACTCATAGCTGAGAGAGTAGATGGCTAATTTAAAAACTGAAAACCAGTGCCTACATCATTTTGAGAGATGCTGTACTGTGCAATCCAATATTAAGCATTATATGCTTTTATTTTAAAAATATAAACACCTTCCACCACTTGTCAGTTTTCAGAATAGATTCACATAATATGTTCTATTGATGTATGGAAGTCTGGTCTGGAGTGTGGTGAATATGATATTTAGCCTATTTTCATTATGAAACATAAATGCAAGAGCAGGGAAAATGCTATCACAGCTTTCATCTAACAATACAGAATGAACTTAATTCTTTCACTTTCTGTGACAAAAAAGAAAAAAAATGCAGTTTTTAGATTTCCATTATCCACATAGATCTTGGAAATGCTGTCAGAGGCAAAGGCCATCTGTGCAGAGACCTTGTGTTCCCACACAGCTGCTCTGAACATGCTTTGTTAATCAGAATTAGAGGACATTAAAGGTACTGTTGTAGGTTCTAGGCTCCATTGTCTTACAGCAAAGGAATCACATAATAGGATATATTTATACCTAATCCCATTATCAAGTAGCAAAAGCCTAGTACTGAACTAATAATCCTTTTTTGCCAGCATTAATTATCAGTGGATGCTGGTATTTTGCTCTCCTAAAGGGATGCTGTTATTCTTTCCTGATAGTGAGAGAAAGAATCAGGTTGCAAATCTGAGAGCCCTTTACAGAAAACTTCCAGCTAGCAGGTGTTTGTGGTTTTAAACAAGCAATATAACACTGTTAGTGCTGTTACTGTCCCAGCCATTCCAGGAGTTTTAGTGTATGAGGACACAGAGAAAAATCCCAAGCTGACTCAGGAGTTTTTCAGCTCAAAACCAATGTCTCAAACAGCATGGGGAAATAAACAGACATTCCACATCATGAAATACTTTTGTTATATGCTCTTGGAAAATAATTAGGCTGCTCATTTCCCCACAGCATCACTTTCTTTTTCAAGACAGAATAGTAAAAAACATATAACAGGCCAGTATCTAATATAAGAGTTAGGCACCAAGGTCTTTCTCCAAAACAAATATTCATAGCTTACTGGGCAGCAAAGGCAGAAAACTCCTGCATAAATCCTGTCATGCTTGGCTAAGAGCAGCAAGCAATATGCAATTTTCCATAAATTAGAACTTTAATCACAGCTGTCAATCACACATCTTTAAAACACAGATATATTTCTTTCCATACCTTCCAGCAGGTCTCCTCAACTTCACCCCATTGCCTCAGTCCCAAGTACTGAATTGCATCCACCTGCAGCCCAGCTCGGTCCTGGCCAGAACCTAATAATAGGTAAGGTGGTGAACAGCATCATTATTATACTACTATATACTGCCTTCTGGAGAAAACATTACCCACTCACCCCCAGTACTTTCTCTAATGAAAAGTGGAAGATTAACAGTTTCAGCCACACTTACTGCAGTGGTTATTAGAGGGTGAAAATAGTTCAGCACAATTAGATGATGAAACTAGCAGAAAATGTAAAAAACTATTGCTTAGGCAGCAAGGAAAAAAGATACACATATTGGCATTGCATTCCAGTTAAAAAGTGATTAAGAAACATCAGCATAGCAGTTATCTCCCACTATACCTCCTTCCTTTCAGGTCAGTTTCTAGTACTGGAGATCTTTTTTTATTTCTTGAAGTGTGTAAGACCAGAAAACTATATGCCAAATTTCAGACTGAATTTCATTTCTACATTGTAAAAAAGCTCTTGTCTCTCCAAAGCATTGGTATCTAATCAGATGTGGATCAGATTAGGTTACTTGTAGATTAGATTCCAAAACACTAAATACTCAAAATTCAGGTCAAGTGTAATGATCCATTTGTCTATTTTTTATGAGCTTGGTTATCTGTCATTTCAGACTGCTATCGTCTCAAGGCACTACAGAGAAATTTCAAACTTTGATCAGCCATGAGCTCATGAGTGCACTCCATCTCCTAAATTCTTATTTTTCCTTTCTTCCAGATGCGATCTCCAGGTAAATATTTAGTCATGTACAACATTTTTTCTTCATGACACATCTCTACTATAGTTTTCCCAATGACATTTTTTCACGAGATTATCTCTCTTAAAACTAATCTTCACCTCAAAATTCTGAGAACCCCTGCTTGGTCATTTTTGGTCTGTATTGTCACCTAGATTAACAAGGCTCAAACTGAAAGATATTTCTCAGAAATTTAGGTATTCAGAATTCTTCTTGAAGATGTAATGTCTGCCTAAGGAAGATTATCTCTAATAGACTTTCTCAGAAAGCATGAGCTCCTCTCCTCTCCTCTCCTCTCCTCTCCTCTCCTCTCCTCTCCTCTCCTCTCCTCTCCTCTCCTCTCCTCTCCTCTCCTCTCCTCTCCTCTCCTCTCCTCTCCTCTCCTCTCCTCTCCTCTCCTCTCCTCTCCTCTCCTCTCCTCTCCTCTCCTCTCCTCTCCTCTCCTCTCCTCTCCTCTCCTCTCCTCTCCTCTCCTCTCCTCTCCTCTCCTCTCCTCTCCTCTCCTCTCCTCTCCTGCCTTCGTTCCATTAAAATTTTGAAGATGAGAGACTGCCATTCCTTGAGAACAACCTATCCTTCAGAAGGTAAATGAATCCAAATAAAACACCACAAAACAAATGTGTGAGTTATTCAAGCCATCATTCTCAATTCAGTGTTGGCAAGCATAAAGAAGCAAAAATAATTTCAATTCCAACATCCTGCATGGAATATCTGCTTGTTTATAGCACACATCTGTTCTGGAAAAGATCTATGCAAGTAAAAGGATCAATGCACAAGTCTTATCTTATGGAGGCAATGCTGTGGAAAGGGTAGAAAGTCAATGACATGCTTCTACAGAAGATCAGTCTGTCCACCTGGGGACCAGTATCACAGCGCAGTTTTAATCTCTGGAGGTGTAAATCACAGGAGAAGATGCATTTTTGAAGATGGTTGTCTTTTTCTGGCACACAAAAAGAAAACTAAGCATTCAGGCATAAGCAGCAGTAGCAATAAATATTCAGCCCTCCAGTATCTTATTCCTAAGCATTTATAATCTAAATCACAGTTTTTACCAACAGTCTGTTTTGGCATGGTCCCAATTCTTATCAATGACTTCCAATTGCAGATGAACCACTAGAACACCAAATAGTGTATTACTTATGGAATGATATCTTTGTCATTATCAAAAAAAATTTTGTCCCTCACTGTGAATAAACAAGTTTTCTAAATGTTTAAATGTTGGATGGGAATGATCCCAAATTCTCTAATTCCACTTTTTTTTTTCTCCTCAGAAAAGACCAGTCACATAAAGCTAGCTTTTTCTTTCTTTCTTTCTTTCTTTCTTTCTTTCTTTCTTTCTTTCTTTCTTTCTTTCTTTCTTTCTTTCTTTCTTTCTTTCTTTCTTTCTTTCTTTCTTTCTTTCTTTCTTTCTTTCTTTCTTTCTTTCTTTCTTTCTTTCTTTCTTTCTTTTTCTTTTTCTTTTTCTTTTTCTTTTTCTTTTTCTTTTTCTTTTTCTTTTTCTTTTTCTTTTTCTTTTTCTTTTTCTTTTTCTTTTTCTTTTTCTTTTTCTTTTTCTTTCTTTCTTCCCACATAATCTCTGTCTCCTATTTCTACAATATTGTGTAAAATGAGATTGGTAACACTCAGGCCTAGCTAAGACCTAACCAAGGCATTTTACACCTGCTATCCCCATTGTAACAGTCACTGTTACAGTTGTTTTAGGAAACTCATTCTTCCAAGAGAAAAAAGCACTCTATCTTTTCAGTACACTCACAATTTCTGCTGCAATTCACTGATCATTATCACTATTGTTTTCATCAGTGGGGTTATGTTTATAGGTCTGCTTTCATTGAATCATTTTCTTCTCATAAATCGTTTAATCTCTCACCAAGCTGCCATATCACTTGAGTTGTACAACAGAAAAAAGGATGTATGGTCAGAACAGATGCAGCCAGTAAACCAGACATTTAGAGGTTTATATGCTCTTTCAAGAAAGTATAACATACTTTAATAACTTAAAAAAGGTTCGTTTTCTCCTTTTAGACTTCCTGCTTTTAAATGCACAAAGTTTAATACTGTTAGTTCCTCAAAATTACTTAAAATATAGGCAGACCCACAGGTGGCATTGTGTATAAGAAAAGCATCCCAGAAAACTCTTTTAAGCAGTACATAGAGTGTCTTTAAATATATGAATTTATGGGGCCAGTAAGAAATTATCAAAACACTAGTTAGGCTCTGTGTCTCCTCACAGACAGGGTCTCGTATATGTACTTAAGAAGACTCCCTGGCTATATTTCATGCTGCTTTCCAAGCAGAATTTAGATTAATTTAGAATCTCTCACTGAACAACTTTAATTATTCCAGAACAAGAAACATCAACATTTTAATAAATTGTATGATGACCTGCAAAAAGACATTCTGCTAAGAACTAAATAGAAAGTGTGCTCTCACAATTGGGCTAGCTTTATCAAAACCTGTGGCCTTGGTCTAAACATAGAAAAACATGTGGGTAGCAAGCTTTGCAGAAGGAATGCAATTAGTAAAGTTAGATTTAACAAATAAAGGCTCAAAGCACATCTGGGGATCACAAAAAAGGTAACTTTATTGATTATATTATTTTCATGTTGTCATTTCTTCCTCAAAAAACAGTAAGTAATAAAGACTGCTATCCTTTTTAACAGGTACATCATACAGAAAACACCTTCTACTCTAGCAGAGTCAAATTTAGATTTTGCATTAGATGATTACCAGCATTAGGTCTTTATTAAAATAGGAACAACAATACTTAACTTTAATAAAAATTAAATCCCAGGAAATGTCTTAAAAGGACACATACAGTGGAACTTCGCTATTCTGAGCACTTGGGACCTTTTACCATTTCAGATGATGGAAATTTTCTGGTGCTAAAATGTGATTGCTACTAGCATAAATCTATGTTATTCTTTTTTTTTTAATTGAATTTCAGAATTTTGAGCTAAGATATAATATGCAATAGCTTTAAAATGAGTGTACTGAATGCATACAAACACAGGGCTAGGTGAGCAGTACAGGAAGCACCAAGGTAATGCTCAGATGAGATTCAAAATGTACTTCCATGGTACATTCCAAAAATGGTTAGACAGAAAACAAAGGGAATTTCTCTTTTGCAATTATGTAGCATGGATAGGCATTGGGAACAAGAAAGAAGTAGCAGAGGTAACATGTAAACAGAGCCCACATCAGTGTGTTTTATCTTTCTCTGCACTGACCTGCCCAGAGGCCACAGCAGTATTCATGAAAAAAGAACATGACTTCTTTTGGTTTTGACCTGATGCTCCAGTCATTACCCTGTACTTTCTGTAGCCATGTCTACATTTTTAACTCCCTTTGCAGAAGTTTTAATTAGGTATTAGACTGAGTACTTTAGCCTTTCTGCATTTGTACTCTGCTTGCATTGGTCACCACACTTACTGGATTTCTTTTTCATAAAACAGAAATCTGACCATTTGCTTTTTTAAAACAAATAAGATGCAAGACTTATTCCTCAAAGCTGTATCACTTTTTTTTCTTTTTTTTCCACAGTTTCAATGCTTTTAGGATATAAAAATAAATTCATTAGTTGCTTCCTGACTAAAATGGAATTAAATCTGAATTTATTAAGACTGCTTTTATGTTGCATTAAACAGAGTATAAAAAAGACACAGAGTTTACACAATTAGAATAAAAAAATGTTGTGACTAGAACTTAGTTTAAAAAGTAAATTACAAGAATTTATGTTATTAAAATTATTTTTAAATCTTTGTGTGTTCCATGTCAGGATAAATTGCTCAGCTCTACCAGTACTGAACTGTAAGTGTTGTCCTTTAAAGGATGTAGCTAGAAATGTATGTATATATATATCTGTATGTTTGTTCACAAATAAAAGTGAAGATGTTACAAAATACTTTAATAGCTATATCTAAAATCTAGGACAAATAAATGCACAAGAAAATCTTCCATGGACTAAATAGATGAGATCCCAGGTAGAGATGGTAGATTAGACTCTATATTTGCTAATGCGTTTACTCCACCAAGGCACAAGCAACAGTGTTAACATTTTTTTTAAAGTGCAAAGAAAGCAACATGTTGCCTCATTACCAATTCTGATACAGAAGCAGTAACCTGATTCTGTTATCATTTGGAGACAAAAGCCATTTTTGGGTAAACCATGCGTAACTTTCCTGAAATTAATAAGTTTAAAACAGTGCAAAATTGGGATGAAAGAGAAGGCTTATATCTTTCAGCTGCATAGAAAAACCATTTTCTTTATATATTCCATAAATTCATAGGAAGCTTACATAAAATTTTCCATTTAGGCAATTTCCTGTAGCATAGCTAATTACTGTCATCTAACTAAGGGAAACATGTAATTGCAATATGACTCACTAGAACATTAAACTACTCGGAAGAAGATATAGTTTGCATAAACAATCTCAGCACTAAATTAATCTTTGAACAATACCGTCCTCTATTTATTTCAATATTTTGCAGAGATATTTAAAAACAGAAAAACTGCTCTATGGTTAAAGCTGAAGACCAGGAAAATGTGTAATGACTTCTTTTCTCGATATCACTGCCAAGTTGCCATAGACCCTGGATTTTAAGTATAAGGTTTTCTACAATAATGTCTCCTGCATACTTCAATGCCTATTTCTGGGCAGGCTGAGATATGTCTTAATTTTGATAGAACTCAGAAGCTTCCACCTTTTAGGGACCCAGAGACAGGCATTTCCTCTATGCTGTCCATGGGATGACTTGATGAATGTTCTGACCACAACTGCCAAGTCAACACAAGGTAGGAGATAGAATACCTTGGTGTGTTAGACACACCCAGGGGATGCAGAGCACCTACCTAGGCTTTTTCTACATCTCAAGAAAAGAATGTCATTGCAGAGCTCCAGGATGAAGTTCTTCTCTGTGTTAAAAGTGTAGGAAATCTTCATTCTAAAACCTATTGGTGAATACTCATTTTTTCTTAAAGGTTAAGTCACCTCTGTCAATTGAAGTTTCCTCAGATCAGCACTCAGAATTTTCAAGATTAAGTTGTGGCACTTTCAGGTATTTCAGCTGTATCCAGTCTTTTGATAAAAGACGTCACCTTTCCCTGCAAGCCTTGCCTACCTCACATGCCTGTGCTTCCTGGCTGTAACAGTACTGCTGCAGTGGTGGGGTGTATGGGGAGCATAGGAGCACAAGACTGCAGAGCCTGTTCGGTGACAAAGCACTTTAAAAGTCTGGAGATAGTCAGATAGATACAGTCAGAATATTACTAATGTCCACAGACCAGAATACCCTTCAATACTGGAAGTGAATAGAATTGTCCCTTAAAGCTGCTGGAATCATTTTGATGCAGTGAACAGACTTTGAGAATTAAAATTGTTAACACAACTCTGTCACAATATGAAATTCAATAGTTGCTTATAATCTGCCAGTTCTGCTACTGAAGCCTGCTTACTGTCGACTACCATTAAAAATCTTTTGTTCTCTTTATCAAAGCACAGACAGCAAAGGGGAAAAATGAAAGCACTAACAACTGAAAGTATTAAGCATTAATTATAAGCTTTCTTTTCAGTTGCCTTTTAGAGGGCAGTGGTTATCCTATTCAAAGGGCAATAAAAAAAAGTTACAGGGATTGCAACTGCAGCTGCAGTTATTGCTATTGAAATCAAATTTTGTTTTGTGAAGAGAAACCAAAACAAGCATGTACAAAGCAGGACAGAAAACCTAAGATAACCTGCAGCTCGTTTTTCTATTATTGATTGGTTTTCAGTGCTGGACCACCTCATCTAGCAAACTTTCCCTCAATATTAATTGTTCCTCTGATAGCAGTTCTGGTATCTGCAGCCTCTTCCGATATCTGAACACAAATGCTGCTTTCTAACTCTGCTTTCTGAACTACCCAGGTGTGTGTGGATTCTCATCTTGTAGATGAGGACCAGAAGCATCCAACTTTGCCATGTGCTTTGTATTGAAGCTCTAAACATGAACCCTGTCCTCTTCTTCCTTGTATCAACTTCAGAAGGACACAAGCAAGGTAAAATGAAACTCAAAAATCATTTCAGTTAGTAGGACACTGTCCTACATATTCTTCGGTTAAGGGGCAATCTGCCAGTGCAAGTAGCCAAACAGACAAATGAATTTGTCTTAAGCAGGGGACTAAAAAGATCTTTCTGAACAATTTGGATCAGTATCCAAAAAGGCCCAGCAAACAAATGAACTTCCAAAACTTCTGCAGTAGACCAAAAAGGGGATTCAGCTTTATTTTACTATACCATCCTGGGAAGCTGAGCCAGTACCACTGGACCAAATACTTTCCAACATGGTAGGTACTTTTTTTATAGCATAACTTACAGAGCAAAAGAGGAAAGATTCTTAAGCACTTCTTCAAAATAATGTTGCCAGAGCCTTTTGTTTTCCTGTTTCAGTGCCAGACACATGTCACTGGACACTTAAGGGTTGTATCTAAAGCTAAGAAGGCTACAGTGCTCTGCTATCCAGCTTTGGTCTGCTACATCTACTCAGGTACCCAGGCTGAGCCTGGGCTGATCTAATATGGCCCTCGAAAGCCATGGAAACGAGGGAATCCAACCTCCTTGGGACATGCCCTGGACATCACTTGATGCTGATTTACTAGTACTTGCTTATTCCTGTATTCCTTCTTGTATGCTTGTCTAATATTTAGATCTGCATTGTTTTCAGAATGTCGCTTGACATCTGTAGACTGACATTCAGAGGAAAGAAAAGAAAAGTAATATGAATTTAATACTATAATCTGAGTTTAAAATATCTGTAAATTCATTGCATATACTGACACCTATTTTTTTTACCATTAAAAATTTGGGGATTTTTTACTGAAAACTGTTTCCTTCTAACCCCCATGCAGATTTGCTCAGAGACAAACTAGTGACTGCTTTGCTGTCTAGAATTACAAATGTGGGAATGTTTAACCTGATTTATGGATATACTTCGAAGCCACAACTATTTTTCATGTATAAAAATAAGTAACAGAAAAAGAAATTCAAAAGAGTACCAATTTGTCAAGCATTCCTACAACTTTATCATTACTAAAATTCACAAACAATACTAAATATAACCACAGAAAATGAATGCTTACATACAAACAGAAGAAATAGTTTCTAATTCTGCAGCTTCAGAAAGATTTTATTGGAAACAGAATGTAACTCTAAATAGAAGAAGCATCAGCATAATCACCATTAATTGCTACTAAATAGACTTACATTTTTCTCACACAGCTCAGAGAAGTGTGAGGGACAGCAGCTGTTATCTATGCATCTGCTAAGATGACCATGTATTATAATGGATTTTCTAATGTGAATAAACACTGAAGACCTCTACCAGAAAATTATCAGATTTGTATTTTTTTTTCCTGAATATCCTTGTTCTTTGAAGAGAGGTATATAAAGGACATTGGAAATGACCAGGGATCAGCTCCTGAGATTACTGGTTATGTGTAACCAGATAAAATACAGAAAACTATATGAGGTGTTGAATTCTGTTCTCCTTGCTTACAAAAATGTGATTAAGTCAATGCTTTCCTGAGGAAAAATGGCACTATTGAACCTCAAACTGGTATTGTAATATGGAGATATCGCCTCTCTTATAGGACATTCTCTTCTACCTAGCCCAAATGTAGTTTATGTTACTCACATTACCCTCTCCACCTCTGCATTTCCCAAGGTGACCTGCATGGTCTAAGCATGAAGTGGAAACAATCAGCATCCACTTGTACTGTGACCAAATGACTACAGCTTACACAGGACAGTGAAAAAAAAGGCCTTAGTTTATATTACACATGAGTATACCTTTCCCAAATTTTCTACAGTAAAAACAAACACAGCACCATTCCTTAATAGACAGCATTCTCTTTTGGCTGTAGTCTCTCTGTTCATATTTAGTCATTTCATAGATACACTAAAAAACCACAAAGCCCAGTTCACACCTGTTACTTTTGTTTCAGTGCAGCTCCAGTAATTCTGCACATAAAAGTGGAATTACACTGGATGTTGCTGCTTCAAAGTGAATAGAGCCTGTTATTTGACACATCATCAGGGAATCCTACTTATTGTTACTCCACAGGCATCTCCACTGCTGTTCTGTGCAAACTGTGCTCAGTGGAAGTGTTTGAGGAAGAACAACTTTAGCCTGGACAGTTGCCACCTAATTGCCACTGAAGTCAGAGGATACATCAAAAAGGAAGAAGCTTTGGTATGTAAGGACAGCTTTTTCCTCACAACATTTGTCAGGAAGCAGGAAATTATACCAAAAATGGAATTTCAATCAGACTGTGCCATTTGTATTCAGCCTGAGGTTGCTCAGGATGTTTGCTATGCATGACATTTTTAGATCCTTCAAACTGCCAGATTAGAGATAGTTGGCATGGAGAAATAATAAAAATATAAAACTGAATCAGCTCTTTTCATTTGTTTGTTGTTTAAAATTCAAAAGGCATTTCTAGGCTTACAGTGATTGAGCTCCTAAAAGTCATAGATGGTAAAACATCATAAAGCAATAACCTGCAGCTAAGTTGTTCTTCATGCCCATTTTCTCTCTTTTGTAACAGTTCACATACTGTGACTGACTCAACATCCCATTCTAATATAACTCCACTTTATCATTTTTGGCCAATAATGTCTAATATAGTTTTGGATAAAAATACCACTTTTTGAAAAGTAGATTTGAAAAAGTAGAATCAATCTCAGCCTGCCTTGATTTTTTTTGATTTTTTTTTTTTTTTTTTTTTTTTTTAGATTTGGGTAACAGTATTTGATATAATTTCCAGGATTTCCAATATATAATTAATTTACAATCATATATAGATCTGGACATTTCAAACCTTTAGAAATATTTATGAAATCATTTCTTGCAAGATATCAATAAAATGGAAGCCTGAAACTACAGTCCCAAGTGAGTTTTCAGAATGCTAAAATATTCTCTTCAGCACTGAACGTTTTAATATCTTTTTAACATGCTCTGGGTTTCAAAACAGCAGAAAATAGGCAAAGGTTCAAGCTTCAGATCTGAAGAATTATTTTATTTATATAATCAAAATATTTTTTATTATCAAAACTTTCCCAAAAGTCACATCAAAAGTGATTGGAGATCTTCCAGGACTTGAAGCTCTTGCAAAATATTTTTAGCAGATGAGAAGGTGCAATGAGAAAGTACTTCAAAAGTTTGGTTTAAGTCTGTTCACATGATGAACCTGCTGCTCATACCAGTTCTCTTCTAAAGAGTGAATGATGCTAATATCCAACATGAGAGCTGACAGTGCATAAAACTATTTGGGCTGCACTGAAATTTATCTGCTCCTCTGCTTCACACGCCTGTGCCAGTAATACAGTCATATTCTTCATTTCACCTGTGCTGTTGGACACATATTTTTTATCTTTCCCTCTAACACTCTTTTATAGTTCTCATGCCATGGGGGGGTCTTAAGAAACTGTAAATGTTGGCAAGGATAACAGTCCAGAATAGGATTCATCCTTTCCCTTGGCAGATCTGAGGGCAGAGTTTTGTGGGGTGAGCCTAGAAACCTCCCCCCATCCCTGCTGCTGCTGCAGCCCAGGGAAGCTGGGGCACCAGGCACTCCCCCTGCAGCCCCTCCCAAGCAGCAAGGGCTCCCCTGCACCTCGGCACTCCTCAGTGTGAGGAGCAGGGCAGGCAAACCCAAATTAAGCTCTTTGGCTTCAGGGTGTCAGGAGCCCACAACAACTGAGTGCTGTCTCTACAGGGCTGCAAGTAATCTGCCCTGAGAGACATTCTCTGGCCTTCTTGTGAAACTGGGCACTTCATACCAAGAGTGACTATGTCATGGTTCAAATACAAATTCACAACACAAGACTGAAAAAATACATACAGTCAGCAACCTAGAGCATTGCTAACAGGATATAGAAGATCCAGCTCTTAGTCCATAATCCTCAACAAGGAGTTGAGGAGATTTTATGTACATTGCCTCATCTGACATTTTCCTGTATCATTTAGGGAATACAGCATTTCAGGCAGAACTAACATTCCCAGGAGCCACATGGAGAGAGATACAGCTTCAGTCACTTGGCAAGTTTCCAGGAGCTTCCAGGTACATATCTGCACCTAGTTCTAGACATAACTGGGTGAAAATCTCTGAAGTCAGTAGCAAAACTCCCATTTGTATCCATATGGGAAAAATATTACAGGAAGGAAGCTATTTGCTCAGATGAGTAGAAGTTTTTCTGACTCGGACATAACAAAGAAAAAAAAGATAGTTGTCACCACCACAGAAATTCACAGAAGGCTTGATGCAATCTTGCAGTGGTATCAGTAGCCATGTCTGTCCCAGCTTTGTGTGATAGCTGGTGGTTGTGACCTTACACATGACAGCGATCTGTACAAAAAAAAGTTTCAAATTATTGTTAGTATTTGTTGAGACTTCATAGAACAGGACAGAAAACCTGTGAACAGGTTAAAGTACTCTTGCTATCTGTGGGTACAGGATTTTCTCTTCATTTAGGATAACTAGGATTGGAAGATGTCTCAGGAGGTCTGTAGTGCAACCTTCTTCTCAAAGCAGGGTCACTTGTGAGCTCAGAGCAAGTTCCTTAAGGATTTATCTGGTTAGTTCTTGAAAAACTCCAAAGCTGGGATAGTGCAACCTTTCTAAGAAGCCCATACCAGACTGTCCTCATGAAAAAATTTGCACCTTATATCCAGTCAGAACCTCTCTCACTGTACTTTACGCTCCTTGTCTCTCATCATCCTGCTATGCGCTTCTTTGTAGGGTCTGGCTCACTCTCCTTGACACATTCCCCTCACATACTGGCAGGATGCTGTTAGGTGCCCCTAAAGAAGCCGTCTCTCTTCCAAATAAAGCTGAAGAAAAGTACTGTAACTCCTGCATTTTAATAATATTGTCCACATAGAGAAGAAGTGGTTTGGATTGCTAATGTGATCCTGTGTAATAGAAACTTCTAAAATAACCTTTATGTAAGTGATACTACATTTTTGAGGGTGAAGGATAATATTGCAAAATGAAAGACCTAAAATTAGGTGCAATATTTCATGAATAATAAATTTCTGGAAACTATTAGAGAGTATCTGTGGAATGCAGAAATTCCTCTCCCTATATTTAGGCAGAACAGAAAACAAGGCCATCTTGAGTTCTTCAAAAAGCTTAACTTTTTGAATGACACCCCAGAAATCAAATAAAAAGGGAATATCCATCTCCTTTATTAGAATTTTCAACATACTGTGGTTTTTCAACAAATTTCAACATTTGCTGTGGTTGTCAGTGGTCCGTGAAAAATACTCTGAGAAAAAAAGCCCCAACTTTAATTACTAGGAGAAAAGTAATCTAGTTATGATCACACCTGTCTAAGTTTTGCTATCTAACTGGAGATTTGCTGTCATTCATCACTATAACACTGCATTTCAGGTCTGACCTGGGCATGCCATTTTAGTGTATATGTAGCCAGCACACTTGGGTTAGATCTCACTTGAGCAGCAACATAATATTTATTAAAAAAAACAAAACAAAACAAAACAAAACAAAAAAAACAAAAAAAAAAAACAACAAAAAAAAAAAAAAAAAACAAAAAAAAAAAACAAACAAAAAAAACAACCAACCAAACCTAAAAACTTCTCAGAAAAAGTAGATCACTTCAGTAACCACACAAGTCCATGAATGGTAAATTAATTGAGGAGTATGTTACACTACTTTCAGAATAACCACTGTATGCTCCATTAGTATTTGGCAATCAGGTACGAAATGTCACCAGATATCCTGGCACACCAATGTGTGGACAGAAGGACTGACACTCTCTGGCTACAAGGTTACTGGGTGTGAAGCTAGTCTAGTTCTGCACATACTCCCTGCTTGCAGCATCACTGCATAAACCAGAAATCACGGTCTGGCTCCAGGAGTAAAGGAGAGCAGCATGGAAGAACAGTGCAGAAGCAGGAATTTCAGAAGATGGCAGGGAAAATTGTGTTGGTCATACTTAGGAACGCAAGACCTCTTCGGAGGTAAGAGCAAGAACCACAGCCACTGCACACATCAGTGGGTACCCATGGAACATGGAGGCTGCTCAGAGATAAGACAGACAGGCCAAGGACAGAGATCAAATAGCAAAATCACGTTCCCTGGCAATGCCATAGAGAAGCAGAGCTGGTATGACCCTCATTGGCAGGACCAAAAGCGCACTGATTAGCTGCATCTCAGTAGCTGAAGGTAACTAATCTTTTGGGTTTTTTTCCTAAATGGTGTGTTGATGCCTTCACCCACCTCTGAGATGTGTTGCTGAGATAAAAGCCATGAATTTCAGTGAAAACAGCACATCCTCAATGTCTTTGAAAATTCTGATAGTTGCTTTTATCTTAAAACATGAATCATATGTCGGGTATGGCTTGGGTGTAGCTTTGAAGGAAAATGTATGGAGTAAAGTCAGCAACAGTTGTCTGTTGGTGCTGTACTATAAGAGTTACCGAAGCCTTGTTCTTTCTGTGATGTTAGCACCGGAGCATGTGCTTTGTCTCTGCTGTTCCAGCCATGAATCATGCCAAAAACAACATGAAATGGTGTGATTTTCAAGTTGGTTGTTAAATAATTGATTGTTTGCCTGCCACCATGAGGACACCTTTAGAAACAATGCTTACATGGCAGCAAGTCCTGAGCCATGAGAGATCTGTGATGCATGTTAATTAAAACTGCTAATTGAAAATAAATATTTCGGCAGTTGAAGATAAATAAATGCATGAGAGATTTGTTTCCTGAGTTCCTATGGTCTGAAATTACAGATGACAGTCCTTCTGTAGAGGGTGAGAGAATTCATTTAGATTAAATTATCCTTTCATTTCCTTTTCTAAAACAGAAAACCTCCCTAACTGACATTTTTGCCTTTGTGTCGGGGATAACATTAAGAATAATTTTCTATGACTGTCTCTTCGACAGGCAGAGAACTCATTTTAATCGATACATCATAAGCTGTTATTACAGCTATTTTCTATCTTAATTCAACCTGCCCTTCATAATTATGTGGGTTTTTTCCTGTTTTTTAAAGCTCTGGATGGTGGCAGATTTCCACCACCTAGTGGGGAAAGTATGTACTGTCTCCAAAAAGCTTTGCTCAGATTTCCCCTTAATGCCTGTCTTAAACCTTCCCATTGTAAGCCCTTTCTATCAGCACTTATTACCAAAGTATTTCTCTTTATTTTTCATGAACTGCTGAATTTGCTAAGCTGTATAAAACTCTTATGGAAGGTGTCATACTCCACAAAATACTCCACATATACTCCACAAAAAATACATCTCAATATAAAGGAACTGTGTTGTCTGTGTTTTTAATTCAGTGATTTGTAATGTGAAAGGAAAACAGAAAAGCTTAAAAAATTGAGGAAGTTCTGCCAATGAATGTCACTGCTTCCCTTCCTCTGCTTCACAGGAGTATCCCCACTCAGGAGTATCCTGAAGTGCAAACTATGCCAAAACCCACTGGATTCATTCAGGCAATTGTCTGTGTCAGGATGCTCTGTGTTTTAGGTGCCGATACAGAAATGCCAAATCAAAACAGGAGAAAAAATTCTAAAAAATTCTCTTTTTAGAAGAGAAAAAATTAGTTTTCAGATCCAGCTTTGATCAGCAGTAAGAACAATAGGGTTAAGAAGCTCTCTTCCTTTTACATTAGACAGATAGGATAATGACTCAGAAAAAATCCTGTACCCATTTTTCCAACTGTTTTCCCTGGGGGCAGGAGTGGGGAAACCCAAAACAACAAACCCCCCAAAAAAAGCCCAAAAAAATGCAAACAAAAACAAAATAAAAAACCAACAACAACAAAACACCATCACAAAATCAAACCAAACAAATCAAATTAAACCAATCAAATCAAACAAAATCAAACTATGTCATTATCTAATTCTTATCACTAGATGCCTCACACTATTTAGCTCATCCTGATAATGATTCTTTGAATGTTATAATCATGCAGCTTTTCGCCAGCACCTTATTTCCAGCTGTACTTCATTAATCTCTGATCAAAATTGAGATCTTCAAAACTCCAGCTAATTTGTCATGTAACTTTGGAATTATGCAAACACACCTTTGCAGCAGAAAATATGCCTGAGCATCTAAATACCCTCTCCAGGCAATGGTGGTCAGTTAGCATCTAGTTCACAATTCAGAAACGAGTTTGTGCACCACTCTGTCCTACAGTACCCAGTCTGCTCAGGTGTTTAGAGCTTCTGATGAATCATGGTTTACATAAGACAAGAAAGGCAGTGACAGTGTTATTGTCTCCTCTCCCACATTGTCCACTAGCTCAACAAGAGGCTGCTCAGCTGTCCTATGGTAGGAGTAAGGAGATTTCAGCTATTGCTTCCTATTTCCTAGGTGAAGGCTACAGGTCTCAAATTACAGGGCATTTAAATGTAGCACTCAGTGACAACTATTAACCATATACCATTTGCATGGAAAAAATACATTTGAGAAAGAAAAAGAAGAATTGTCAACAGTTAGGACTGCACCAGCAGAGGCTGGAGGCTGACCTGCTGGGGAGCAGCTCTGTAGAAAAGGACTTGGGGGTCCTGTGGACAACAAGCTGTCCCTGAGCCAGCAGTGTGCCCTGGGGGCCAAGAGGTCAATGGTGTCCCAGGGAGCATTAGGAAATGCACTGCCAGCAGGTCAAGGAAGGTAAACCTACTCCTCTACTCAGCCCTAGTGCTCCTCATCTGGAGTGCTGTGTCCAGTTCTGCACTCCTCAGTACAAGAGAGACATGGAGCTCCTGGAGTCCAGTGGAGGGCTACAAAGGTGAGTAAGGGACTGAAGCCTCACTCTTATAAGGAGAGCTGGGGGAGCTGGGCCTGCTCAGTGTTGAGAAGATCTGACTGGGAGGGGACCTTTCAATGTTTATAAGTCTCTGATGGAAGGGTGTCAAGAGGATGGACCAGAATCTGCTCTGTGGTGCCAGACAATGGGACAAGAGGCAATGGGCAGAACCTGGTGGACAGGAAGTTCCACCTGAATATGAGGAAGAACTTCTTTACTGCATGGGTGCCTGAGCACTGGAACAGGTTGTCCAGAGAGGCTGGATGCAATCCTGTGCCATGTGCTCGGGGATGACCCTGCTTGAGCAGGGAATTTGGATCAGGTGACCCTCTGTGGCCACTTCAAACCTTACCCATTCTGTGATTCTGTGACTTTCATATGATATTTTTGCAGTAGGAACAAGAAAATACAGTGCATGAATAGCTGGCAAGAAATTAACAGCAGGTGAGGAGTACAGTCTGGTACTCATAAAAGAATCCCCCAGGAAGAGGCAACTTAATTAGAAATGAAAAACCCCATTGCTTTTTTAGATCTCTAACAAAGACCTAGAAGTAAGCTATGCAACATAAATTGTTGGAAACTACCATAAAGACTTTTTACTTGTCAAGGACACCTGGAGCTGGCAAGGAGAACCTGGATGGAAAGTCTTCCAAATAGTTATTTCATGCCAAGTAATGGTATTAGTACTTGCTATTCCTAAGTAAAGGATAGAAGACTATATCAACAGTTTGGGATGGGTAAGTGTTCCTTCCAATTATACTGTAATACTTTCATGGCTGCAAAAATGTGAAGACTGCTGTCCTTTAAATGGAAAAAGAGCTCTGCACTGAGATGCACAGAATCATCATGAAATCTCTTACAAATAAGATGCTTCACTTCCTGCCAAGATGGATAGCTAAATTGACTAAAAATAGTAGTTACAATTCCTTATATTCTGGGATGACAGCTTTAAGGAGACAAGCAAGAGTTTGTCTTGAAGTATTTTAATCCACAACAGGTTTGAATTGCTCAGAACAAAGAAATCAGTCAGATGGCAGCAATCCAGCAAGGACTGAGCCCAGACCAGAGGTCCCCTAGGAGGAAATCTGAATACAGAGGAGACGGCAGTCTCTCAGAAATGAGAGGACTGGCCCATTTTGAACAGACTCAGTTCACCTGTAGTGTTTAACTACTCCTTTCAAGAGCAGAAAGAGGCAGATTGTTGACTAATTTGGGATGGCAAGTATTGTATAATAATATCATATTGAGACAGGTAGTGCAGCTATTTCAGTAGGATGATAGAAGATCAAACTACAAATCCCAGATTCTTATAGAAAGGGAAATGTAGCAAGGGTGCATAAAGAACACTTGTCCTCCAATGGAGGACATTTATTGAAGGAATTGGATTCATCATTACTAGCCCTATAGTGTACTGGGAAGGGTTCTTGAAGTGGCATAAGAAATTCTGCATCTCAAAATGAGTAAATAGATCATGGATATAAAATTGCCCCTTGTATTATGATAATTTTCCAGAGGGTCTACACCTCCTCCAAATTAATACATATGCCTAAGTGCATGTGCCAAAGTGTGTGTCTCTATGATTGTACAACAGCCTTAGCAGTACATTCTCCATCAGCACGTGAATGGCCATTCCAGTCACTGGCAAAATGTCATTTTATCACAAATCTAAAGAAGGAAAAAATTATGCTGAATAGACTAGTGCAGATCCAAGTTAACCACCTCTCAGAAGACATAACCCCAGCTCCCAGGCCTAGCCAGTGCCACATGCTGAGCACAGGACTCCTGCTTTTTCTGCCCCTGTTGATTTCTTGGGGTTCAGAAGGACGAGGTGACCCCGAGATCACAAAGAGTCTTTGCTTCCCAAGCCCGATGCAGCCAAATAAGACGTCTGGAATGTGTCCAATTGCTTTCTCAAGGTTGTTTATTTCTTCTTATCTAAAAACATTCTTCCTCTGACCTGCCAAGCGCTGCCTAGCAAGTCCACCATAGCATTCTGCCCCCAAGCCTTGGGTGGCTCACACCTTATATACTCAAAACTATGTGTGTATGTTTACAATTTATTACCAATTCCCATCACCCATGTTAGACTGTGAATCTCTACCTTGAACCAATAAAAAAGTGTCACCATCACACCAAGACATGGAGGACAAGACGAAGGAGAAGAAGGCTAGGACACGCCAAAATTCCTCCATCTTGTACCCCCTTGAACCCCATTCTAAAAATCCCAAATTTCTACTTTTTCATCCTGTGTTAATTCAAATATCACACTACTAAAACCCTTGTGGCTTGTAATTCCTCATACAAAAATTGGCAGCCTTTTCCACAGGCTAAAATTGAAGCCACAGATGTTTTTGACTTCATGCCAGGGTCTCTGAGACCCCTGCCAGGGTCTCGAGACAGCCAGGGCAGCCAGAAGGATGTCCTGGACTCCGACATGCCCACAGACAGGGCTGCATTTCACATACCCATAGGGGCCAGCACAGACCTTCCTCATGCATGCAACAGGCTTCACTGCCCCAGTAATGCCCATTCCCCACCTCCAAGGTGGGATGAGTTTCCTCCTGTGACAGTCCCTACCCCAGCTGTGCCCCATACATGGCCAAAGCAGCTATTTGAGAGGTTCATGTTTTCCAGGATCGGCAGACACGATCCCTCTGTCCAACTTCACCTGCCAGCCTCACCTGCCTGCTTTCTTGCTTGCTTGCTTCCTTTCCTTCCTTCCCTCCTTCCTGTGAAGGGGAATGCTGAAAGGCTTGGGCACATTTCAAGGGTCACTTACTTGTTTAATTCCTTTTTAGACTTGATTTGATCATGACCCCCCTGGGCGCAGCGCTGTAGTCCATAGCAGAGCAGCCTCACGGGCCACGGGTAATGGAGTCAGCAGAGATTGGATTGCAGATACTGAAAGGCATACTGACGCTAGTAACTGTTTATGGTACATATAGCACGTGTACTAGATCATATTTCTCTCTCTTCAAGGTAATGTTTTTGACCAGCTGCACTTCTGCCGAGCCTTCTTGCTGTTTCTTCATCTGCAAGCCTGGTGTACACATGACTCGACAACTTCATCAAACAGCAATAGGCATCTCAAAATTCATTAAAAAGGCATTAGCGCTGGTGGCGGGGAGTTGGGGGGAAGGGAAGAGTTAGAGGCAAGGGCCACTGACGAAGCCTGGCTCCTCAGCCCGCACACTGACCACCTGAGCAGCGCCCTTTCGGCCGGGGCGCGCAGCCCCGACTCGCTCGCCCTCGCCCCCACTCCCCGACCTCAGCCCGCCGACCCCGCCGCGCCCCTCCCCGCCCCTCCCCGTTGCACCGCCCTTGCCAAGGTGGTGCCAAGATGCTGCCAAGGTGGTGCCTCGGTATCTTGCTGCCAAGGTGCTGCCAAGGTATCCCCGGGGTCCCCTCGCCCCGCCAGGGATCGTCCCCGGGGCGCTGCTGCCGGGGGTCGGAGAGCGACTGTTTCCAGCACGCCCGACGGGAATGCCCGCGCTGGCCGGCGTCCGCCGCCCCCTCTGCACAGCTGCCTGATGAACAAAGGCCCCGAAGCATCTGCGCAGGCTGGAGGCTGCTCCTTGTGGAAGACACAAAAAATGTGAACAGCGTTAGGGAAGAGGTTTCAAATTCCGGAGGTTTTCCTCTTTTATCAGTTTATCTCGATGTGTTGTCAGTACCACCCTTCCTCGAGGAGAAGACGTTAAGTGAGTCCATCAGTATTTATTTATGGATGCTGAATCAGTTCCCTGGATTTCATTCACTCCCCATGCGCTTCAGCGAGCTGACTCGGTGCCCATAGCTGGGAATCCTCCTGCTGCAGATTTTTCCATGAAGCTGAATGTAGTCTCAAGCCAGCTCCTAAACACTAAGACCTCAGGGAGCTGGAGCATTGATTCATCACATCCATGCAAGAAGTGCAACCTAAAAGCTATTTCAGATCAAAATAACAGCTCAAGCACACCAATCTGAATGCATGAAAAGACATAGAATCCATGTCATACCTTCTGTTAAAAAATCACTAAAAGTATTTTTATTACCTACATATAGAATCATAGCATGGTTTGGGTTGGAAGGGATTTTACAGATCATCTAGTCCAACCCCCTGCCATGAACAGAAACACCTACCACTTGACCAGGTTGCTCAATGCTCAATACTCCATCCAACCTGGCCTTGAGCTCTGCCAGGGATGGGGCATCCACAACTTCCCTGTTCCTTTGCTTCACCACCCTCACAGTAAAGGATTTCTTTTGCATATCTAACCTAAATTTTCTCTCTTCAGTTTGAACCATTACTCATTGTCCTAATCACCTTAATTCATTATGAATATCCACCCAAATAATTTTGAGTACTCAGGGAGACTTCTTATGAAGAAAATGTTTCAGTGTTGCTTTAAGAAAAAACTAAAGCTTAAAATAAATAAATAGATAAATAACAATCACCAAAACAAACAAACAAACACCTAATAAAAAACCCACCTAAAAATCCACCTTAAAAATGGGAAGTTAATGAATTATCCATGAGCTTTTGCTGAGGAGTAAAGGGTGTCTGGGAGTTTTAGCATTTCGTGTCACCTTGCAGACAGCCGCTGTTTTCCAAAGTCAGTTATGTGATGAAGAAGATATTAAGATTAAATGAGCAGTGCAGAACTCAAAAGCAAACCCATAATTATTAATAGATATTTAAATTGGCAGGCAATCGATTTTTAAATTGTCCTTTCACCCTTGTGAGTAATGTGGTTTGCCTCACAGTGACAAATTAGCAGCAGCCCTGTGCTGTGACTGTTTCTACTGGAAGGTTCTCATTACCATTCAGGGGTTTTGCTGGCTCATCAGTGAATCGTGGACAGCATTTCTATTGCTGAAGTGTGGCCCAGAAACCAGAGAAAGGATCGGAAACAGAGTCTATAAAAGCCTTTTCTTATATTCTAAGATTCATTGGTTTCTTGAATAGGACTAAGTTCTTTGGCCTTATTATTTCTTATGTATCCCAGAGGAAGTAACAGTACACTCACCCCCTCCATCCCTCTCTTTATATTTTAGTATTCTTGTTAATCTCTCAGGAAAATAAGAACTGTAACATGTAATAGACTGAATGTGCTTTTTTTTCTCAATTGAAAAGAACAATCCCCTTAATCCCAGTAGCACTGGGCTGAGATCTAAGGTTTTGATCCAACTTTCATTATTCACCAGCATCTCCAAGATAATTATACTAGCAGCCTATAAGAAGACCAAGATAAGCATCTTCTCAGACAAATTATTTTCAGTTACTAGTCAAAGCATAAATCTATTTTTTAGTTGCTACTTGGCATTTGTTTTATCAAAGTTTTTATTAATCAGAGTTCTAAATAGAACTGGTTGCATTTTTGTCTGTCAAAATAGATATTTTTAAAACATTAAAGTTTTCATGGAGCACATTGCTTTGCTACCATTTCCAATGGGGTAGGTTCTGCACCTCAAGAACACAAACCCCAGTTAGACAAGGTGAAATTAATAAGAAAACTTGGAATTTTGGACCTCAAAATTCATATTTGCAGGCAGTCTTGTGTAATTTTACAAGACTATGCTTTGATAAAACAAAAGTAAATATTTGATCTTCAAAGACTTCAAAACCAGATGAAGTGGGATTTTGTTCTTCATACACTTTGTGCTCTGACAATAGTTCTTGCCTTTGTTCAACACTATTCTACTCTGCTCATTTTTCAAATACCTTAACCATATTTAGGATTCCTGAACAGTTTGTATTGTCTGCCACACACAACACATCACCTTTGAGAGCGTGTGGTCTAACAAACTTGTGACAATCCTTTTGCCACTTCTGTTATTTTCTCTCTTTCTACATTCAGAGTTCACACATCATCGTTATTGTTTTTTATAACTTGTGTTCAACTTTGTATTGTTACCAGTGAGCAAAGCACATTAACTGAATTCATACTCTACTTTAAGAATAAATGTTAGATTAGAATTCCAGGTATCTCAGGGGGCAAAAAAGCTTTCTTAAGCTTTTAACCATTGACTTGCACTCAGTATAATATAAAATAAATGAAAAAATGGAAAGTACAAACTATTTTTCATGTTCACAAGGAATTGGTCAGTTGATAATGGGCTTAAATTTCATCAGGGAAAATTTTAGTTAGACTTCAGGAAAAATAGATTTAACCATATTATTTTAGTTGAACATTAGAAGGGGAGGCCTGTGGACAGTCCGTTATTTGAATATTTTATAATGTGAATAGACAAGCCTCTGCTAGGAATTGTTGGAGTAAATTGAATGCTGCTGTCAGGCAGAGGGATGCATTTGATTGTCTCTCGGAATCCCTCTTTTTGTCTGTGCCTTATTTTCTGTTGAAGGTACCCGCAGTTCAGATTTACGTAACCCTTGACATGGACAGGTGTCTGTAAGAGATGTTTTACCCTCAGTTCTTACATGCTGTTTGCAGATATTGAGCTTGAGCTGTTTCATTCTAGAGCAGCACAAGGCTGACCAGTACAAGCTGATGTTCTCAAGGTAACATGACCCCAAGCAAGGCAAGCAAATGCTTGCCCCAGCTGACCCTCTAGTAATATTTAGTAATGCATATTCTCTCCACAGATACTATTCTCTACTCAGATACTGTCTGATGGTTTGAAGCTAACAAGAACAAGGGCTGATGTGGATATCTGGAACAAAGGAGTGAATTTATCAGCAAGTTAACCAAGGCAAGAAAGTATTTTGTCTACTGATATTACCTAACAACCTAAAGATTCAGCCAGCCCTTCAGGGATTGGCATGACAATGCCTTTGATGGGAGGTAGAGGTATATTATTGGTTAAATATTTCATTTTTTCTTCTTTGCTTACCAGCAAGGTCTTTGCTTACCTACTTTTCTAGCATTGTCCAGATTTATTCAGCAGAAAATTTCCTGAAACCATGTTGTCGTTTCAGCAATGATAGTATTTGCAGCAAGTGAGGGTTGTGAAATCTATCTGAACCCTCTGTGCACTCTTTTCATTTACAGTGGAATTACTGAAAGGTGGATGAATTACTTTGGGTAGATACCTCTACAGCCTGCAAATAAGAGAAAAAGGGAAGAAGCAGTACTACCAAGAACAGCTGTGACTACTGTAAGATGAAGCTGTCAGATCATCTTCCTCTGGTCGTAACACCAGACATTGCAAAGGCCTTTGAGATGTACAGCTATACAGGAACAGATCTTACCCACGTCTGCAGGAGATATTGGAACATCCATATGCAGCACAGACGTTACGTCACATGCAGCTGGAGCTTGGAGTTTAGTTAGCTGTGTATTTGAGATAAGGATTATGGGCCTATGAACTGAGCTGAAATTCACTTCAGGGTCAGGTTTTTAGGAGGTTTTGAGTCAACTATTGGCTTGTTTGGGACTACTTAGCTGTCAGTAGATTAGACAGAAAAGTTCCTCTAAAGGACATTGTAGGGGGTCCTCCAGAAAGTGTTGATGGAGGGATTGTGGTACTCTGCTCTCAGCCCTTGATCTGACGTCATATAGAAGCAGTTCTGACAGTAAATGGATATTGTTAACTATTGTTAACTTGAGCTGAGAAGCCAAAGGCAGCCTTAATCACTGCTACTCCACACCCTCTGTGTCAGCAATTATCTCCCAACATGAGGTGTGTTTTAGCAGCACTAGCAGGATCGGCATTTGATCTTTGCACCTCTTCAGTCACTGATCTTAATTGCTGATCACTGCAAGTGAAGAAGCAATTAAATATGAAAAGGATCATTTAAAGCCTCAGTTCTGTATGATACTGAGCATGCCTGTACATTATTATGACTCAGCTGGTCATAAGTCTGGCGCAGTTGAGGTCACTCACATCTTGCAGGATGAAACTATGGAATGAAACAACACTTCTAATCAACAGCAGAGACAGAAAAAGTGGATTTATTATGGATACTGATTGAACAACCAGATTAAGAATAATTGAGGACATCAGAGAGATGAGGAAACTTTCATACCTTTGGAGACTGTTGCTCTAGCACACTTTTTTTTTTACAGTTTCCTGCCAGAAAAAAAAAAAGTCTATTGGCTCTTGGTATCAGTTTTAGCAGACCACAGATAACTGCTGTTGCAATGAGGGGTGTGACCAATCCACATTTGAGATACACTGAGTGCCAAATACTAGTGTTTCTCCCTGGCTCACAAGTATGGATGTGTGTCAATGCAAGGCAGAGCTTGAGAGCAGTTACAGTAGCCACAATGGGAGTGGGAGAGATAAGAAATTAACACTGTCACTAAACATCAGGTAACAGCTCAGAGAAGAACAGAGAAACAACACTGCAAGCGTCACAATTTTAGTCTTAAGATACCTTTTATCATTTAACATCATTTACAGAAAGATGTTTGGGTTAGACTTTCAGTGTTCCTTTTCTTACAAATTTTCTGCACTTATTTTTTCATTCTCTGATAGCTGTATTGGAGTCATCTTTGTAAAAACTACTTGTGATGTCCAGAGGAGATAACTAAAATTGCAGCTGGGAAGTAACAGCAGGAGTAATAAACTCTTGAAACCAATCTTCACTATTTTCATGTGAATAACTTGACATAACTTGATACATCAGGAAAATAGAAATCAGGAAATAGAAAGGAGATGTAAAACATAAGTGTAAAGGAAAGCACTTGTAATAGCAGGAATAGAATTGGTGGGCAAATCCAAGTAGAATGATACTGAGAAATTCTCCTGGACTTAGTTCTTCCCTTTGTTGCAGACAATGAAGTAGTCATCACAGAAAGGACTATCATGAACTCTGAAAAGAAGACTGCAATGCTAGCTGTTGACTTTGGTGGCTTTTTTTGTAAAACTGTCCAGAAGATATAAGAAAGAATTGGATGAGAATGAGAACTTTAAAGCTCCTTTTAGCCTCTGAGATACCGCTCGACATTAAAACCATGAAGGTTCCAATCATATTTCATCTGGCCCTTCTCTGATGGTGACCAGTAGGAACTATAGGGAGGAGTACAAGAACATATAGTATTTTCCCCTTATCACTTTATAAAAACACTTGGGCTGCACCTGCAAATTGTGAGTACAGTGTATTGGCATCACTATGAGATAGAGTGGCTGCGATGATGCTGTGACATTACCAGACTGAGTCCTCTGAACACATTTTCTGTGTAAGGCAATAGGATACTCACTGTCAATACAAATGTGGACTGATTATGGCATCTTATGAAATGGTTTGTTATTCAAATTTGGGTGATTTTTTCTCAAAAAGAGTAGCATATCAGTATATTTAGATGCACAGAAGGGAAAACCACAAAACTCTAGAGCAGAAATGGATTTATTTATAAGTTATGAAATCTGAAGTTATCCTTAAATACAAATAGTAATAGAAACAAACAGAAAGCTTGTACAAAGGTAACAGAAGAATGATTAAGTGAACAAGGTCGTGATGGAATCATGTGAATAGAACTAGTGATTTTCTGTGATCATTCACTTACATTTAAAATAAAACGAGGCCCTTTCCCCTGTGATTTACAATGCACAGGGAATCTGGAAGTCTTGCCCCAAACTGACAATCCATTGTTTATTGTGAATCCTGTGGGCTTAGTATTACAAATCTATGTCCACGTAAAACAGGGTAAAATACTAATTGCTAATATTTTTCAGTCAGCTGGCTTTTCCAGCAATGTTTCAGCAACCATGTTTCAGCAACCTGTGTGCCATATGTGAGCATATCTGAGTTATGAATATGCTAAATTTCTTTCCAAAGAAGATTTATTCTCCAGGGACTTTGAGCTCAGCATGGGTAAAGAGGTAATCATGAAGATCAGAAGGCTTTTCCTTAATTCTGGATTGATTCAGATGCTTTAATATAATATTGTTAAGTTTCTTCAGCTCTTCTATGTTCTTCTTTTCAGATAGTAGTCTGCTTGATATTTGGTCCACCTCATTTCTAGTTTGAACTTGAAAAGGAGAATGTACCATGTTAAATTGGCAACATTTAAGTCAAGAGCATCATTACCCTCACTTGTATTGCTATGAGGAATAATGATGACTAAAAATATTAAACAGGATAACAACTGCAGAACCTAATAATAAGAAGTTATACATCTGGTGGGTTTACCTGCCCACTACATTCTTTTTTGCTTATTTGCTGGTTTCTTTCTTTTTTTTTTTTTTTTTTTTTTTTTTAATTTAGTGCAGAGTAATAAAATCATATATGGCTCAGATAATTTTTGCAGTTTTCAGAAGCATAACCATTAGTGTCAACAAGGAAATGTCTTATTTAGGGGCTTCAAGATCCAATCTGTGGCATGTGCAAATATTTTATTTGAAATAAAAGAAAAATTCTTGCAAATATTGACATTTCGAGGCCAGCCTCCTCTAGCACGCCAATATTTATTTTGGAGCTATTTTTATTTTGGCCTTCTGAAGTTAAAAAATTTACCCATGGGTTTTGAAGTTTACGTATAACAGTAGCAATGTTAAATGAATCTATGCATGTGGTTTGCAAACATCTCAGATTATAGAACACATTATATCTATATGTATCCAATAAAACATTGTAACATCAACTGAAACACCACTGGAAATCAGTTTCAAAAACCCAGGCCTCCACCAACCTGAGCCCAAGCAAACTGCTTTAATTCTTGTACGAAATTTTTTCACTTTAGTTTATAATTTGTCCACTAGAGCAACCCAATTCTAATTTTTCTATACCAAGGGTGTACTTTTAGCAGCTAAATAAATCTGAAATTCAAATATGAGGTATTTCAATTAGGATTTTACAATCATGTTACTTAAAATATACTTTATGTTCTTTACTTGTCTGATATTTCTTTGAGTGCCTGTAAGAAAATTTAGTCAAGGGTTAGGATTTCCTGGCCTAAAAGAAAAATCAGGATTTTTGCTATATTTCAGTGAATTCCCTACTACAGGATATAAGAAATCCTGATTTCATATGGGTTTCAATTCTTCCAAAATAGTCTTGTAAATCTAAATAATGCACCTCAGATTCTATTCAATATTATTAGCTCAGAAAACCCCAAGATAACAAGGTTTCCATTAACCAGCCAAGTCTTCAGTTAAACCTGCCTGATCATTCCTAAAAGACTGTAATTGTCTAAAAGAACAGTAATTGTGTCTGCAGACTCTATGCTATGTGCAAATCTTGATAAATGTCTAATTCTTTTTCTTATGCTTAAGACTTTTTTAGTTCCAAATCAATTTCCAGTCAGTACTTTGATGACAAAGGGTCAGGTCTTCTTTCAGGTAGCCTGATTTAAGTGTTAGCCTGGGTGGAATTCCAGTTTCAGTGGAATGACCCCAATACTGAGTTTTATCTGGAAAGGAATGGAAGGCACATTGCCAAAGTGTCTCACTGCCATACAATTACCTTTAAATTTTAATTTCATTTCCAGTCAGCATTTTTAGCAACACAGTATAATGCTGCTGAGAGAAATTCTTCTCTGCTGTTGAAGCTCACAAATCCTTAGCACTAAGAATAATATTGTGCCTTTTAGCCCTGAGAGAGTGTTGTTTGCCTGTGCTTCTGCCCCCAGGACCACGACCCAATGCCCAGAACCAGCCAAAGCCTTTGACCATGTAAATATAGGAATAGCATGTTACAAGGTAGCATGACACATTACAGCAAAGTTCTTTTTCCAATTGGCCCTACATTTTTAAGAACTACTCTTTGGCTTACTTACATATTAAGAATATTACAAATGAAACAAGTGCCAAACTGATGGTCAAAGTAAGAATAAAGGTGACGAAGAACAAACACTGGTTTCTTGCATTGCTCCCTGCCATACTTTCTCCAGTACCACCAGTGTTCTCTTCCTCATCTGTTAAGAGATGACAAATCATTTGGTGATACAGTTTTTTAAGGTTGGTTAGGATAAGCATGACAAAATGCTTCTGGTATCATGAAATGATGCAGAATACATCGTATATTTGGCCAACAGATTTTATTTCCTGTGATATTTCATGAAAGGAAAAGAAATCAACTTTATGAACTCAGCTTGAATGTGAAAATATAAAAAATTATACATCTGTTATAGCTGTTAGAACATGTTCAACAAAAATATTTCCATGTTGAAATACAGTGTTTTGTTGAAGTTGACTTGTTTTACAGTTCAGAGTTTTACAATTGTTTTACATGTACAAAGGTTGCAATGAAGTTTTCACCAGGCAGAGCGGTAAGGGCTTGATTGCATTTAACCTTTTCAAAAGGGAAGAAAGAAAAATTCATATTGAAAACCAAGGTACCAATTCATCATACACATTCATCCTCTAGATATGCTTATTTTTCTGTTTAATGAAAAGTATCCCTGGGATAATTAATCTCCCAAAGTAAACACCTCAGATAAGCCCCTAATGTTGGATAGAATTAATTTAGGACTGTTTCATCTTAAAACAAATGTTTTCAATATTCTTCTTCATCTTTAGGATTTGTTGGTTTCATTCCAGTAAAAAATGAGGCACCTATCCTGCTAATTGTCAAGAATGGAACAGACTCTCACAGAGACTACAGATGTTGTCCTTTAAGCACAGGAAGAATGAGGGGGAAAAGCAAAGGCACTTGCAACGCTGATCTTGAATCAGCTCAACAAGCCAGTTCATTGCTTTTTAAAGAATGTGTTGCATATATAGGGAAATTCAGCAGTGTCTCTCATAGAAACAGTTGCAATCACTGTGAGGTGGCAGCAAGCCCCAGAGATAACGAGTCAACTGAACACCATGAGGAAATTCATGCGAATGTAAAAAATTTACACTTGAGACAGATTTGTTTAATCTTAAGTTTGTATACTACTGTAATAACTTACAAAGATTTGGGTTTCTTTTTTATTTTGGAGGGAGGAGAAAGCTAATGTAATTTCACTTTGGTGTCAGTCTCATACATACTAAAATTACATGCAAATTACTGTAATTTATCCTTCTGTAATTGCTCTCTTGCCATTCTGAAAGGGAGAGTAATGTGTGCATCTGTGAAAAATGTATTTCTAGGTCATGTTCTTGTTTTAGCTGGTGGAAATCTCCGAGGTCTTTGCAACTGAGCCTGTAGCGATAAAGCTGAGGAAAGGCTGCATATGCCATTACAGGACTTTAATAATGACCCTACCTAGGGTTGAGCAATTCACTGAGCTGGTAGATCTCTGGGAATATCTGTTTTTCTTTATTTTGTGTTTAACACACTCCTGTCCATGAGTAAGATGAAATATTTTCATATTTCTCTTTTGAGCCTCTATTCTTATTCCCTTAGCATTCATAATAAATGCATCATATAATAAATGTCTGCACCAATATTGGTTTCTAATCAGAATAATAGGGATAGGCAGGGCCTGCTTCTGCTGCCTGCCAAGCATCCTAAGTTATCAATAGTGGTCTCAAAAGTGATCTGAGCTCACTCTGCCTAATGAATGCTTCTTACTATTTCATCAGGCTGAACATGCCTGAGGCATGAGGCTGCAGTGTTGTGAGGAACTGGTGAGCACACATTCTTGTCAAACTGCAAGCAGTGGGAACATTTTATCATCTAAAACATGAAATTACTGCATGGCTCCTACTGAAGCAACCAAACAGCGTATGGATTTTAAACAGCTTTTGACATGTCTCCAATTTTCCGTCTACAGAACCAGAGTTTTCTTTTGCTGAGTAAGTTAGCTGAGAGGATGAGATATTTATAAACTCTCCAAGCTTAAAAGCTATATTAAAAGAATAGTCCTAGAAGGAACCAAAGCATTTTACAAATTTACAAAGCATTTGTAAAACCAAAGCATTTTACAAATATGAATAAAATACTTATTAAGCTACCATTTTTTACTGCTGAAATGTAGGGAGAGGCGTGCATGTGATTATTCCAGAGAATCACATGTTTCCACAGAACCTTGTATATTTACCTGAAAAATAAATAATACTGTCCAATAAAATTGCAAAAGAAAGCAAAACAGTCACAGTGAAAGGAGTTTCTTAAAATTAAAATTGATTTATGCCATTGTCTCATTTTCTATGTGTAGCAGTAACAATATCAAGATAATCTGCATATGAGGAATTAGTACTTTATGTCTAAAATATTTGCATTAAATGCAGAAACCAGCACCACTCTAATCAGTTTGATTAGAAAAAGTTAGAGGACTTGGAAACAGAAGTAATGAGAAAACAAATAATTAGAAAGCATGATTAAATTATGGCCACATTTCAACATAGCTGTTGACCTATAAATTTCTTCACTCAAATTTGCAATTACAATAAGGGAAATAAAAGCAGACTCAAATATTGTTATGTGGAATGCTGCTGAAGAGCTCCAGGTTTTAAGATATTTTCAGGTCACAAAGAACTCAAATTGTAGCTATCACTGGGTGAAAATATTCTTCTTGCAGTGAGAAATCAAAGGCAAAAGCCTTATCAAACCAGTAGAAATGTGGGAGCCATAACTGAAACTGTGAGTAAAGAAAGTCTGGGAAGTAAAATACTTAAAGGTTTCACAGGATATTTCAGGTAACTGGTTTGAGTTCTTAGGAGATGCGTCTTAAAGGAATGAGCAGAAATTCTCAGGTGCTTCTATTGCCACATATGAATTTTTGTGCTTGGGAAGAGCTATGATGCTATTTGATTAGCAGGTGTATATTGGGCATTACTAGAGACATTATCCTGCAAGAAATCACTTCATAAATCCCAACTGAAATGGAAGATAAGTTCAGGTTTGAAAGTAAATCCCTAACTAAATGCAAGGATTTTCAGGAACCTAAAGCAGAAATATTCAGCAGGGACAGCTAAAACCATTGTCTGATCTGTCTATAATTATGCCATTTTCAATCTTTTTCTTACATTTTTCAGTACAGAGCTTGGCATACCTATTGGCCTATTAGGCTGTTGACATCAGTGACACACAATATGGATTGTATATATAGAAATCCACAGATCATATATCATACACACCTAGTGAACGTTGGGATTCAGCTGGACAAACATTTAGCTTGTTTAGGTTGTTTAGGGAATCAACTACATAAAGTTTTCCTTCTTCATGAGTATCAGGCAGGTTAAATTCCAAAGCAGGTCTCTCCATTCTCTCTAAAAGAAACAATAATTTAAAAGGTAAATTAAATTTACCTTTTTCCCTATTTACGTATTACCTATATTATTCCTAATAATATTACCTTTATTACCTAAATTTACCTATTTCCCATGGCTGTAGGAAATAACTTGTAACAGTTGGTATCCTGTTCTAAGGAAATACTGGGCAGCCTAAATGATCCTTAAAAACCAGGGATTTGAAGGACCAGCACACTTACTAGATCTTGAAGGCAGGGACAACTCAATACATAGCACCTGTTCATTCTTGGAAATCTATGATGATTAAAACATTTCATTTTTACATTGTGTTTGTGCACATACGTGTGTGTATGGGGAAAGAGAGAAAGCGAAAAGTCAACTTGACTGGCTCCAGCATTGATTTGAATGGCACATATTTAGTATATTATCCTTTGATTTGGTCAGTACTTGGTAAGAGACAGTGTGAGATCCTGACCACAGTGAAAGCCAAACCTTCACTAATATTTCCAGAAAGGATGTCACTCAGGTCCTCTTCTTTCAGCATCAAGTAAATGGGAGATAAAACAGGGAAAGCAGGTATGAACGTAGGAGATAAGCAACAAAAGTACGTATCTGTTTATACACCTTAGAATATCACTGTGAAGTTATTATTTGTGAAAAAATGTAATCTACTTCACACGTCTACTTCTTCAGACTAGTACCCCTTGCTTTAAAAAAGGCACTAGATTAAGTTCAATTAGTAAAAACAGTTTCTCTGCAGAGTCTGGGTGCATGAATTCAGTGAATGATTCTTAACATAACTACAGTTTTGAAAGAAGATTATATATAGAAAATAAACAGTACCTAGGGAGGTGGCTTCCATGTATTGCACATTATTCCTTATCAGTCTTTGGCTTTTCTTTACACTACTCTGACTGCAAAAATGTCTTCTAGAAACAAATTACACTTCTAGCCATAAGGAGATGCAGACACTCTAAGTAGGCATGTTTGTCTACAATTGTCACTGAAAACTCCCTTTGTAATTATTGAAGAAAAATATATTCCTCCAGGTATTATCCCTCTTATTCTAAGATACTCCTTTCTCACCTTAGCATCACAGCCTAAATGTATATTTTTCTTGCTAGTGAATTTAAGGAAGGAGCCCCCACAGATTAGTTTAAATTTGGAATAGAATGCATCTTACCTATTTAATATTTTATAATATTAAGTTAAGCTCCCAAGTTCAATTTTATCTGCCAATATAAATCAGCACTTTGTGGGATGCAAACCTCCCTTGATGACATGCGTTAATCACCTAAGGGTGATTTCTGAATCCTAGATGGATTAACTGTCCTCTTGACATGACATGCTTCTGAGCCTTTTCTTCCTCTCCAAGGAATACAGAACAGAGTGCGACCAGATTCCTAATAAAACACTTAAATTAAAAACCTAAAATTTGAACCCTAACTGTTTGCAGAAAATCTTCACTCCTTCCCTCATGAAACCAAATGCAGAAGTTCACTATAATTCCCCCAAATCTGAGCACACTGTAAAATAGACATTCAATGAGCCTCGGTAAGTCTAAAGACTAAGTACTGAAAGCAACCCTGACAACAAGGCTTGCTCTCCTGCTAGTTGAGACTGGCAGGACGACATGGATGCTTTCATATTTCTTTTTAACAGCCCATAAGAAAAGATTACAACTTACTCTTTTCTCTGTCCAGAAGTGCTCCTTTAAAGTACAAAGAAAATGTAGAAAAGCTGGCATGATAGGGGTTAACCTTACCTAGTATATGATTTTTAGGTGTGCAGCAGGAACTTCAGGACAGATGGCTGTGCCCGCTGTCCTTCCTCTAGAGCATGACATGGCACTAAGCAGCACAGTCTGTGAGCCACGTCCCCCCCAGAGCTGGCTCTGCTGTCTCCCCACATGCACATCCTCAGCCAACACAGTCATTATGGAGCCCTGTGTTTGAACTGCGTGCCAAAAGTCACCACTTCATGCACAAAGGCTGTTGGTTATTTTTAGATTCTGAAGAGCAGTTGTTCCTCTATTTTGATTAATACCTCCCTGCAGCTTCAGGGAACACTCTTCTTAACTACTTGAGCTGCAATAAATGTGAGTACCTTTGATTTATTAGTATTATGAATTCCATGTTTCTGCACATATTATTTAAGTATTTGCACATGTAAACACAGTGAGGATTACCATTATTAATTCAAAAAAGTTTATAGTACATTTGTTTGATTCCATTGATATGCCAAAGAAGAAAGGATACAAACATCAGCGTCATTGGATAAAAATATTGATTATTTTCCCAACAAATCAATCTAAACATTGGGACCTTTGGATTCACTTTATATTTTACTTTAACCTTGCCTAAAGACTTTTTTCCCCAATGCAACTTTTAAACTTCCTAAGTCATTGTGGTAAAAAAACCCTTAGAATGAGAATACATTGAGAATTGTTCACAGAAAAAAAAAAGGAAATAAAATCTAAAAGGTTAACAAATATGAGAATGAAACATTACTTACAACATAATTACATTCAGTAATGTGCCAGTATGGAAGAAATCAGACAGTGAAAATCATGTGAAGAAAACTTGTTCTGCAGTTCCTCTCTCTGCTTCTAGTCCCATAGGAACCTGTCGAGTCCTGCAGTACCCATAAAGATAGCTGTGAAACAGACTGCCCCTCTCAGTCTATATTTAGAGTTCAGCTTGGCTAAGTATACTCACTTTGCAATATTGATCTGCTAAACAGAAATCAGTGCATACACAGCTCTTTTTTATTATATTGGAATCATGATAATATCCCACCATGGAGAATGAGGGTTGTTATTGATGATCAGTATTTCACTAATCTTTTTGTTAGTGCCAAACCTCTTAGGTTTAGTGCTTGTCTAAAATGCATTTGCTATGCAGAAGAGTCTACAACACTGTAGCTATGAGTAACCAGTTTGCTATGCAGAAGAGTCATATCCACAGTATTGCAGTCATGAGTATTTTAAAGTCATAGACTAGAAAAAACAGGGTTGTTCCCCCGTTGTCTCATACACTTTATGAATTCAAGTGCGACAGTATTATATGGTGGACTAATTTGTCTGGCATCCTTAGCTGTTCAAAGATTAAATTCTGATGAACTGGTGGTGAGTAGTTGTTATGGTTTGACACTGGTGCAATGCCAGCGCCCCCATGAAAATACACCTTCCCAAATAAATGCTGTGAGATGGTATCAGGAACAGAGCAGAGCAGGCCCAAGCTTAATAACAAAGGAAAAAAAAACTTTATTAAACTACTACTACACAAGACACACAGACTAAATTCAGGATGAAGACCTTTTAAAACACACCCCTCCTCCTCCTAATTTCCAAAACACCCACCATGAAACATCACCTGGGATTCTTGATCAAATTACCACCCTTCAGATAATCAATACTCAAGCTATTAAGGGAGAGAGAAGTCTCTTTTGCACCACAGACCCCCCAGGAAACACAGTTGCCACCTCCTGTGTTTCTGTCACACGTGGCAACTGCCTGGAGAAAATCTGCCAGTGTGACACTCTCCATTCCATGTCACAGTGCTCTCACCACCGTGCATGGACAGACTGCTCATAGGGCTCCTTTAAGAATGCTTTGCCACAGACCCAACGATTCAACAGTTCAGCTTCTCATCTTGGGACTACAGTCCCTCCCATTTTCCCCTGGGGCCAAGGGTCCAGGAACAGAGATCATCTTCTTCCTGAAGACAGAGGGCATCACCATTCCCTCTTCAGCTTTCCTCTGTTCTTGCCATTCCGGTGCTGTTGGTTACTGAAGCAGGTCTCGGGTCACCACTGCATCCCCCTAAAATGCAGTCTCTATTGCAGGAGATTTCGGTTCAGTCTATGGCTAACAAGAAAAGTCCAGCCAAAAGCTACTTCATCATCTCCTCCCACCTAAATATTTCTTCTTCTAACATGTCAGGTCCCAGACTGTCTCTCTTCCACTACAAATCAAGGAGGAGTAATATTTTACAAAGCCCTCATTTCCCAGAAAGGGTTAAAAGTTCAGACTCCCTGGACGGCTGAAATTTCTGCTCAGCATTCCCATCTCTCAAGCTGGGCATCATCCCCCTCTCTGAATCTCCTCTGCCAGCAAATTTCCAGGTGCCGTCAGGCTCTCTGTCTCTTTCCCTCTGAGGGGGGACAAAGGCATCTCCATTTCTCTCCACCCTTCCGTCCGCAGGAGCTGGCTTGGTTCCAGACCTTCAGCCCCTCGGCCTACCTGGACCAGGCCATGTGGCTTCCCCTCCCTCACCCAGCCCGTGGCTGGGCAGGGGAGAGTCTGCACTGCACTCTCTGATGACCAGAACCAAAGAGACAGTTCCCCTCGAAGTTCTTTCTTTTAACCCCCTGTGTTCTCAGAGGCGTGTCCATACTTTCAGTGGTCACTCCAGGTGCCAATATCTAAACCTGACCACTGATTGGTTTGACCTAACTTCCTGAAGAAAAATTCACTTCCATGTCAAACTACAACAGTAGTGTAATTACTCCTTTGCTGAGTTCCTTTTGATCACTTTTTTCCTTGCTGACATTGCAGAAGGCAGTGTTACAGCATATTGTATTGACAGATCTTCAGGTTCAGAAGCTCCAGCAATCTAGGTTTTAATGTCTTTATTACATAACACCTCCCTGCCCCCCCCCCCCAAGTAGCTAAGACAGTTCTCAGCTACTAGCACATTTCAGGCCTATAGAACCAGAAACTGAGGGTAGAAGAGTAGTTCTCAACATGATGAACACAGGAAAACTGGAATGGTTCTTCTAAGATAAAGGAGAACATGTTTTGCAGCACCAAAACTAGAAAACTAGTCAAAACCATTAGAGAAGCAATGACAAATCAAGATTAGGCAGCTGTGCAGACCACATGCAAGAATAAGACACCTTTGAAACACAGCAAGGTAGACTTGCACATAGCATCTACTAACACACTGAGAATACCCCAAGCATGTGTCTGAACCAGCAAATAAACCCATCCCTTTCATACTTTAGGTTTTACCAGTGTTACAGCTTTTCATTCATGGAATAATTACTTTTACACGGACAGCAGGCAGTGAGAAGCACCTTTATTCCAAAAATTAAATACACAATTTCGGAACACAAGAATCTTGCTTTTACTTTACATGGAGGCAAATATTTGTCATTCACTACTTCACTGTCAGTGGAAGTTCCTGAACTTCATAGTCCCTGTCAGGATAAAGCTACACTTATATAAGGATTTCTTGTCTACAACTGGAGTTTTAAAAAGTTACTAAAATAACTTCACACAAACATGAAAATCTTTTTGTATTAGCACATTCTTACCAGAACACTTGGCCAATTAATTACCTTTATATAAAGAATCCAATCTGTCACACAGCATTTGACTACAGTTATCCACCCCATTTAATATATCAGTTACAACATAATGGACCTTTGAGCTAGTGGGGGGCTAATATATGGTATTATAATGTATCCCTGCACCAAATGTTACATCAATATATATACAATGTATATGCAACTAAGCAACAACATGCATTATATTTACAGACTATGTAACAAACCTGTGCACAACTGCAAACTGACTATAGAAGTGAAAAAATTCATTTATATGGTACAAATTTATTTGAATTATGAAAATTGAACCGCATTGAAAAGGGAATCTAAAAAAATTCCCCCACATCTGCTCTTTTATCACGACATTTACTTCTAGCCTTTGTCCGAGCCTTGAATGCTGCAGAGTTGTACAAGTGCTACAAAACAGAAAAAGAAAAAAGAATTACATATTGCCATAAGGCTTATGCCCTTCAGATATTTTTCATGTTACAAATCAAATGAAAATATCCTTTTATTAATCTTTGAAATAAACTGGTAGGCCTTCTAAAATTTATAGTATGCTATCTTTGCACCAAAGACTAATTTGTGTGTGGATATATTTACGGACAGACAGATATTTAAAAGAAACTTGGCCTGTATAAGAAAGGCTGAACTATGAGTAGTTCTGGAAGCCAGTCAGTCAAGTAGATACCATGTAGGTTACATTTACCCCCAGATTCAACTTGACAGCACCATTCCCCAGATTATATGCAGGATTAATGCATTCACAATCAACAGAAAAAGGCCAACCTCCTAGTGCCCATTTCACATTGTAGAGCTTGGGATACTGTTTTTATAAAGACTCAGTTTCCTGTAGGTCCCTCCTGAAAAGCTCTCAGAAGAGACCAAGTTTCACATGTGTGGAGCATGAATCTAGTACCCAGCAGCAACCACATAAACCTTCAGACGCCTTGGAAAAAACACAGAAGCAGAGACATGCCCAGTGAAAAAACTAAGAGCTCATAGATGCATACAAGAAAGGCTGGGTTTCATTCAGGACAATGACAGCTTCTGAAATGCAGGAGTAATTAGACAAGAAGAAAATTCATTAAGGTGCAATAACCTACCCTTTCAAAACGGGATATCTTCATTGTTTTAAGAGTAGCAGCATCCAGCATTACTGGTGGACCCAGCTCAAACACATTCCGAAGAAAGTCATTTGACTAAACAAGAAACATACCAAATGATTAGTTTCCCCTCTAATTATCAAGTCTCTAAAGTTGACTACTGTAAAATATCAAGTATTCCAGTAAGAAATACTAAGATTTGTGTCAAATTGCTGCTATCTTTTGCAATGAAGTCAAGAACACTTCCTTCTTTAACCAGAATAAGGCTAAAAGTGAAAACAGCCACCTTGAGAAGACAGACAGGTACTCCTGTTTCCTTTGAAATTTTTGTCTCAGCAAATGAGACACTGTTCTGTTCTACACAAAATCAGGCAGCTGAACAGACCTGTATGGCTTCACAACACCAGTTTTAAAATATCTGGCTGTGAAAGTAGTACTTGAGAAAACTGAAAAACCTGCTACAAGCCTGAGCTCCCTCAGTCACACAGAAATTCAATTAACACAGGACTGAAGATTTTAACCCCATGATTATCACAGCAATTTGGGAGCATATATTCCTAAGCTACAGCTCCTGCTTCTATTACATATGTAAACAGACGACTAGTAAACAAGCAGTTCCCAGAACAGAGAAAGATTCATACCTTCTCTTCTGGAATGCTATCACCATTGGCTGCAAGTTGTGTTAATTTTTTTTTACTAAAACTTTCCCTTTCTTTTACAGGCTTGAACAGGAAGGGTGGAGGCAAGCAGCTTTATAACAGCCAGACAACTATACTACTTTGCTGAAAGAGAGTGGAGGATTCAGGGAAAACCCTGAAGCTAAAAAGATATTCATCTTAAATTTCTTACTTCTTGGAGAAGTCGATTACTACACTAGCACACCCAGGCTACAACTCAGAACCAGCTAACCCAGACAGCTGTAGCTCACTGTAATTAATTTTTTAAGTGCTGTCTTTAACACCTCAAATGCAAGGCTCATTACTCCACTAAGTTCTACTCAGGATTTTGTAATTCAGACTGAATTACATCAAAGAAGCCAGACACAGAGGAACAGTCTGAGCAAATGTCAAAGAGCAGCTCACCTGCAAATGGTATTGCATCCCTGACCCCAGAACCTCCTTGAACGTCTCATAAGTTTGTTTTTTAACCCAGCAGTCAATATACATGCGCTCAGGTCCAAACTTCACCATCTCTGTAGGAAAGTCACGCTCCTATGCAAAAATCAAAGGAAACAACATCTCTAATTTTAATTTAAACAGTCTTTTGTCCTAGCAATTTTATATATCTCAGTGAACTTTATTTTGACTGATAAATTTGGCACACCAAAACCTTCCAAATAACACAGTATACGTATCCTAAAGATTGCATTTGTTCATAAAGTAGATGCACACCTACAGTCAAATCTCATGTAGAACTTGAAGCTGATAGTCTTCATGATTACAAAACTTTTTAAAAAACAAACACTCAACTTTCATCTTTAAAATTACTTTAAGAATTGGACTTATCTCCAGGAAAACCAGTTCTGAGTGCAGAAGTCACCTTTAAGTCAGACTGTAAGCCTCATTTAGTCTCTACCTTACAGGTATTTGGGACAATGGAATGTTTTAAGTACTAATAGGCGACTCAGATCCTTCTACAGGCAGAATCCCAGAGGTGACTTCAAATTATGCCAAGCCTTCTCCTTGGCTTCCACAATGTTTAACTATTCCCAGTATCTTTGTTCAACATTCCTAAAAAAACAGCAGTTCTATTCCACACATACGGTCAGACTACAAAATCTCACTTAAAATAGCTTTTTCCTTTTTCTTTCACTGAAAGAGTAATTCTGTTTAATAATAAAATTGCTTTCACTAAATTGTACACTATGTATTTTGAAGGTCAAGATTGTAACTAAGACAAAAGAATCACCTCAACAGCCCGCAGAACTTCTCTGAAGACAGATCGCTGCTTTCTTTTATCCACTTTGGCCCGGTGCTTGTTTCCATCAGTAGCCAGAGCTCTTAGTTTCTCTGTTAGAAGGTCCATATCTTCATAAAAGAAATCCTAGGTTACCAGAAAAAATATTTTTTTAGTTTTTTTTTAGATTTTAGTTTATTTTATGGCCTTAACCTTTTTCCCCACAAGTAAGAAAATGGATCTCTTTAAATTTTGGGCATGTAGATCTCTACAACCTCTTACTTTTTTAAAGAAGACAGAGAACGCTTCTGCAGCTCCATTTGCAGCATTGAAACCAGCAACAACAAAGTCACAGCACCCAGTTTACCAGGAAGGGCACTAAAAAAGTTTGTTTGGTCAGCCATGTGACCTATACACCTCCATCAATGTGCATATACCTGCCAATCTGTTCTACTCAGTAATTCCAAGGGACTCCAAACTGCTTAACAGATCTGCTGAACTACTCCTGCCAACAAGCCCAACAAGCTGAGGGCACTTTAATGTTATCACAAAATCCCTGCTGCTGGAGGCAAACTGTGAGACACCACTGGACTGACAGCATGGAATATTTAGGTGCAAGTCTTGTATGGAATGGGGAATTACGAAGCTTTTTTTTTTAATGCTTAACAAAACACTAAGTAAACTGTAACAAATAGCTTTGTGTTATTCACTTAATATGTGCTTTAAGTATATATAAATATTTTCTCTGCTGCATTTAATTCAGCAGTAGTTCACCTGGACTAATAAGAATGTATGTAAGCTTACGTAAAAAGTTTTTGTGGTTTGTGTGGATTTTTTTAATCTGAATGTTTTCTCATATCAACTGACTAGAGTGAGCTTACTGCATGCTTTCTGAAAGGAAATGGTCAAGGGCAAATACATCAAGCATTTTTAATCTGCACTGATTGTTAAGGATTCAGTGAGAACAATCTGTAATGATTAAAGGGGCATTTCCTCAATGCAACAGCAGAGATTGTAGTGAATAGTCTCATTTGTTAACACATTTTAAGATTTTAAGTACTTGCAGTTGGCTTGACCAAATAAAGGATCAAGTTGTGGTTTCCATTTATTTTTTTCCTTTCGAAGTTGACTTCCATAGCCAAGAGACTCAAATCCACACTGCTTGCATTTATCACTGCTTACAGACCCTTAACATTGTTTCAGATTATGCTGTGCTAGTGTGTCATAATTCCTGACTTAAATGGAGTTATCCTTTCACTTTAGGCGGCACTCTGGCAAAGCGCAGCAGCCTTGAGTTGGGAGCCCTTCAGGCAACTCTCCCAAACTGTGCCACGCATAAGCAGAGGGAGGCTGTTTCCTTCAGTGCTGTCAGGAAAAAAGTCTGACAATTAATAAGTCATTTTGAAGTATGTAAATGCAATTTTAGCTGTGGACAAGCTAATATTGAGCAGTTTGTACCTAATCCAATTCAAAAGCAAACTCTAAGAAATCTCCCCAGTTCAAATATTACTGTTATCTGTATGAAATTTGTGCCAATTCTTTAAAAACCTCCCCCTTAAAATGACTGCCTAGTTCTTAACTGACTAAAATAGTCAAATGCTGTGAAATCATCATGCAATACAAGTTATTCTTCTCAGGTTACCTAAGCAAGAATACTGAAAAAACAATACTTAAAGTCACCATGTTTTCTCCCTGATGATAGATTTTTGGCTGTGAGAGCAGAATTGTGCAGGCTATGATTTACTCAAACTTGTCTGTGTAAGCATCTGATGAGTGATCCCACTACAGTAAACAATACTGTTTCATTCTGGAATCTCTCTAAAGGTATCTTTTTTTATTCTATTTTAAAAGCAGGTGTTGGATTCAGATTTAAATCTTGCATTCCATATTTCTAGTTGCTATTACATAGTATTTGATGCATTTTGTTATATGGGTCCTGTTTTGCAATGTAGAAATTAAGTGTAAAATATCATAGCTGTGAATTACTGCTATACCCACTTAGACTGGGTGGACTTAGAAGAAACATAAACCAAGGAATTATTTGCTACTTGTTGAGATCCAGGGTGGTATGCAACACAGGTTAAGTAATTTGTGTCATCATTGTCCCAGTGAAGGACAGTTTAGCTGCTGACATCTACTTACAGTATCTGTTTCACGTGCCAGTTCAAACAGAAGTGCTAGTGTTTCTCCAGCAGCTATTCTCATGTTGAGATCATCACAAGACAACAGGCTTGGAAGCTTATGCAAGTGCCTAAGGGGTAAGTCATATTCCATTAAGATCTAAATTTTATTGACACTGTTTCATTGCATATAAAGAATCATAAATTCTACTTTCCAAGAAAGATACTCACATTTCAATTTTCTTCTTCACTTCATTCATTGGACAAATGGTCAACAATAGTGTCCATGCTAAGAGAGCACTGATGTGAAGCACAGTATTATGGGTACTTGATACACCATTAGTGTCTCTATCCCGCTGATAGGCCTTCATGAAGATGTTTTCCAGGCATTCCATAGTAGAGTACAGTTCCTGTACAAGTGAAAAATATAACGGAAGTGGTTTAGGAGTCACACATTTACACTTTGTCAGTTTATTACATTTGAAAGGCATCAATCAGCCTTACCGTAATGTCATCAGTCACAATGAAACAGCAAATCCCTAGGCAGGTTGCACACTAGACGCAAAAGAAAAAAAAGTGTCAGTATTTGACAACAATGTTACAGTTCCAAACTTGGGACCTTTGAAATTTAACATCTGGAACAACAGAAATTTTAAAAACCTTAGCAGAGTCTAGAAGTCCCAAATCCTTAATTCAGCTGCTTTATAATACTTAGCTCCCAATTCTCATCTACCCTCAGGATATTTTACAGCATTTGCTACTCACAAGCCTCCACTTTTCATGTATTATTATTTTAAAATAGCTTACAAAACCCTTGAAAAAGCTCCACATGGCATTCTTTTCACCCAATGATTTTAAATCTCATGAGGATTTTCAAACAGAAATGATGCTGATAATTATATGATATTTATTCATAGCTGTGGGAAATATTTTCTCCTTCTGACCACTATTTCAATTAAACAACATAAAAATTCTGCTCTTGAAAAGCCTTTCCTGGAACTTTCCAACTTCTCCTGCAGATCTGTTCCCTAGGCCCCATATTCTAGTTCAATTTCTCTTACAAAGAGTAAGAAAAAAAAAAAACATTTGAAAGTGATGCTGGCACCAACCACACACGACTCAAAACTACATTTGAACAGGACAAACTTTAATAGTTGTTGTTTATTTGCAGAAATAACGGCTGTTGAACTAATATTACCCCCTTTTTGCGGTGACAGTATCAGCTGTGCTACAGCTTGACTAGAATAGGAATAGCCAGCCACATAATGATAAAGGAAAGTTGGAGAATATTAGCTGAATCTCTGAAGTTTAAGCAAAAGTAAAACCCTTGGCAAGCACTTTGGACAATCTTCTCTCACTATTTTGAGTGTATTGCTGATGTACGGATGAGATGACCGGGCAAAAGTAACTTGGTAGAATGGCTGTATTGTTTATGTAGTCTCCAGATGTGCTACATGTGATTTTACCATAAATAAATGTAAATGCTTAAGTAACATTCCTGTGTTGTTTAAGAATAAAATTAAATTTCAAGAATAAAATAAAATTAACACAGGAAGGATATATCACTCAGTGGGAAAGTGGGAAAATGTTTTCTAGGACCCCAACATCAGTCCCCAGAATTGCAGTAAGGAAGCTGCAGTACAGTGAGTTCAGACACTTGACAAAGCAGTACATGTAACAGCTAAAGAAGAGAATCATGTTCAACCTTCAGGTGGAACTTTTTAAGCCAGTGAAAACTGCTAGACATCATTGAGGGCGTATGTCAACATTATGAGTACACATTAGTGCGGTAACCTTTAGTCCTGGATTACACAATAGTGAGCTGGTCAGAAGCAGCCCTCTGTCCCTGCCTGGCAAATAAACATTTCATACTTACAGCCTGTCTGGCTTGGATACTGGCTGTTCCATCACAGACAATCTTCTTCAGAACTGGACCAAGGGTCTTAAAAATTTCCTCGCTTTCAATTCCTGACCCCATCTGCACACACAGAAGACATGCCAGTCCAGCAGCTGCACACTGTTCATCACTCTTACCTAGGGATTAAAACAGTGATGAGCAATCACCTTTTGCCCTGCTTTCCTCCTTTAATCTTTTAAAGATAACAGTCTGAAAGCATGTAAAGGAAAATTCAGGAACCAATAGATAGAAGATAATTTCAGTTAATTTTCTAGGACAGTTAAAATGTGACACCTACATTTAACAAGTAATGCTACCTAAATTTTTAAGAGAACATTCACAATCTTAATTTCTTTTAAACAACATGCTATTTCATAGGGATTATTGCTTTCTAGTACCATGCATATTAATTACCTTTCTTTATGCAGCGCTCAATGCTATCAGTTAGAGTCATTCTCCTTTCCATGATAAATTCATATAGTATTTTAGAAGAAAATGCACTTTTCAGACTTTCAAGGGCTGCTTGTCTTGTCTTTGCGCTGTTAGAAGAGAGAAGGAAGACCTCCTGAAATCAGCACGTATCAGTTAAACCTCTGCCCTTGCTTTATGGCGATTTATATTTGCCTACACCCAGTAGTAAGAGTAATGCACAGAAGTACCATGAAGAAATGAAATGCTCTGAATTGCCTCCTTACTCAACGACAGCAAAATTTTGTTTGGAGATAAGAGTTCACAGCAGTTTTGCTGGCCAGAAAGAAAGTCACTCTACTTCAATATATTAGAAAAGTAAAGTCTAACCCATCCTAAAAAAACAGTAGAAGGAAAAAGGTTTTCTTAGATCCAGAAGTCCTCCCTAGAGTAAAAATCTAAGTAAGCATAGAAAGATTTGATGTGTATTTTCCTTATTAAATCAAGCAAGAAAACAACGCATTAATTTGTTTCTTCAAAGCAGACTATACCTCTTGTCCAATGTAAGATCAATAAATCCCTTCAACTTGTATTCCAAGTCTTCTTGAGTGGCTTCTTCATCAACTTCAGGCCCTAATCCAGAAGAAATAATTTAGTCCTACTAATACACATTTCATTAGCAGACACAGTCATTCCAACACAATGCTTTTAACACCAATAAGAAAGCAGCTTAATATAGAAAACAGCTACAGAATTGTTCCGTATCAAAGCAGCATAATGCTGTTAAACCTACTATATAAGACTGTGCCCTAAAATACTTTTATACAAACTGGCCTATTGATACATTTGTGCTGTTTCTAGATCTGCTTCTTACACATGTCAAGAATGAATGAGAGCGAATCAGGTCTTACATAAATTTTCTCCATCTGATGACCATCAGCCAATTCTGTCAACAACGCATTTTCATCCAGTCCACTACACCTACCCCTGGAGTACAGTGAGGTGCTTACAGCTGATGCAGTGAGTCAGAGCAGCCTGTCCTATATAGCATCAATTTAAGAGTGGCCTGTATCCAAAGATGGCTCCCTGCTTATCCCCCTGTATCAGGCTTTCAGGTCCCCTCCTTTCAACAAAATGGCATTAGAGTATTCTAGGTTGCAGAGAGGGTAAAGGAGACAAAGAACAAATCTAGCTCAAAACAGGCAAATGTGACTCTTCCCATCTTAAACTGTTCTGCAGCTCTTACTGCTTCAACTACCTGTTACGATAATCCATGTCTTACAGTTCACCTTAAAATTCTCATTGACTCTGTAGCAGCACTCTATATCTTATTGTCTCTGTATCTATATTCTCTTCTAATAGAACAGAGCCTGACAGTTTCACAAGGCTCATGAAACTTGGAGTTATATTCTTACCAAACAAAAACAACAGCCACTGGATTAACTATCACAGTGTTAATATGTCATTATTTCATTATTTCTACTTACAGTCTACTACTTAAAACTACTAATCAGCTCAGGTTTTATGTTTTTAAAAGATGAATAGATATAAATAAAAGAATTTACCATCCTCAGTGAAGCTAGCAGGATCACTGAAGCCACTGCAGTGGCTCATGGTTTCAATTGAAGCATCTTCATCACTAAAAGGCTGCACGTTTCTGGGCTGACCACCTTAAACAAAGATGAATACAATAGTTTGGTCATTTCTCATACAGAAAAGGAAGATCGGAGGACCAGAAGTAGAACTGAACCCTCCCAGAGCAGATTCACTCTCCCTGACCCAACCACAGCACGAACATTTCCATCCTCTGTTGGTTCCTTTACTCCCACCTACTCTGAAGACCTTGTTGGCTCTGTTTTGGAAGATCATTTGTGAGCAGTGAAGAAGGACCCACCTAGTACTGGGTCCAATTCCTACTCTAGCTATTAGCTGAATTCCAATTGTAAATTTAGGATCTTTCTACAGTCCACTTCATGTTAACGTGCTTTAAAAATAGGGCTACGTTAATTTAACTGTTAGAATGAGCTACCTAAAAAAACTGCTATACAATCTTTATTTTTTAATTCTGAGGAACTTCAAGACAGTGTAAGTTAAACCTTTGGGCAAACATACATTACCCAGTTAAAAGCAGGGTTTATGAGATTAGGAGTAGTAAGTGCAGCATCAGCTATGTCCAACACTTTTACTACTGAATTACAAGTACAAGCCAGAACGTCAAACGCTTCAACAGGGGATCGAAGTTTTCCCTCTCAGGACAAAGAAGGCCTTGATGCAGCAGCTTTCAGACTTTTTGATGAAAGTAGTATTTTTAGCAGTGTTCACCTCCGTTTTAATATCTGTTACTTCTCCAACAGTTCCCAAAACATCATTTACAGAAATCTGAATTCTGTTCGTTCAGCTATTTTTTTCCTAAATTATTTAGAAGGTTGAACACAGGGCTTACCAGCTTTAAGGAGGCTCCCTGACTACCAAGACCCCAAAAAACTATTTTTATCGAGACAGACTCAACTTTCAGTTGGATCAGTGTCCAAGTGCTTTCTAATGAAGTTAGTCACACTCCGGAAGTTTTGCTACTTTTAGCTGTATCCACTTGTATCATTAACCATAACCCAAAAAACCCCACCAGCCAATCCATGAGCGAACAAACTTGGAGGCTCGTAGCTCTCACATGGCCACATTCTTGCTGCTGCTATCAAACAGGGATTCAACAGAAGTGGCAAGAAAATCAGCAAGCCCTTCACAAACTAAAATAAGAGCAAGTTGCAGAAACACCCTATCAGTTGCTCACTTCCTGAAAAATTGGTATTAGAAACCGATGCTGCACAAAGCTATGCTAGCTTGGAGTGCAATTTCTCACCACCCCACAAAACCTCCGCTCTGCCCCAAGCATCAGCACCACAGACACGCACATTCTGCATTTGTATGGAGACCGCTTATTTTAAAACATCCTATTTTAGGCTAAGAAAAAGGATTGTTTCTTTAAAGACAGAGCAGCCTTTCGGTGGTGGTGGCGCAGCGGGCGGACGCGCGGCCGGCCGCTCGAGCCGCCGCTGGCCCGGGCCGCTCCCGCCGTCGCCGGTGGCGCCAGCGCGGCCGCGCCCGCCGGCCGCGGCTCCCCGGCGCATGCGCGCAGCGGCGTGAGGTGGCGGTTTCGGGGACGGCTCCTGTCACTCGCCCGGCCCCGACGCGGCCAGCGAGAGCCCCGCGGCCGCCCGTCCGTCCTCCTGCTGCTCACCCACCGGCCGCGGGGAGGCGGGGCACGGCCGGACAGGGCGGCCCTCCCGCGGCGACGGGAAACGCCGTCTAGACCCCGCGCCCCTACCCGCCGGCCCGGCCGCGCTCACCGGCTCCGCGCTGGTGGTTGCTCCCCCGCTTCTTAGGCTTGGGCATGGTCGCAGCGGCGCTCAGCTCGGCTCCCGCGGCCCCTCTCCGGGTCTCGGTCTCCCTGCTCCCCCCCGCCCGGGAATCAGCGACAATCAGCCGATGGAAGAGCAGGAGCGCTTTTTACTCCAACGCCTCTGCGAGGCTGACTTCTCGGGCCGGGGCAGCGGGGGTGATTGGCGAGAGAAGGCGGATAGCGAACCGGCGGCAAAGGCAGAAATCCCCGTGGAGGCCCGTGAGCGGAGTCGATGCATTTTTCTCCTCTCAGACACCCGGGGCTAAAGGCGCGGAGGGGGCGCCGGAGCCGCTTTTATAGCCTCACCGGACTGCGGGGGCGGAGCCCCGCGCCGCCGCAGCCAATGGCCGAGCGTTGCGACGTTGGGCCGCTGACTCAGCGACGCGAGCTCGTGACGAGAGAGCGCTGCTGCCCAATGGCGGGGCTGGGACGTCAGCGGGGCCTCGCGCGTCGCGCCGCGGTGCACGCCGGGAGCGGCGGGCCCTGGCGCCGGCCCAGGGGTGGTGCTGGGGGCGTCTGAGGCCGCGTGGGGCGGGGGACAAAGCGGCCCCGCGGTGCCCGCGGGTCCCTCCGTGCCGGCTGGGCTCGGCTTCCAGCCTGCGCCGTGTGCGCGGCTGGCAGTGGGAAGGACAAACTCGGCTGGGCAGCTCTGTGGGTGTGCAGGGCTGTCGCCGGCAATGCTGGCCGTGTGGGCGGGGAATGCCGGAAGGATTCACAAAATCACACAACGGTTTGGTTTGGAAGGGACCGCTGGTGATCCTCCAGTCCAACCCCCTGCCAAGGCAGGGTCGCCTGGAACAAGTGGCACAGGGACGTGCCCAGGTGGGCTTTGAATGTCACCAGAAAGGAGAATCCACGATCTCCCTGGGCAGCCTGTTCCAGTGCTCTGCCACTGTAAAGTTCTTCCTTGTGTTGCGGGGGAACTTCTTGTGTGTTGGTCTATGGCCACTGCTTGTCATCCTGTCACTGGGCACCACTGGAAAGAGTCTGGCACCATCCTCTTGGCTCCCACCTTTGAGATACTGACATGTATTATTAATGAGATCCTCTCTCAGTGGTCTCTAGACTAAACAGGCCCAGCTTCCAGTTTCCCCTCATAAAAGAGGTGCTCCAGACCCCAAATTATGTTTGTGGGCCTCCACTGGACCCTCTCCAGTAGCTCCTTGTCTTTCTCGTACTGAGGAACTGGGAACCAGTGTCCCTTCTCACTTAAAAACAGATACATAGGATAGATGCCTTACTCTTTCACAGCAGATTTTCTTCCAATGCAGAAATTAGTTTTGTCAATTACATCTTCCAATGTAGAGGCTTGTATTTTATGTTTTTTTAATCCAAAATTAATTTTTTATGTTCTTTGCTAAACATCAAATAAATAACTAAATAAATTAATTAATAGAAATAAAATAGCTTTCCTGTCCACCAAACAGAGATTGGTTTATGTTTCTGAGCTCTGAATGTTTGTGAGTGTTCACTGATGGGCCATATCAGAACTGCAGTGTTTGAGGAAGTGAAGGCAGTTTTGCAGAACTTGCTGAAAGGTTACATAAGACACAATTGTGATTACACTGTTTGAATTATGTTGTGTGCAAAATGTATTTACACTGACGTCCAGAAAGGTAAACTCCCATAACAATTGTCTATATATGCCACGTGAAAAACAAAGGAGTTAGTGACCCGTTTGTGCATGCTGGGTCGGGAAATGCTAGAAGTGTCTATTTCTAGTAAATAGTAGCTGGCTGTACCTGAGCCCAATGTTTTCATTGCTGTGCAGTGTGAGACTCCTGGTGAACAATTCCCTGGGTGTGGGAGGTTCAAATCTCTGAAAAGGCTTAGCCAGATCATTTAGCATCCTGTTTAAGAAGAGCAGAGACAGACATTAATATGTACTGCATCTATACAGGACAACACGTACATGTCTCAAAGGCACTAGTTTTTCTCCCTCAGGATGAAATGTTAGAGCAAAGGACAGCCTTCCAGGTAGGTTGGCAAAGGAGTGGCAATTAAATGCAGAAGGCAAAAAACTACTCTTGGGTCCACAAGACATTATTAGAACAAGGGAGCAGCACTGGGCACACCACAACACCCAATAGGAGCCAAGCAAACTTGTATGGTGGGAGTATTTGAGCTGTAAGATGCCAATACCACTTGAGTGAGAGCAGCCATGTCCTGACAATTTCCTGTATGTTCACCCTCATAATATACAGATTGATTTTGCGATGCAGGCTGACTGGCCTCAACAGAATTGAAATTTCTGCCTTCCAGCTTACAGCCCTGGCTCACAACTGCTGTCTGAGGCTGCCAGCAAGGATTTAATTTAATGCTGAAATCCTTGCAGGTGTGACAGTCTGAATAATGTGCTGAACTGTGCATGTCCGTGTGGCAGCTCAGGTGCAGCACCAGTGCTACCTCATGGTGGAGGTGGAAGAATTAAGTGTTGCAGCCCTTGTATACTTGAAGATGGTCCTGCCAGGAGAGGTGGAGCTAGTGCCCTGGAGAGAGAGAGGAGAGAATGCTGCAGATGATGTGGGAAAATCAACAGCTAAAATATGAAATGCTGTTGCCAGATTTAGACAACTAGAATAAATTACAAAGGGTGACAAAGAACTTGTGACTACTTTGGGTTTGTGATCACTTTGCATTTTACTTGGGCTTTTGAAATATGATGTCTGCAGTTTACTGAGATTCCCTGATTATTTCACCAACAATTAAGTGAGATCACATAAGAGGAGTTGTGTATCACTGCTTAGTTTTGCTGTCTGTGACAGAACAGACTCTTTGTTGTGATTGCTGACTTCTTGCCCACTCTCCTGATTTATCCTATTGGCAGGAATACATGGCGCCAGTAGGTTGGCTCAAGACAGCTTTCTAACAAAAATCTTTGGCTAAAAGGAGAGTCACATGGTGTCTGCAATCCATGTTCCTATTGTCTGGTTTGTGCTAGAACTACTGGTGTCAGGAGTGTCACAGACCCAGTGGCACCAATAATACCAGTGGTAGGTGAGAGGTGACATCCTTAGGAGAAAAGTGTTTTATGGAGTAGCAAGGCAAGCTGGGAATGGAGAGTGACAGTAAGGCATGCATGACAGTGGCTTCACCGGCAACTACCATAGCACCCAAACAAGAATAGCAAAGCAGTTCTGGTGGTGGCTAGAAGTTCAGCCAAGAGTACAGATCACCAGTAACCATCCCAGTGAACACAGTGACAAGGAGATCTGAGGTCAAGCCAGAAAAGCCAAGCCAGTGAATCAGGGTCAGAATCAGGTTCAGTGACAATAACCAGGACCAACCAGCCACCAGTCTGGTCATCATTAGACAAGCCCACAGTGATGGGAAGGATCCAAGATCATCTCAGTTGGGTCAGGGTCTGGATCAGTGTGTGTGGCCAGGCGCAGTCATACCCGTAACATAGCTGAGTCAAGGACTAAGGGAGAGTGCTTCAATATAGGCACAACTCTTAAACAAAGTAGGTGGCCCTCAATTCTTATAGCTCTCTTTCACACAGCACTCTAATTCAAGGTCACTCAGCTGCACAGAGCTGCCTTGGAGCACAGGCACCTTAATGCTGACTAAGCCCCCAAGAAAGGGTCTAATTAAGAACTTCACCCCAGCTGAGGGACATACATATGTGACTGACTCAGTTTATGTGGCTTAGTATTTGTGTGCCAGAGTTTATTTTAAAGACATGTAAGCCATCATAATTTATGACCAACTGGAGGCATGGCCAGACATACACTCTGTACATTATTAAATGTAAATAATTCAGAATTGAGGGAATCATATGGATCCTTGATTCATATGGGTGTATTTTCCTCCTCTTTTGACACAATGCTCCTGTTGTCTTGGCATACAAAATTCTTTGGATTTTCTTTTTCCTTTCTACTGGGCCTTAAGGCATGACTGTCTTTGAACTCAGAAGAGGATCCCAAGCTCATCCAAACTTGGAAAATGAGCTATGCTAAGGCATTCAACAAATATTGCAAAATACCTGGGTTTTTAGTGACCTACCAGGACTGGTCAGGACTGACAGGCCTTCAGAATGTGTGCCTCCAAGCAGTGCCATGGTCCTCTCTCTGGAACACTTAATGCTACAAATGCTGTCAGCACTGACATGTAGTCATACTGCTGAAAATAAATTGCCTATGTTAAATTATAGCCACAGCCCCCTCAATTCTGGCTACAGCTGCTACAGTGGAATGCTTGCTTGGGGGTTGACTTGACTGCAGGCAGAAGGAACTCATTCACTCCCTTTGCATAGGTAGGGCTCCCAGTCTTGTCTCTTGGGAGAAAGAATAAGACTTAGAAGGGAAAGCTCATGTCAGGTCTTCACTGGGAAGGTGCTCAGATGAATGCATGTACTTCCAGGTGTACATGCAAGACATATCTGATCAGTTCTCACAGAACTCCTCTTATTTCTGAGATAGGGATTGCAAGTGTCATGAATTTTTAGTGGGCAGCAGTAGCCAAGAGGTGCAGCTTTTTTCCACTTTGAATGCCGGAACACATATTGGAGGCCTAAGCAGTTCCTGATATAATATTTCAGGAGTATTACACTGTAGCAAAAAATACATACCACCTGTGTTGGAGGTCCTTTCAGATTTCTTACATTACTTACCTCTTGTCTTCTTGCTTATATTTTGGAAGCCTGACCAGCTGTGGTCCAAGCACATCCAAGAACCCCAAGTCCAGAATAAAATAAATGTGATGGCAGGCTGCCTACTAGAGTTACTATTATTAGTTCCTGAGGGAGTTTTGGTCTTAGCTGATGGATTAACATCTCAGACACTGAGGGAAGCTCATGATGTCTATAGGCGGCTGAAGTCCAAAGCTGTAAGGTGTAGGCACAGAGTTTGTGGTAATTGGGAGTGGGGCTGTGGCTGAGCCTCATGGGCTACAGCTGTGCAAAATAGGTGAGCAGCATTGAAGGTAATGGGACATGGAGTGCCCAGGTGCACTGAGCAATCACAAAAAGGTAGAGAGGACACACGGATGCAATGCATGAACATGAGGGGTATAAAAGGTTGGGCTAAAGGTCAAAAAGGGTGGCTGCTTGAAGCCTGCTGAAGTGGGGTTGCTTTGTATGGGCTGATGCTTGAAGCCTTCTTAAATTGTGTGGTGGTGCTCTGTGTATTGTGCCTATCTCAACTGTGCCATTTGCTGTGACAGTAAGATGGCACAAAACCAGCTCATACTTTTCCCCCTATTTTTGGCAGCTTTGTGTGTATGGACACAGAGAGGATGTTTTGAAGGGAAAAGAACACAGTCAAGAATGAAGTTAAATTATTTATGGTGAGCAGATGGATTTAGAAAGTCTGCCTGCTGAGACAGAGGCATGACTCTGCAAATCAGGTAAGTGCTTAGTGGTCACAGATAAATCCTCTCCACAGCCTTGGGACTGTTCATACTATATGTATGGTGCTAGAGGTATATATTGCATTCAAATTTACAGTTCTTTTTAAAACAACAATTTCTACAGTAGAGTATATGTAGACTTTATGAAGTACTGTATTTATACAGCTGAGCACATCCTCAGTGGCACACTACCCTTTCTTTCCTGGCAGGGGGTTTCAGCTTCCTTCATAATCCTGATATTTTGTTTTTTATCTAGGTTCTACTGATACTTAGCTCTATTTTCTGAGGCAGATTCTTCATTCTATATATATGATTTATTCATGCCAAGCTTTCTTAGACCCCAGTAAGAATTTTTCCTGGTAAGTCATGAAGAAACAAAGCATACTTAGGCTCTCTGGTATGTATGCCATTATTAATTTAATGTCTAAATTTGGTTGCCTGAACTTTGACTGTTACTGCCAATAGCAGCTGACCACAAACATTATCCTTAACAGTCACAGCATTACAGAGCAACTGTGACCCCCTGGAAAAAGAAAGATAAGACTCTGACAAATATAAAGCCCTTGCAAGCATTTTGCAATAGCTAATAATGTTGGAGTAAGGATTAACACATTTTTAAAACAAAAAGCATACGCAACTCTGTTTGTCTCTAGCTTACTCTTTCATGTGGGTCAAGCTGTAGGGAATAAATGACTTTGAATAATGAATGTAATTACTATTCTAAAACTATTGTAAGATCATGTATTTCATGACTCTTAAGGCCTCGTGTGTTATCAGTTTGTGTCTTGCTTCACTTGATTTTCTGTCCTTTGCAAAATTTTGTTTCCTAATATCAACCACTAAGTTCATGCTAAGAATTACCCAGGAAAACCAGCTGCCTTCTGCTATTTGGAAATGAAATATATATGTTACTTTAGACACAGGCCTAGGTTTAAACATAAAATTCAAATTTACTTTTATCCCTCCAAATTGTTTTCAATATACCAGGGTTGTGTAGAATTAGGGGACAGACACAGCCATTCTGCAGCATGTAGTACCATAATCAGGAGTATATATCTTGTTTATTTTAGCACACATTACTATTGCATTAGAATGCTGTTGACCCAACTGCTTAGCTAATATCAGTGTAGGAGAATCTGATATTTCTCTTTCTGCCACATTTTTTTTTTTTGGTCAATGTGCAGAGAGGGTCATTCTATTGAAAATTGGGAAGGATTAAATAGTAGGAGACAATGCTCCAGTCTCATTTCTGCCAATGCTCCTGCCAAAATCCTTCTGTGCTTACCTTCCCATGTCCTCTTCTACCCATTTGCCAGGCCTTTGGCTGTGCTTTCCCACCCTATTGGCAATACATGGCTGTGATTGATATTCTGTGTTTGTATTTGCTGGGACGCTTTTAACTGCATGGTTCAAGCACTTCAGGCTTGTATGTGGAGCTGGTCCATGGACAATGAGTTTCCATTGCTGCAGCAACCATAAACTGGAAAGACACTAACTTGCCATCAGTTGTACACCCTACTGCGCATGCTGCCTGTGTCAGTGACAACTGGGAGCATGCTGATAGCATTTCTGTTCCTTCCAAACAGTACCTTTGCCCATCACTTAGGGGAGCTGGCCTCCCTTGCCTTGGGCAGCAAGCATTTTGCTCAGGTTGCTGAGTGTAGGTCAGTTGCTCAGCTGTAGCTGTTTTTTGTTTTGGTCTTGAGCAATTCTGGTCCCAGAAAACAGATTTTTCTGTCCTTCCCCTTGATGCAGATAAAGACAAGGCGGCAACACCTTCCAATAATTCCTTTTCAAAACACATGTAATTTTACAAGAAGTCTTTTATGTCAGCATAAAGGATAAGTCTTATTTGTGTTCAGTAACACAAAATTCCAATAAAACATCATAGCAAAACAGATGAGCTGGGAACTTTTTGTATCTGCCAGTCCAAATGTTTGCTCTTTCTGGTATGTCCATCATATAACCTCTTAAATGAACACATTCAGCTGCATTTTAATTCTAGGCAAGTATCTTATTCCCCCCATCTACATATGGAAAGCTTTTTCCAAAGATCAGCCTTCTATTTATCAGAAAAATTTATTTGTGCCTAGCACATATCAGTTTGTCTTGCTGCAAAACCTCACCTTGACCTCTTCTGTGATGTTTACACTTCTGTGAGCAGCTGGTTTCTTTCTGACCCTCTGTTTTTTAGGGTGCCATGCACATTCCCTGGAGCAATATGCTCCCTTTGTAGTTAGAGTATTTAAATAAATCATCTAATTTAGAAGCCAAGTCAGAACTTAGGTAGGCTGAATGACTGGAGGTGCCCACCTCCTTCCACTGACTACAGGAGACCCTGGTGAATGTGCTCCTGTTTTATGTGTCTTTGTGAAGTACCTGAAGTTTGGCAGCATGAATCTGGATTTTAGTGCTGTTGTTTGTTGGTTGCCTCCTGACCAGTCTTGAAGTCTTTCTCTGCACTGGTTCCCATGGCAATTCTTTCTTGAATGTAGATGATCAGTATTCCAAATGAATTCTCCTAAGTGTCATTGATAGCTTTCCCATCTGTCAATTGGAAGTACCCTGTCTGAAATAGTTTGCCATTATGTTTATTTTAAACAGGCCTGAAATTTGTATTGTATTTCCTTCCTCCCTCCCCATGATGTAGAGTTCATTACCACCCTAGCTGATACTTGAAATTTTTTAAAATCCTGAAATTCCTGATCTTTCACCATGGCTTATTAAGTCTTACTTTATTTCTGTCATCCTGGACTTCATAGTCAATTCTTCCTAGGCAATATTTAAAACCTCCTTTATAAAGGCACCACCTTCCAATTTACATGGCAATTTTAAGTTCCATTAACAACCCCTTGTTTCTGGTGTCCTGGTAATTAGTGGCAACATTAGGCTGCTTCCTCTGAAGAGCAAGAAATTCCTGTCGGAAGTCCACATTTTTGTGTTGCATAGTCACCCACTTGTTCGTCATACATTTGCCAGGCTGCCCAAATAATGAGTATTGAAAGGTGTTGTTTCTTAATCATTTTTTGTTCTTGAAATGGAGGGAAAAGAAACAATAAGGCTGTTACCATCTGCCATGTAATTGCAGTTCTTTTTCCATTCTATCATTGACAACTGTTGCTTATTTGAAAGATTATTATTTAATTACTGCTTATATGAAAGGTGATGTCTCACTGCAAGTCACACTGAAGCTGTGGGGAACTACTAAAGCTCATGTTTCCACAGTCTGAATATGCAGACTTCATGCTTCTCTTTACACTAAAAATTGAAAATATGAAGAGTGGCTCATTGTTGGAGGGAAAAGTTTGTTTCAGCTGCTGGCTTACAGAGAGCTGATTAAGCAAGACAGGGAGAGAATTGGCAAGGGTCATTTCCAAGGAAGGGAGGGCTGGTCTTTTTCTGTGGTATCAAAAGAGACTATAGCTACATGGCTTTTGTTCTATCAGAGTCACTGTATGCCTTATGGTTACCTCAAGATCAAAATCCTGGCACATCATAGATACTTCTGCATTCGTGCATTTCTCTTCCCTACAGGATGACTGTGTGACTCTCTTCTCATCTACCTATTCACTGTCTCCAAGCTCTCCTTCACTCCAGGCCTTGTATCCCACCTGCATCTGAGTACACTATTCCTTCCTCAAGTGGTTCAGTGTCCCTTGTATCCTCTTCCCTCAGAATGGCCACCACGAGTCTCCCCTCTTTCATCCTGCTCCTCTTCCTTTCACAGACTTATTTGAACACTCGGGACTTAAACTGAGGAGATTGAGATATTCTCAATGATTTCATCAACTTTTCTCAGATGTGGGCTGTTCCAACTGCTGTTGGAAGTGCAGGACATGCTAACTAGAGGCTCCAACTACTGCTTTCTGGTTGACTGGTCTCAGAACCAGACAATTCCTGCCCAAGGATGTTTGTAATATTCTTTCAATACTCTGTAAATGAATGAATGCCATGTTGTACAGTTACCCTATTACAGGCAAACATAAATAAGCAGACATGGCTGTGAAGGGTTTTTGTGGGCCCTGGCTTCATCTCCCAAATGTGAGGACTCAAAAGCTGCATTGCTATTTCAAGCACTGATGTATAAAATTAAAAGAACCAAATTGCCAGTGCTAAGTAAGTCACCATTTGCTCAAAGAGAAACTATACAGAAGGGCTTTTGCACCAAGGGGAGGAAAGTATGTATCCAGCAGGAGCTGGAGAGCTCTTTCCAACAAAAAGAAAAAAAAAAAAAAAGCTCTCAGATACAAATAGAGAAAAAGAGGGTGTGGACAGAGCAGAAATAGGATGCAACCCGTATAAAAAAACTGCTGTGCAATCTATGGAGTGCAGAGGATGTACAGTGCAAGAATGTTTAGATTTTCCAGTTACTGTCAATGCTGGCCAAAAATAATGACTCATTCAAATATGCTTAAGAGCTGCATTTTAAAAATAAGAATCTGGACAGACAGGTACTGACATGGAAATGTACACAACTGTTTAAACAGTGTCTTTCACAACTAGCTACTCAGTGACATGTGACAAGCCACAATACTTTTGCCACGTCAGTTGCCTATGCCACGTGTCCCAGCTTTGTCACCTTGGTCTGGGTCTGTGCTTGGCATGCCCACTGCACTGATGTGCCTATGTGCCACAGAAATCTCATCTACTCACAAGCATGTTTCAGACCTGAGGATGCAGAAGTACTCTTAGTCTTAGTTGGCACCTGCTGTCCTCATTCTTTCAAGGTTTTTCTATGGTATGTGAGCAATTTTTTTAGGTTGCTTAAGAAAAGTGAAATTATATCTTGAAAAGTGTTGTGTAAATATCCATCTCCAAGAGCAACTTTTGGAAAGCATGCATGTTTGCTGTCAGAAATACCAAATTTCATTTGAGGTCTGTGGGTAAAAAACATGCTGTCTTCTTGATTATTTGTAGCAAAAGAACCTTAAGACAAACAGAGGAAACTGTAAAAAAAAGATGAAAATGTGTCCCTGCATCAGTTTCATGTTGAGTATTTGCACATGTGTACTCCACATGGATGATATCTTCTGCCTCCAGCAGGTTGCTTCCTCATATAAGAGAGAAAAACACTGAACTTTAGTGCCTGCTGGATCCTCATCACGCACTGAGAAACATGGATGTGGCATCTCTCACACAGGCAATGTGCCTGCAGACTCAGAGATTCCCCTGTGGCCTCCTCGCCGTCACCTCTAATGGCTGTCCCTGCAGGCAGCAGCATGGAGGGGTTGCACCCCCATCCCTGAGGGGGTTCAAAATGCCCTGTGATGAGAGTGTCATGAATAGCGTAGCAGAGACACAGTGGAAATATCCAGACATGAGTGCCTTGTGAGCTGCCTGGCTGAGGTGGTAATCACAGTGTGTAGTGCCAGCAGCATTCCTCTGCCTTGAGGTCAGCACCCTAAACCAGTCAGACTGATGCCAACACCTCACCACACCTGCCAGTAATGCCATTAAAACCCAAATCCTCATCTCCGAAAGATCAGCACTAAAGCCCTGTTCAGACCTTAACTGCCTTTTTGGTAGCCCTGCTCCCAGCCATCAGGCACCCCCATGGGGATGGGGACTGCCTAAGAACAGGTTGGGACATCACCCTGCATGTGTGGTGGGGTCAGGGTCAGGCCTGGTAAGAGGTGTCCTTACATCTAGCAGCTCCACTCCACTAGTTTCCCTGCTATTTCTAGGACAGAGATAGTGGGGTCAGGTCTGAAAACAGTATGAACAAGGCTATAATGGAAAAGATAAGATATTGCAAGATAGAATACAGTACAATGCAGTATTGTATTGTGTAAGATATTACTGCTGTGGTTATGAAACTTGATCAAGTGACAAGGCAGGACAAGGTCATACTATCAGGTTGTTTTCCATTTGTGTCTTTTTTGTTGGTTTTTGGTGTGTTTTTTGTTTTTTTTTTTTTTTTTGTTGGTGGTAGTTGTTTTTTTGTTGTTGTTAGATTTCACTACTGAATTTTGAGAAAGCTCCCTTTTGCCTGGTGGTGCTGGTGAAAGCCAATCACTATTACAGCCTGTATAATAATTCTGCTTCTAAATACAGGCATTTCAGAGAGCATCTCATTTTTAAAGGAGGCTCACAGAAATGCCCTGTGTTGCTACTATTAAAGGCAGCCAGCGCCCACACTAAAGCAGGGAAAGGGGTGGGGCTCACAAGCCTCCGAGTGCCCTTTCCTCCTCCTGCAGGGCAAAGCTGATGGAGCAAAAAAGTCAGAGCAGGCCCCTCATGGATGCTGCTGTCCAGGACCTTCACGCTTCTCTGTGATACCACACCTCTCCTGACCTTTTTGGTTAGCATTGAGAAAATATGCTCAGAGGGCAGTTAGGCACTGTTTTCCTCTTCCTGTATCACAGAATTTTTCTATTTATAATTATACCTAGAATTATTAAAATATCTTTAAAGATCTCTAGTCTATTTGTATGTTATATAATTAGGGCTGGAGGAATGAGGCATACCCTACAGATCAACAGCATACCAGTAATGCTACATGTACCTTCCCTTCCATTTTTTATTTAAAAGCATCTAAGACCAGTAGGATAACATGCTGAAAATATAAATCATATTGCCTTTTGATGCAATTAAGGAGCTAGAAATAAGGAAGAGAAACACATATTAGAGTAATATAGACCCATGTATGCTGAATACTCACTGTAGCTTGTAGTAAAATTTTTAACACAGGTAGTAATAGGACATGATTGCAATTGAGGTATTTAAGAAAGGGTGCTTCTCATACAAACTAACCACAGGAACAATTAGAGGTGCAAAAGTCCATGTTCCTCATGTGCTCTTAGTCACAAAGTGTATTCAACTATGAACAAACCCAGAGGTTGTGCTCTTCTGTTCTGAAAAGCAACTAACCTCATAATTACGGGTTTTATATAACTAAAGGAGGCTTCTTTTGATCTGCATTTCTTTTAGACAGTTTTGCTTTACATCAGAATAATCATCGACCTGGGTTGCACAGAGGACATCTCTGAGCAGTATAAGTGAGATTTTCTTGCAGTAAAGCTCCCTTTTCCCTGAGGGTTGTAAATCTTTAATTTACAGAAGGCAAAATTGTTTGGAAGTCTCTTCCATGATTGGCATGGCTTGTAGTTACAAGAACTATGTATTCCTCTTGGCAATATTATCCTTTTTTAACTCAAGCAAGTCCCATAAAACCTTAGAATATAATTTGTTTTCAGTAGTCACAACTAATATCTCACTAATGGAAAGAGCATGATGCAGGACAGATTAATTTCCATAAACATGATTTGTGTTATCTGTCTCATTAAAACAAGCAATTAGCCAAAGTTTGAAGTGTTACAGAATTTCTGTGAGGATACATTGATGTTGAAAGGGTGTGTTTTTTCAGGACAGGGCTTCCTGTTCATTCACAAAGGCAGCAAAACAACTTGCAGCCCCAAATTTGACAGGAAACATGACAAGGAGCTGTGTCTTTTCTCACCACTCCAATTCCTTTTCAGGAGAGCACATAACTAGCAACCTTTGCCTCCTAACCCTTTGTGGGGACACATGCCCACGGTTGTCCTAGCTGTGCTGAAAGGCATGGACCAGGGCAAAACTGGGACTTTGCCACAGCCCCCAGCTCCACTGCTCCTTCTGCTCAGTGACACACCAACATTACCCCCTGGTGGGAAAGCTCATTTCCCCCTTATGTTCTTAATTTTGGGCAATAAATAAATAATATGCTTGGAACAAAAGCTCATAACTGAGGCTGAGACAGGTTTGCATTTATCATCCATGATAAATCCTGGCTGTAACACAGGCATCCATGCCAGTAAATTTAGCAGCTATATTGTCCTGAAGACTGGTCTGTATTTAGAAGGGTAAATAAGATTCTTTTTTTTCCTCAGTGGTTGCTGACAAAGTTTGTAACAGGTCTAATAATGTTTGTGTCCTGTGGGAAATATGTATGGTAATTTGCCTGTGTAAACACTCATTTCTCCTAAGTAAATGTTCTGTCTGGCTCTGCATGTCCCTTCACCTGTTTTATAAAAATAAGCAGCTTGCTCCCTGTGCCTCTTCTCACCAAACCAGAAACATGGGTCAAAGTCCAGCAGCCCTGAACCCCAACTCTGATCTTTATGATATTTTTGCAGACTCTTCCCCATCCCTCCTCTGCTCTAGACTCAAATGCTTTCTCATCCATGCCATAAAGATCAGATTAATTAAAGCTACTTCAGACCTTTTTGGTCGTGGTAGCCTGGGAAAGTCATGCCTTCCTACAGTTTTATCTATTGATATCTATCTGTGGCCTTTGCAATTTATGTGGTGAAAATATGACCTTCAGATCCTGGGAAGGGATCCCATAGTTCCTTTCACGTTTCATAGTTCTTTTTTTTCATATCTTTCAGCGTCTACAACTGCGAAGACAGCTTTGATTGGTTTTTCAAAACAATTTTTAAACGTTGGTTGATAATCATGTTGTTGCTCAGCATGAGAGATCATTTCTGAATGGAGGGCATGAAGTGGTTTCCATTGCTGCCATCTCCTGGCACAGTTAATGAACTCCACACGGCAATAACAAAAGCACATTAGCAGGGAAGAGAAATTAAACAAACTAAAATAACATATAAATTTTCCTGAAGGCAGCTGGTAGATGCCAGGAAAGCATCTTAAAAGATAATACACACCAGAAGGACCACTGCCAGATGGAAACTTCAGTGCTCCCTGGAACTGCCTTTCTTGTTGTTGTAGTTCTGATGTAACATCCATGATGATATTAGAAAACATATGGAAAAAAATTATATTTCTCTGTGTTTTGGTAAGCATTTGACATAATGACTCTGCAATCAATTTTATGGTTTTGCTGAAGTAATTTCTCTGCTGTTTGAAGAGCTCTTTCAGAGTAGGAAAAAAGAGAACATTATGGGGTTTAAACAGGTAAATGCTTAATGCTTTAACAATGGAAATTACACAAGAAAGTTCAAGGAGAGGTGCAAGGTTAGGAATGTCTTTAATTAACACTTCTGGAACAGATCAGCTGACTGTGTCCATTTAATTGTTGTTGTTTCGTAACTGCGGTAAATGAAAGAAAAATTAATAAATCTCCTGGAGTTCAGTAAAGGCAAAATAAGAAATTCAGTGAGCAATAAATAAATATCTTTAGGTGCTGTTTTTGCTGCATACTCAACATATTTCACTGCAAAAAAATAGGCTGTGCTGTGCTTTGCAAAGAGAGCAACTCCATGAGGTCCACAGCTGAATCCAGTGGGAATCCATCATACCCATAGAAAATACATTGAATTTCTGCCCTTCTTTTGTGAACAAAAGCACAATATTCTGTCTGTATTCCCTTCATTCATGCAGTTTCAGATTTTTTAAAGTTTTGTCATTGCCTTGGATTGCTTGTGAGTTCAAATAAATTTAAGGATGCAAAAAACCACTCAATGTTTCCCAACATCACACCTATATACTTTGACTGCAAGCTTCACTAATCCTCAGAAATTCATTATGGGAGAGATGGAGCACTTGATAGCTTTTTGATCTCTTCCACAATCGTTACTCCATTCATTAGCCAGCCAGCTGGCTGCATCAGCTCCCTTTGGAGTCCCTTTCCCTGACTAAGCAGTGCTGCCATAAAACTGCATTGTATCCCCATTCTCTGCCCTTCCTCCACAGATGTTACTGTTTCAATGGGCATACACAGTCCCTCAGCAAAGCTAAAATACTGCTCTGCCAAGTTCTTCTTGGCCAAGATACTTCCTTTTTTTTTTTTTTCCTAAGAGCCTCTGTGAACCATGTACCTTTCCCACTCCAAGGACAGAATATCTTTGGTTTACCCTGGCTGGCAGCCTGCCAATATGGAATCCAGGTTTCTGGAGTTAAGAATGGTTTCCATATGATCAGACAAAATTATTTTGGGAACCAAAAAAATTTGGCAGTGCACAACACTCTCTGGAGCATAGTCATTTATGCTCAACAAATATTTTCATCTATAAATGAAGGTAAACCTCAGAAATGTAAAACTTAACCCTTTAGCTGAGCTATTTTCTTTGCATTGTGGAGGAAAGTAAAATTTCTCGATAAAATGTTCTCTAGGAACCCCTACCCCATGCAATGAATGAAGTAATTTTTACCTGAAAATCTGTATTTTTAATCCAACTATCAATTGCCATGTGAAATACAACTGGCTCTCATGAAACTGCTCGAGTATAACCATGATCAGAATTTGACATTGTATATGATATCATTGCTATTCAGAATAATAGGATGCACTTTTCTTTGCTCTACTTATGGCCTTCCTAGTTCATGTGTCTCTATAAGAAGGTGTGGGCAAGAAAAAGAATTAACACACATTAGAGACAAGTGTGACCTAATGAAGAATTCATGGGGAGGCACAGGATGAGCAGGTACTGCACAGGAAGAGCATTGTGACAGCCATGGTGATGGGCAGGTGTCTGGTGTGATTCAAGGTTGCTTACAGCAGTGAACATCAGATATATTGCTTTTTCAAAGAACAGGTGAGAATGAAGGTACACAGAAAGTATAAGATATTTATAATTTATTTGTTTTATCATAACCACTATAAATGGCAAACATACCCATGGGAAAACTCCCCTTATCTTTGTCAGAGGCAGATGCCTGGGAGCATTTGCAGGTGGATCACAGCATTGAAGAAAGCATTTCAGTGAGCTCTGTGTGTGCATGTGGAACAGAAGGAATGCCGGAAGCACACATATTCAAGTGTAGTAGCTCTGCAAGTGAGGGCCAGAGCACATTCCAAAATGTTTCCACTGCACTCACACTGCTCAGTAATTTTAGCATTGACCCCTGGATGGAAATGGGAGATAGGCTCCATGAGCAACAGGCTCACCCTTCCCTGAAGGTATTTTGTACTAATGGGGCAAATGTTGTTTTGCTGTTGACTCTGTTATACCTCTCTTCCATCTAAAGAAGGGACCAGGGTTGCCATGTTTTCCAACCCAGCAGTTTTCCCAGGCACGCAGTTTCATCAACACACAAGAGTTGATTCCAAGTGTTTGTTCTATGCACAGAGTTCCTACAGATCATTTCAGATGATTCTCCTACACATCCTGGTTGCCTGCTCTCCATCTCTGCACTCGCTCTCATGTAACATTGGCCAGATTTCTACTGTATCTCTTACTCTTTCCCTCATTTCTGTACATCATGTTTTCATTAATTCCTCACTGGTGGTGGTGCTTTATCTTTCTCTCATGCCTCTATATTTCTGGCAGCCCAAGAGGCAACATATGCTCTGTGGGGTTCAGAGCTCCATGGGTGATGCCCTTTGTGCCAGCAAGCACATGCTGTTCACGCAGAGGAGCCATGCCGCCTGCAGTGGAGGAGGGCTGAGCTACCCTTTCCTCTCCTCCTCCAGGGCACTTCCTCAGCCCTGTCTAGTTGTCACCTGCATTTTTTGATCCTTGTAGGAATTAAATATCTTTGAGACTCCTACTTCTTTGGCAGATTTGGTAAAAATAACAGGATGGCTTCAGGAGTCTTTGCACAGTGGGAAGGCAGATAGGAGGAGAGGCAGTCACTGCAATTATGCTACATTAATTCCTTAGAAAGTAGAGCTAAAAATTACTTACTTTGAAAAATGGATCATAAGGAACTGGACTCAGTACCCTCTCTTTTTGTCTGCCTACCAGACTTCTTGTCTCTCATCCTGACTGTGTATCACAAGATCCACAAGGCAAGAAACATATTTTTGCTGTTTTCTCTATTACAGTAAAAAATAAAAGTAGTAGCAGATAGAAATACACAGGACTTGGATGTTTTTTTTTTTTCTATGTGGCAATTGCTTCTTACAACACTGTTTTAAAAGCCCCAGAACATGGAGCCAATGAACTCCGAACTGCAATATGGTGAAGATGCTGCAATATGCCCCTTGATCTCCTCTCCAGCTGCTCTTTTCGTCCCCCTATACCTTTTTGATTTGGTTTGGTTTTGGTTAGGTTTCTTTTGCTGCAGTGACCTTGTGTCATTCAGCATGCCAGGTCTCCATTCCAAATCTGTTGTCATGGAAATTTGGGCCAGCACTCCTGGGGGACAGTGTGCCTCTCTCAGCCATCCCAGTGGCAAATCCTGAGCAAACCTGGAGCATGGTCCCTAGCAATGTCTGCCTGCAACATGAAGCCTGCTGGCACCACTAGGGAAGCACCGGTGAGTGTAATGCAGGGAGAGAAACCCTGAATTGTTAAAAACCCAGGGTTTTTCCAGATTTTCCTGCAAATCTGCAAGCGAATCACAGGGGGTCACCCTCTGGCTGGCTGCACTGCTTCAGCATTGTTATAGTGAAATAAAAAAGCAAGAAGGGCTGTGTTCATAACAATAACATCTCTAGGGGGGTCTGAAGAAGATTAAATGGCTGAAACTTTGCCTTGATATTCTCATTGTCAAGGGACTGGGGATGAGTGACACCATAAAATAATGAGTCAGCTTAGAATTAAATTTTCTTTCTTTTCAGTTTGAACAGTAGGATAAGCAATTGATATTCTTACACGTTACGAGTGGGACAGAAAGACAGGGATTAGCTCACACAGGAAGAAAAGACAGTTTTAAATATCTCATCAAGATGAATATATGAAGAACACTGAAAACAGATAAGAGTAAGCCTGTTCTGAGTGGTTTGAAATACAGCAATATTTATGATTGCTCTTCAGCAAATTTGCCTGTCTCAGGTAGCTTGTTAAATGAAAATTAAAATTTCTCTTTTTCAAAAGTAGTAGGCTAGAGCTATGATGCTGGATCACCATTTTCACTCTTCTGTTCCTGTGTTGAAGGTCTTGCCTGCCCCTTGCATGTTAAACCTCAAATCCACAGAACTCATTATGTTCTGCCTGTAATCCAGCCCTGAGGCGACAGAGGATATTGCTGTTTGCACCTGCTAGAGCAGAAGTGAACCGGACCTGGGGAGTTTCTCAGAAGCTTTGTTTCTGTTTTTGTGCACTTTGGATACCTGCTGTTACCCTTAGTTTGAACCCAATAATTGTGATGTTAGGTGAGAGGGCAGATACAGATATCACACAAGAAAGGCCAAGGGCTCAGCCATCTAACTGCAAGGTATTATCGGTGTTGGCCCTTGTAAAGTTACCCATCAAGACTCTCTGAATCCCAAAACTGCCCCAGGGGTAGCTGGAGGCCCCTGAGCAAAGTTCCATCTCCTGCATGGGGGCCCAGCAGGGTGGCAATGGTCTGCCTCAAGTTAGCTTGTAGTATGGGAAGATGTAAAGTCCTGTCTGACTATTAATTAGAGAGGGTGGGAGGAGCTGATGTGCTCTTTGCTCAGTGTGGGCAAGGGGGACTTCTCACGGGACTTTCTGGGTGTGCTGACCCATCCCAGCATTGGCTGGCAGGTGGGTGCCACGGCAGGCAGTGCCCCGGTGGGCACGGCCTGGCAGCAGAGTCACATGGCTGAGGGCTGTGAAAGCATGGGAGACAACAGGAAGATCCTGCGGGCTGCTCTGGGCTGGACCTGATAACGACAGCTGCTTTTGCTTTCTGCCTTCAGCTGCGAGGCCAGCTGGTGCCTGCTGGGTGCAGGCAGGAGGAGAAGGTTCCTGCTGTAGCTCCTGCGGTTTGACTGGGAAGAAGACTCCATGTTTCTGTCACTTTTCAAGTCTAATGATCCAAGGGCCTTTCCCTTGGAGAGGTGAAGAGGTGAAGAAGTAAGTTTGCATCAGGCTGGTGTGGGAGCTCAGCAGCCCCTGGGGCTGCCCAGAGACACTGGCATGCTGTGGCCACCCCACTGCCTGCTCTCCCGATGTCCTCATTCCATCTTCCTGTCAGTCTCCAGTGGCAGCACACAGCCAGCCCTGTAGTGTCCAGCAACTTTCAGCCAGTTCTGTTAGGGCAGGTGGGCTCCTGAGAGGCTTTATTTCTGTGGCTGCAGCCTGACTTGCTCCCCTGCGTGGCTGTGGTGCACACGTGACCCTCACCACAGCTCTTTCTACCTCACACTGAATCTGCTTTCCCCCTGTGTACACTGGGGTGGTTCTGATGGCTGCTCTAACGCTGCGGCCTTCTCGCTGCGCTGCCTTCCTTTGTGTATTGGTTGCAGTGCTCCTAAGTGAGTTGCTCTCAGTGGGTGCATGAAGCCAGAGCTGGGGTGGGTGTTTGGCTCTCACCTCCCTCCTTGCCTCTTGCCTGGTGTGGTGGCAGCTCTCTCTTTCACTGTGTGACAAATGGCTGCTGGGATGAAGCCGTCTCCTGCTGGGGGCTACACACAAGTGCAAGAGAAAATGAGAGCAAGAAAATGCTGAGGTTTCTCATAGAAATTAGTAATTAAACATGCAGCCTTTGAGGCATGGCTCCTGCCCATATGCATGTGTTGAGCTCTGTCAGCCTTTGGAGAACAGCAGATCACAGCTGCTGACACAAACACTCTTCCTGGCTGGTTTAAACACTGTGTAAAGCTGCCCAGTGCAAGGGCTGCTTTGCATTCAAAGGTGTGGAGAGGAACACCTGGCTCTGTAACAGAAGAGCTGTACTGGAAGGAACCCTACCTGAAATGCAACACCCAAGGAAAGTCACAGCTGATCACGTCAAGTCATGTACTTAAGTGACAAGTAGGTACTTGGATGCTCAGGCATGTAAGTTTGTAATGCATCCTAGTTTAAATTCCAAGGAAGTAATGAGACAAAGAATCACTGAACTTGTGTATTAAAGAGAAAAAACCCAATCCTATCTCCACATAATTTCTGATATTGTTGCAATACAGTGGATATAAAATACTACTGTCAACAACTATTAAAAGAATCTGATTTCACCAAATGAACATCCTAAAACCCGTTCCCTTAAGGTGCTAGTCCAGAAGCTACTGTAACCAGCTGCTTGTCTTTGGTGCTTATTTCTAAGCTGCTTGTCTTTAGTGCTTATTTAGCCTTAGGATAAGTCATTCAGGCCAAGACTGGTTAAAGAAAAGGCCAGGCAGGACCGGGAGCTTCTGTACATGGGTGGATGGGCCGTAGCATTGGGAGCAAGCAAGGCCATGACAAGCACTGGCTGATCTCTGCATTCACTGGGAAGTCCCCTCCAAGAAGGTGGTGGCACAAGACAGGTAACCTGTAGGAATGGATGAAGAAAGAACTATTAAGACCAATGACATATGCGAAGTTACAGTCTTGTGTGGACACTGAGTCAGTGGTTCAACAGGATGAGTTAATTTTGCAGGCTGCTTGGGCAAAGGCTACCCGATGAGTATGCACTGTTTCCTGGCTCAGCTATGAAACACTGCTAATGGCATAGGAACATATGACCAAATGATCAGCAGGGTGCATAGGCAAGGCTTCTCTGCAGTCCTAACCAAGGATCTGCCTCTGAACCTCTCTGCCTGGCTTGATTTATAAGATGTGATGTCCCTAATCCTGCTGTCTACTTCATGATGACACTGTGACTGCATATACATGCTGCCTCCTACAGCCTGCTAGACCCTTGGCACTTGTGTCCTTTGCCTTGGCCCCCTTCCAGGATGCCTGCTCTTCCTCCTCTGCTGGGAGGCCACCTTAATGTCATCTTTCTGAGTTAAAATGAGTTCACTAGTCATGTACTCAGGAAATAAGGCTGAATCAGGCACATCCTTCATTACCTTTTCTGGAATTTGAGTTTTGGCACCAAGTTCCCAAAATGTTGTTCTCCTGAACTCACTCTTTTGTAGACATCTGAACCACATGAGCTACACTTTTGAGTCACTCTTCTAATGATTTAAAACATCCTTCTTGCTTCCCTATAAGTAACATGAAAACCTGCTTTCCTTTTCCTCGCTTGCTGATTATTATTTTTTTGTTTCTTCCATGCACTGACTAGTGAGTGAGAACACTTCAATCAGCTGCTTTTCTAACACAACTTTTTCTTCTCACTTTTGTAGGTCACACTCTCTCTGCCAGGATGAGTTTCTTTTTTTATCCCACCTGTCCCTACGTTGCATTTGAAACCAGCTTGCCTGAAATAAAGGTTTAATTTAAAAGAAATTGCCTCACATTGTACTGAGAATGCAATTGGCTTTCATAACACCACAGACCAACAGGGTGCAGTACCACACTGCACGCTGTGCCTTGCAGACACAGCACATGCATTGGCTTATTATATGGGCAGAAAGTAATTTTCCAGTTACAAAACATGAAATTCACTTGGTTCTCCCCAGCTTAACACCTATTTCTGAAGCACATGCTAGCATTCTTAGCTAAATGAATTTGAGTTGGGCATACATAAGAGTGGGCAGATGAAAAAATGGCTTCTTTTGTTAAGGCACTTATATACTTTTTACCTGCTCAGTGAAAATCCTCACAGCAGCAATTACCCACAGTGTGTTTTCCTGGCTATACAGCCTCAGCAAATAGGCATGAGTCTTGACATACACATGCTGACTGCAAAGGGGATTTAAAGTGATCTCTTATAGATACTTAATACAGGGTAAATGGAGTATAAAGAAAAAGAATTGCTAAGCAATAGAAAGAGAATGGTGTCTTACTTATGCATGGCACTTGAAGTCAGCCTGAATGCTTTTACTCTACCACAATACACTAATTTCACTCATGGCTTGCCATTTCAATCTTCCAGCTCAGCTAATACCGCTGCCTGAAAATTAGAGAAGCTGCAAGCCCATGTTTGCCATTTGCATCACAACATTGTGGGGAGCAGGGACTTGGGCTGCTGTGGAATGGCATGGGTCCACAGAAAAGCAGAGAAAACCTCTCTGGCAAGGCACTGCTCTCTGTTTATGGTCACGCCATAACCTGCTTGGCATGGCTAGATTCTTTAGTTTTCAGTCTGGAGGTGTTTTAGTTTCCCTTGACAATGAGAACAAAGAGCCCAATGAGCCTGTATGTGAGCTATCTAGAAACTAATTCCCATGATATTTTAATTGTTTTTTCCATCTTCCAAACTCTAAAGGCTAAAGCTACCTATAAATCCCCTGCAAGTGTATGCAGAAATACCATTATGTTTGAGGGTTTCACTTTCAAGGGGACCACTCATTATTTCTGGGGCAAGCAGAGAGCCCTCCAACAGTAAGAGCAGCAAGGCTGGCACAGACCGACTGCTACCTCTGGGAGTAGAGCTCCTGGCTACACAGCCTGCGTGGAGGAGATCTTCCTCCACTGTTACACCAGCAGCTGGTGCATTTGGCTTGTGCACGTATGCTGAAGTTCAGCCCTCCCCTTGCACATCCTGCTTCTGTGTCTGCTCACACCCGCAGAGAGGCTTGGGTAACCAGCTTGGGTGCAGCCACACAGCCAAAGCAAACTGCAGGAAACGAGTCCTGAGCAAACTGTCCTATGTCAATGGCTTCTATCCTGCTTTTGGCAGAGCCTGAAAAGCATCTCCTTTGTGTGGAGGCAGTCCTAGTTAAATAACTGCTCTGCAGTGAGCACTTATTGCTACTTTTAAACAACCACAAGAAACCAACCTTCCTCAGATATTTCCTTCATTTTTAGGTTGGGCTAAGGAAATATTTTTGAAAACCTCTTAATGAATAAGGAAAATGGTGATTCCAACTAGCATTCTCAGATATTTGCAAATAACATTATCTCCCTAAAATTGTTTTGTTCTGTTTCCTTCCTGGCCTTCCATGTGCCAGCATTGGTAACAAGCAGAAGACAAAGGACGAGGAAGTGAGAGTTCAGTTGTTCAGATATGAGATCATCCCCAAGGAGAAACAGCCTTTATTTTTGTAATCTCCTTCCTTTTCTCCTCTAACTTATCTTCAGCTTCCCATTTGTTCAGTCACAGTGCACTGCCTGAAGCAGAAAGAAGCCTTTTAGTAGAGTCACTGTTGTGTCCTTCCATCTCTTGGAGTTCCTGACCTTTCCCACCATTTTTTGCCCTACTGTTAACATAGACTACAGTCAGCAAAACTCGGTTGGACCAAAAGGGGAAATAAAAGCATTTTAGAAAAAAAGAAAAAAACAAACTGTTAGGCACTTCCATATTGGCAGTATTAGGAAGTTTTAAAATAAAATTCTATAGTACAGGTACAGGTAGCAGTGAGCATTGCCCAGGTAGATACCAAAGGGGAGAAGGACTGGGGAGACCAAAACCTAGTGGAAAACTTATCCAGGGGATGTTCTGATGATTCAAAAAGCTAAGACAAACAAAAGCCAAGCCTGTTGCTCATATGTCTCTCCCCTGCTGAGCAAACCTACAGGATTTGACAGAGAATCTGCCCAAAGATGTGGGCAACACTATGGTGGTTATTGGAAGGAAAAGTGTCACAGAACTCTCCTGAGAGCACCAGTGAGATCTTTGGTGCTGAGGAAGTATTTAATTGAGGAAGATTGTCAGAATACCAAAGTAGGATTAAAAGGTTCTGAAAACCTTTTGAAAGCCTTTGTACTGTTTCTAAAAATATTGTGCCTTTTTTCCTTCTTTGCTGTCAAACTAACTCTTCAAAAGACATAGTCATGGAGTAGAAGTGGATTAAAATGCTGCTTAAAATCCATTTTGTTTTCTGTTAAATTTTGCTTAATTTATGTCTTACTCAGGTGCATCCATATTATGTTTTTATGCTTTTGATCCCTAACACAGAGTGTAAAGTTACCCTCACAAAAAAGGAGATTTTAATTGCAAAAACGTGCCACATTGAGACATGAGCAGAATATTTTCAAACTTTCGTTAAAGCAATGGAAGTTCATGTTGCTTTGTCCTTTATAACACATTTGTGCCTACCCTTGTGTCAGCTCCCTTTTTGCCAGTGGTGAGAGGGAAGGCCAGCAGCAGGGCCCAGCTCACACCATGCTCTGCTGTACCCATGCAAGCGAGTGCTTCCCCCATCCCTCAGCTTTTAACCCAGCACACAGAACAGTACCCCCAGAAAGACTCTGCCTTGCAACTTAGTCATTTCTCCATAACAGTGCATTGGATTTCACAATGAGACACAAATGCTGGAAAATATCAGTTTTAAGGTGCAGTTACATTTTCTTCATTATCTGTGTTTTTTTTCATGCCTTGCAACCAGACACCAGCTTTTGTAAGCAGGGGGCAGCCCTGACTTGCTGTACCCCCAAGCAAGCCCTGCAGCATCCTAGTTGCTGATAACAAACCACTCTGATCTCCTTCTCTTTTTGCAGGATTCTACTCAAAACCTGTAAAAACGTGATGGGGACTTTCAGGCCATCAATAGAGGACAGTGACTGCAGTAGCAATACAAATGATTAGGGAGGGTAGGCAAAAAAACGGTGAGGTACCAAGAAGTACCAGCTGAAATAGTATATATTTTCTTTTTCTTCTTTTTCTTCTTCTTTTTCTTCTTCTTTTTCTTCTTCTTTTTCTTCTTCTTTTTCTTCTTCTTCTTCTCCTTCTCCTTCTCCTTCTCCTTCTCCTTCTCCTTCTCCTTCTTCTTCTTCTTCTTCTTCTTCTTCTTCTTCTTCTTCTTCTTCTTCTTCTTCTTCTTCTTCTTCTTCTTCTTCTTCTTCTTCTTCTTCTTCTTCTTCTTCTTCTTCTTCTTCTTCTTCTTCTCCTTCTTCTTCTTCTTCTCCTTCTTCTTCTTCTTCTTCTCCTTCTTCTTCTTCTTCTCCTTCTTCTTCTTCTTCTTCTTCTTCTTCTTCTTCTTCTTCTTCTTCTTCTTCTTCTTCTTCTTCTTCTTCTTCTTCTTCTCCTTCTTCTTCTTCTTCTCCTTCTTCTTCTTCTTCTTCTTCTTCTTCTTCTTCTTCTTCTTCTTCTTCTTCTTCTTCTTCTTCTTCTTCTTCTTCTTCTTCTTCTTCTTCTTCTTCTCCTTCTTCTTCTTCTTCTTCTTCTTCTTCTTCTTCTCCTTCTTCTTCTTCTTCTTCTTCTTCTCCTTCTTCTTCTTCTTCTTCTCCTTCTCCTTCTCCTCCTCCTCCTCCTCCTCCTCCTCCTCCTCCTCCTCCTCCTCCTCCTCCTCCTCCTCCTCCTCCTCTTTGATGTAAACTTGGCTCCTGTCTAAACTGTGTCTGCAGCACTGACACCTCTGTAATGCAGAAACACATAATTCATGACACACTGTGCTGTATTTGCTAAATCTTGCCTGTATCAAGGTATGTCACTCATGCTACATACCAAGTAATCTGGAAAAAACATGGAAGCAGTGTCTTGAAAGATATTTCCATTGGAAATAAAATACATGATACTAGGATGAGCTTGTCACAGCAGAGAGAGGAATTCTGCAGTATTCTGGATTTCCTGCATGAATCATTTTGTGTGTCTGTGTGTTCCTCTTTGAATGATGACTTGGCAGAACAGAAGGAATGAGTTGCACATATTTAAAGCTGGTTTGAATTCTGCTCTGGGTTTCCATCAGCATTACAGTTTTACCAGTTTAGTTATTCAAGTGACAGTGGTTTACATGGAGGATTAGATTTTTTTCTTTGATTTTAAGCTTTCTCAAATGGCCTTTCCAGCATAAGGTAATATTTGTGTCAGGAGAGAAATAGAGAGATTATGGTATTTTGGTTTATTCTAATGGTAATTCTAGCGGTAGTGAAATGATGCTGCAGACATGAAAATCATGATCTGTTGTTTGTGTGACCCTGTCTATGACCAGGGTTAAAATACCTAATTTTACAAAGAAACTGGACCACCTGAAAGGGCAGAACACACAGGAACTAGATTGTTAAAGATACCATAGCAGATTATTAGATCTGTCTTGTAATCAAAGGAAAATGATTTGAAACCACCTCTGCAGATGCACAGACATGTTTTAAACCAGATATCACTGTCCTGTCTTCTGAAGCTTGTACCAAGGAACAGAGATGAGACCAGCTTCTCCCTTGTTGCAGCCTGAGAAGACTTAATTTAACATACCTAAATCTGAGCTCTCTGAGTCTCTGTAGTTATGATGTGTTTATTTTATTTGACTGTCTATGTGTTTTTGCTGCAAAATTCCCAGAGATCTCCATGACATAGAGAAGTTTGCAGCAGCCTCAGTGCCAGTGCCTTGGTCAGGTTGCCTCGTGCACTGCCTTGTGTCAGCAACCTTTGTCCTGAGATTCAACTTTGAACTGAGGGATCTGCTGGGTAGTTGTTCTCTGCTTGGCCACGAAGGACCATGTTCTTCTCCTCATCTTCACAAAGCTCTTCCCCAGACATGACTTCCTGTGATTGCTCTGTTGGGAAATCTTGGTTTTGCACCTACCACTCACGGCAGTTGCAGTACCTTCCACTTTCCATGCAGTTTTCAACTCCTGAAAATGTGCTACAAAATACATACTTATTCTAAAGAAAGACACTTTTGGTGTATAGTCTACTAAAGATGTATAGTCTTTTTTTAACATTAGATGTCTGAAAACACCAGCATCTTAGCACACATCCGTGGTTGCAGACAACCGGATTCAGATGGTGCATCTTCCACTGTGCTGGCTGGGAAGTGTCAGACTGAAGAAAACAAAGGAAAACACAAAGCTAGGCTTGGCTTTGGTACAGCCCTGGAAAGGCCTTTTGTGCTCTGTGTGGAAAAGCCCCTAACAGGGACTGGAAATGTTCCCAACCTTTGGTGCTACAAGGAGGATGACCTGATGCAGGGAGATGCTGGGGACAGGTGGCAGTGGCAGGTGGGTCTGTCTGGGCTGGCCAGTGGCACAGTGGGATGCTCTCCAGAGGGGGAATTAGCTTAAGAAAGATTTTGATTTCCTTTTCTCTTCCTGGTGTGGATGTACAGCTTGAGACATGACAAAGTTACTTTAAACAAACAAACAAAAAAAAAGTGTCTCCTTCTAACACTAATGTGGGCACCTGGCTGTTTTGTGCTGTGACTTGGAGCATGAATGAGCAAGGTTAGACTGTGTAACATGGTTGTACATCACCATGTTTTTCCAACAGTTACCTGATCAATATTTCAGATTCAAGTTTCTGTAACTGCCTGTAGAGAATCTATTTTAGGCTTATCTATTTCAACCAGCTCAGCAAGTGTTTCAGAGTTTTCTTAGGCATTATCAAGCTGGGATCCTATTTTTTAAGGAAAAAAGAAAAAATGTCTTTCCATCTTTTTAAGGAAATTAGGTCCCAATTGCTACATAGGTTTCAAAGTAATTGCCTTCTCTTCCAGATATACCCTAACAATGCCTCTAACACTCAAAGAAACTGGGAACTGGCAAACCCACTGCTGCCAGCAGGGACTGAGGTTGTAAGGGGCTTGAATATGTGTGAAGATCCAAAAGCAAATGAAATAAGAGGCCTGAACTCTGGATTCTCAAGTTACAATTTCTTTTTTTTTTTCCTGGTGCTCCCATGGCTCTGCTTCCCCGTGAAGCAAGAACGCAATGTTCAAGGGGAAAAAAAAACCTTCAAAAGAGGCAGAGGTAGACAGTGGACTCAAACCTGAAAGGGAAACATCATAGAAAAGAAGAAGCTGGCATGGAGCCTCTTTCCAACAGAAGGGTTTCACAAGCAGTCAGCCAGGCTGCCCCTTGTATCACTTGTTTTCCTGAGTTACTTCTAGCCTTGTAGAGCCTGATTTGCAAAACAGCAGTCTGCAAAAGTGCAGAGCCCCTAACTTGCATGTCTGATAGCTGGAAATGCCAGATTTTCAGGGCATTCACAGTAATTGAGGATTTAACTGAGCCCTGCTGTTGTACATGAACTTTTGAGTGCAGCCCTGGGCAGTTATCAGGGCTTTTGCTCATGTCTGGGGATCATTTTGTGTCTCCAACCATAGCAGACTGCTCAATGGGATTAGTATATGAATGATTCTTAAAAAGGACTTGACAAGTTAGGGTTTAACCTCTACCACCCTGTCTGTAGGCAGAGATCAAAGGCTGTATTTCTGGAATGGCCCTTTCACACTCTCTTACTGTGAGTGAAGATTTAAAGCAAGGATGTTTAGTCAGCACAAACTTCTAGCAGACCTTACCTTGGCCTTTCCCTAGCATGGACATCTTTTAATGGCCATCCCAGTTTGAATATGCACAATTTTTGTAACATGCAGGCACCATGAAACAATTGGCACAGCTTGAGGATTGTCTACAAAGCATAATAGCATACCCAAAAGCTCTTATGTGGAGGTGATGTGGTATTTCTCTACTGAATTGCCTCACGCTAGAAATGTACTCCCATGTGTTTTGAGTTGGAAAGGTTTCCAAATTAAACTCAAAACAGACCCAGGTCAAGACAGAAAAAAAATGTTTGGCTAAAGAACCTAAAAATATAGCAGTGGTTTCACAGTTCTCCTTGCAGAATAGCACAATTATTATAAAGTAGCAAGGATTTTTCCTCCACAGATAATGGAAGATTCATATAAGACCCCATGTATTTCAATGACCTATAGAAATAGCAGAGAGAAGATTAGAAATGATTCCTCATTCCCACTGGGTAACTATGGGTTTTCATTCAAATTCCTCTGCTCCTGTTGAGCAATACCTCTATTTGGAAGAGGCTATTCAGCATCTAGTTAGTAACAACTGCAGAATATTATCCCATGTGAATGCAAATGAATGTGTATTGGAAATAGAAAAAGATTTTCAGGATAATATCCTAAAACAATCACTGCAAGCAGACACACAGTGAGCAAAGATGGAGAGCAGGTTCCACCTGATCCCGAAGGCGTGCCTGGGATTCTCACAGGATAGTGCACAGTGTCTTTCCTTCTTGCCCAAATCTTATTACCATATACCTATGGTGTACACTGCTCTACCGTCACTATATTTGAGTATTTTAGCATATTTAATTCAAAGAGCTGAAGAAATGCAGTGTAATGCTTAGAAATGCTTTTTGTCCTCACAATCAGCACTGCTACCTCAACTCTTAGGTGCACTCAAGCATGAGTGCTGGAAACTGTGGGAAGAATGCTTGCCTCCCTCTCCAATTAACAGCCTTAATGACAAGTGCCTTATTGACTTCCAAGTAATTCTGGAGAAAACTTTCCCTACAAGGGCATAGGTTTGCACTTGACTCCAGCATTTAAGGGTTAGACTTTCATGTTACATCTATGCTACCCTCAAGTCTCTGCTTTAGGAGAATCCAACAGCTTCTGAGCATAAGAGTGTAGAATTGGGCTGTCTTAGAAAACATGAGGGTAATACATTGATGAAGTACTTCAGAGAGAGAAGGATGTGGTTTCTGAGAGTATTAAGAGAGTATTATTTACATGCCAGCAGGAAAACTACATAGAATCCTACAGTGAAGTAGCTGAGCCTAATTATAAATTGATGATAACTGCCCATGGAGGATGAAAGAACACACCTACCCGATGCTTGAAAGAAGGAGCTGCGAGCTAATGTTATTATAATTCTTTTATATGACACCAGACCTAGGTCAAAGCAGAAAAGGTGCTTGTGATATTTTGTAACTCTGCAAATACACATGGATGTATTTCTTATGCTCAGAGCCCAGGACTTAAATAGGATTAAGATGCAAGAGGAAAGAAGGAAAGGGAAGGAAGAGCAAGAATGTAGTAATGTTGTTTATAGTGGTAAATAGAACAGCAAAACTTCCAAATATTTTTTAGTGAGAGACTAATGAATCATTAAACAGTCATCCTACCCAGACTAAGTCTGGGGAATCACTGCTCATACCCACAGGGCACTTCTGAGCTGTGGTCTCCAGAGATCCTGTCTTTTCCTTAAGAACATGGTGCCATGACAGAACTCTTTAGCATATGGGGGTGCTTATCAATGTGGGACAAAGAGCATTGACATGGAATCACAGGACACTGTCCAAAAAAAAAAAAAAAAAAAAAAAAAAAAAAGAAAAAAAAATTAGCCAGGAGGCAATATGCAAAACAAATAGAAGAAAATATTTTTTTCTTTAATGTAGTAGTTCCCTCAATACTTCTTTCATAAGCAAACAGTCCTATAAATAAATTCATCCTTTTCTTCTTCAATTGTAGAAAGAAAGGCTATCATTAATCTTCTTTTCCAACATGTGAAATACATTCAGTGAGTTCTCTAGATAAGAGAACTTATTTTTTCTCTTTATGTTTGTTTGCTAATTTATCCCTTGATATAAAATACTGGCCAAGTTGTACATATGGAAAACCTGATTAGGATCAAATAAGCTTCTTTGTATTAAAAGAGATGGCTGAACACTGTTTATACAAAAAAGGCTTTTTAGAAATGTATCAGTAGATTAGACTGATAAATAGATTTTGTATTTTTGAAACTCTCAAAATTTGCTGTGCAAGACAACTTTCTTGGCAAATTGTTCCAATGCAGGAAATACAGTCATACTGATAAATGAAGATACTACAGTGGACAGGGGACTGAAGTCCAGCATCTTTCTGTAAACTGTCCAGAAAAGACTACAATGTTAGAAAGTAAGACTGTATTAGGCTGCTTTTGCCCTTCTATTTGCAGTTTTATCTAACGCAACCCCATTTCTGTCTTCCTTTCCACCCCCCCGCCAGTCTTTCACAAAAAAAAGCTAAGTGCTAACACAGAAGTTTTGGGTAGCAAACTTCTGAGGCTGGAACAAACTGCCTTTCTAATACAAAGGCACAAATATAATGAGAATTTTTCAATTCCCTTCAATTTCCCAGAAGAGCAAATGCAGCTGCTTGGCCTTGTATGCTCTTCTTAGATTGCCTGACCTGTGTTAAATTGCATTGCAGTCAAGCAAGTTGGAGAGAGATTGTCTGACATGTGTCCTCACAAAAATGAGCTGAGTGTTCCATGAGGCTGTTGAAGGAAAAAGAACTACCAGCAGATACTAATGTATGTGCTTGATTTTCTACTCTGAGTACAAATACAAATATTTGCTAAAAGCATTCTCAAATCTTCAAACTGATTTCCTGAAGAAAACCTTTTGGACAGTCCGAGAGACTAGAATTTATTCCCAGGAAATTAATTACAAAATATAAAAATGCTAGACAATAAAGGGAGCAGGGCCAAGGGCACAAGTTCCAAACACCTCCCCAGTAAGCCTACACTTGTGGTGAACCCCTACATACTCTCTCTGTATGTGTTGTCTGCAGAAACCAGTGGGGTGGAGGTAGTTCAGATTCCTGGTAGTTCTTACCTCCTGGATGTTAGCAGATCACTGAAAACCAGTGAATAGGCATGTTTAACATTCTGAAATTAATCTCCTGGAAGCCAGGAGGTACCTCCAGACCAACTGTCAGATGTTACAAACTTTCAGCTCTTAAATGCAATTTAACTCCCTTTGAGCAAACAAGCAAAAGAGACAATCAATAATGCACAGAAAATAATGAATAAAAGATCATCAGATGTATCAGTGGTTCAAATAATTTGAGTTCTTCTTTAGTATTACTGGGCTGAAGTGCTTGCAGAATGATTTGAGTTCAGTGACCCAGATTGGTGTCTCTATGAACATTTACTTTATTAAAAAAAGCAATGCATCAGGAATGGTGCGACTGCAAAGCTGGCTACAGGGGTTCCAGCCCCACAGCTCTTCCCATCCTTTCAGCTCTGCCATTTACCTATTGTAGTCTACGCGTAACTTTTATACAACTGAACGTATTTTTGCACAAAACCCGCTAATTCTCATTAACCAGAAACTGGGACACACTTAGTCCTTTCATTTCTTCTGAGAATTCTGTCTGTGTTTTCCAACCAGGTGCTCCAGTGGCTGCTTCCAAAATGACTGAGAAAAGCAAAAACGTATCCTTCATGTGTGACTCTGTGCGTGCCACAAGTTTCTAAGGTTTTTATGCTTCCTGAACAAACAGGGCTGAATATTCCTGCTCTGTACTATTCCTGTCAGCCCAGGAAGCTGGCACATATCAAGTTTTGTACTTCAGTGACAGTAGTTTTGCCTATCTCAAGTAGAACTTGCCTTGCATGCTAAGCAATATTTGCTGTCAAAACATCACATCTGATTTTTTCATAGGAAGTTTGTAGCATGTTGCATGGAAGCAGATGTTTCTACATTTCTCTCAGTGTGTTAAGTGACAGTAATGGATACAGAGCCTAAAGTGGTCAACTTTCTAAAGGTGAGGCAGTTCGCAATCTGTCACTAGTGACAAAACCAATTTCAAGTAAGAACAGCAATGCTACACAGGAAAGGACAGGAGGGACCTCTGCAGCTCGTTAATCCAATAATGGCAAACTTGTGGCAGTTGTGTGCTTTTTACTTTTGCAACAACTACCTGCAGGACCCAGAGAAGTTAAACAGCGTTGAAACAAAAAAGCTGCCCCGAGCCCCAGACTGAGGCTTATTAACTCACCGTGTAGTGGTAGAGAGCCACAGCAGGTGAGCCCTGGGCACTGCGCTGCTCTGCAGCATCTCTGTGCTGGCACACCCTTCTTGCTCTCTCCTCACGTGTGGGGGCTGCGGGGGCCCTTACGAGCAGCTCAGATGCTGTGTAGTAACTCTGTGTAGTACCTGCCCTTGCCACAAAATACAGAACCCCCAGTTGCTACCTGCATTCCCTGCCCAGTCCACAGTGACAAGCACACTAAAACAAAGCCCAAACCAGTCAGCAAAGGGAGCCAGCAGAAAAGATGTTTGCATCCACAGTCTCTAGCATATAGTTACCTGTATGAGGGCTGCAGAAATTCCATCTAGGTGAGATATGGAGCTCACAGTCTTCCCTGGAGGTTGTTTTCATCTGGTTTTAAATTATTGAAATGTGTTCATTGCTTGCTTTCATGCTGTGGGAGGAATTGCTGTGTAAGAACCTAGTTAGTACAGATGCGCAGGCAGCGGGGACTTGGTCTGGCACCTTCCTCCGCCTAAAAATGTTTAAAGCATTTTTTGCACAGGCAGCCACATCTTAAACATTTTCAAGTCTCATGGATGTTTTGCCACAAAAGAGATACAAGAAGAATGTGGCACGAAAACAGGCACAGGTCTAAACCCCCATGCTGAGGGCAATCAGCCTGGAGGGACAATTCCTGCTTCAGAGAATAGCATTAAATCTAGACAAACAGTCAGTGGAGTAAAACCCAATACTTTGAACCTTGCTTAGCTCAGTTTTAAAACGCCCAAAACCTTACTTGGATATAACCATGAAATTCAGAGATTTCATTAAAAATACTCTGTGCATATGTATGAACTTCCACATCAGCAGTCATTGGGCAAAATAATATCAGTAAGTAAGGTTTTACTTCTGGTGGTCCGTCTATTCCTTGGTATTCAAGTGTAAACAAGCTACATCTACTTCCTAAATAGGCCTTCCAAAAATTTCTGTGTGCTAAATATTCTCAATGTCTCCCATTCCTGAGAATTAAAGTTTAACTTCAGAAAACAAAACTCAGATTTTTGCAAGATTTCTGAATATTCTGCAAAAAAATGCATTTATTGGCATGCCTTTGACATTTTTGGAAATCCTGCATCTCAAGCTGTACCACTATTACCTGGCTTCTGCGTTTTCTTAAATTTCTATTTCCAGGTTCTAAGCCTCCTGTCTTCCACATAATGTGATAAAAAAATAAAGTAAATGAAAAATAATTAATAAAAAAAATGAAAGGAGCTAAAGATAAAGGGTATTTTAATTCAATCACTGAAAATGAGATTTATTGGACCCCTTTTTAAACAGATGGCTGCCTTATCACCATTTGTCTCATAAAGGACCACTTCAATTGCTATCTAAATTCAGATGGGTAAGCAGTGTTTACCCTAAATACCTGGACAAAAAGTTCAAATCTCTTGAATGGATATAGCCTTCTCAAAGGAAGACATAAAATACTATTTGATTCTTTGAAATTAGAAAAAAAAAAAAAATAAAATCCAGATTTCTTTTACTATTTGTAGTTTATGCTCTTACCAGAGCATCAATTTACAGCTTGCACAACAGATGACACCAGTCATCTGTTTATATTATGCTCAAATATTATGTCCAATAGATTAGTACATATTTTATCATTATTGATTTCATAAAAGCCCTTTTGCAAGACAAGTAGTGTTAACTACTGCTTTTTACACAGATTATCCCATGTAAATGCAGAAAACATGTTCTTGCCTTTTACTTCTTGACTAGAGAACATCAAAACATTTAACCTGTCTACCTTCCCCTGCCTCTGCAAAGCCCTCAGTTTGCATAGGAGGCATTCTGCACATGTATGAAGCTCTACTAAATCCTTAGCTTGGAATGACATTGGAATAAGATTTAGTCTAGCTTTCAGATGAAAGACTGCAAGGTACACCTGACTGAGGAGTGGGAGGTGGCCAGTGGTAATGGAAGGGATAGTGGCAGAGGAAGAGATGAGGAATAACAGTAGAAAGAAGAGAGGGCAGACTTTAGAACTATACTATTTTTAGTCAGCATAAAGCCCCAAAAATTTAGTAGATAAACACTGTCACATATATTATGGAATGTTGTGGGGTTTTTTTCAACTGGAAACAAAACTAAACAGCAGGAAATCTTTGCTTGACAGGATGCTAACATTCATTTTGGATATTGATTGAAATCCTATATAACTGGTTTCAAATCAGTCATTAGGGGCATTTAAACAACTTTCCCAGTGTCACCAAAGTCTAGGAGGCAGAAGGAACCACATCTCCTTAATCTTTAAAGATCCCTAGGGACAATTCATCATAGCATCAATGGGAAAATGGTCCACACTGTTGCATTGAAGCAGGGATCCCAGCATCAGTCCTTTCACAGATTGCTTACTTGAAATGCAACTGTTTGTCTGAGTAGTTCAAGGCAAATTAAAAAACTCGAGCCTCTGGTAAAGATGACAATATGAACAAAAGTACCATTGCAGCAACTTTTGAGAAGAAAATATCCAAGTATCAGCTCTAATACTGAAAAGAAGTCCTGTCTTAATCAGAAACTTTCCTACACTGAAGGAAAGGCAAGGTACAAGTTTAAGTGAATCTGAGAAATCTTACCTACCTTATGTGTATACTTTTTGAGAAAAATATTAAACCTTCTCTTGAAACCTTCTTAAAGAGCTAGGATTTAAAATAGAGACTGTTTGTAAAGCAATTGATCAATTAAATGAATTAAGGGATGCACAGCATTTTGCAATATATTTCCTTTCTTTAATCTCAGCAAACTCATAGGTTTATCCCTTTTAAGGCTAGAGCAGACTAGCATGGACATCTCTCATCTGTGCCAACCATGGGTACTCTACGCTATGGAGTCATTTTTTTCTTACAGGAAAACAATTTTCCTTAGTATGCCACTGAACACTTGGAAGATCTGTAACATGACTAAAAGCAGAGGATCTTCTACAATATATACATTCTCTACTTGAAAACCTCAACTGAAGGCAAATCAGAAATATTCTGAAAATCTGATTTGGATGTTAACCCTTCTTTTTAAAAAAATGTAATTTTCAAAATGTTCAACATTTGTTTCCTTATGGGAATGTAATCCCAATATGAAGTTTCTTCTTCTTGAATGAGTAAACCTTTTGACTGTGATCTAGTCACCTTCTGAACTAAATATTTCAAATTTGAAAGCCCAATTAATGCAGATAAGCTGCATGCATACATTGGAATCCTATCTTCCATGTGTGGTTTTCTTCCTAGTAGTTGTTATCATATAATCACAGTCTTGCTGTTTAGGAAACTGAGGCAGAGGGAAGTAACAATATTTGTCAAAGGATGCATGGCAAATCACTGTTTGTAAAAATACATTGTCACATGTTCATGATCCTTCTTCACAAATGGTAAGCTCCATCCTTGCTTATCTGCTCTTTATTTCACCTAGATTCTAACAAAAACCAGTTTATTGCAACCGGTCAAATATTTGTGAAGATCCATAGCAATATTTCCATGAGTGGTGTGAAGACACAGATACGCATCAGAAAGTAACAAAATTACCTCAGTACAACTGGAAACCTAAATTTAAAACCACCTAAAGATTAAAGCAGTGCTTGGCTCTGCAAAGCTGTGCAGGCAGGTTACAAAGACAGACTCCCTAATGAGCAATTAGCAATTCCTGCATTATTTATTCCTAGATTGTTCTGCTATTTCCAGGAAGCATAGAAATAAAAAGTAAATCTCCTGACATTCAATGAAGCGGTGGCTGGAGGTGATACTAAGTCTGCCTGAGTTATTCTGAGGGATTTCACTACACACTCATGAGATGTGATGTGACAGACAAATGCATTGCATGACACCATCAAAATGTGAAATTTTGAAGCATTTGTTTATACTGAGAATTACAATTGTAGCATATCGGCGTTCTAGCAGTAACACTAGAAATCTGTCACTGGCACTTCTTTAGGGTGAGCTGAATGACTCTAGGATCTGCAGACTACATTTATTGATTATAATGCAAGGCTAGACATTAGATCCATATGTAATCTACACATAGTCAGCTTTTCAGTCTCAAGATCATAAACCAGATAGAGAGAATTGTGTTCGAAGGTACATTTGTGAAGAAGAACACTTCTATTTCTATCTAAATTTATGCAAACACAACTGATGTATTTTTAGTTGTAAATATCCTTAATTCCCCTGCTCTTCTTATGGAGAGAGTGAATTTATCAGGGATGTAAAATATCAAATGTGAATTCAACTAAAGGGTTACATGTTAATCACTAAAATAGTTACTTTGTCTGCATCTTTATGAGCAAGCATTTGGCAAAAGATGTAAAATCCAATTCAAGAAGCAACTAAAAATTTCTTCCTGGTGGAAGAAGTCAAATTGAGCACAGCTTAGTAGGAGAAAACTTCCTACAGAAAGGAAAAAAAAAAAAAACCTGCACTCAGAACAACAGCTCATTGAATGCTCATAAAAAAGGGATTCATTTTATATGCAACCACTGCTGCATATATTTCTACAGCAGCTGATTTTTAATGACTACTGCATGGAAGCAGTAATTCCTTCTAGGGCTACAAATCACCTCTTGCATGTGACAATTGTTATCTAACCAATATGTTTGACATACCTGGCAGAAATAGATGAAGGCATAATTTGACCAACACATGCTTCAGTTGTTGCACTGTGACTAAGCCTCAGAAAGTATCCTGACTTAACAAAACCTCCTGGGGAAACAAAAGTATTTTTCATGCTGCCAATGTCAAATACAGCTTTTCTCCAGGGATCTTTGATTCTCTTTGGCCTCTTATATACATCCAAATAAAATGCAAATAATGCAAGACCACTTAATACAGCATGAAGTCATGAGAAAAGCCAGGAAATTTGCTGCTGTTCACTGGCAGTAGATGATGACAAGACCTATGTCCACTATCTGCTTTGGACTTGAATTTGAGAATGAACACTGGCAACCTTGTTTACTTCCACTCAAAGTTCAGATTTAGGTCAAACACCGTTAAATGGAAGAAGAAGAGAGAGAGACTCTAACAAACACCTCACTCGCTAGCAGAGATCTGACTGGAATTCAGAGGCAGCAATGACACTGAGAAAGGACAACAGCAGAGAGACTTTTCAGAGAGTTAGTCTGGTGTTTCTCTCATCAGGTACCATTTAGCCAGCTAAGAGAAGACACTGACAGCTCTCACAGCACGCCAGGCAAATGTAGATAGAAACAGAAAACAGTGTCTTAAATGGAAGCCAACAACTCCTTAAGTCAGATTAAGTCTCCACAGACTTGTCAGACTAAACTGAGTGTGGAGAAGCATCAAACACATAATTAAGATACTTGTAAAAAGGGCAGGAAGGATTATCAATCACCTGGACACAAGCATTTTTCTTCCTTTAACCCAGGTCCTTCTAAATTTGGCTTTAGACACAGAAAAGTGAATGTGCATAAGGAGTCCAGGTCTAGGCTAGAAAGAATTATTGTAAGAAATGTTCATGGGAGTTAAACTAGTATAGATTTTTTCATACCAATTAGAAGTACTCATTCTCCTGATCTGACTCTCTCAAGAGCATTTGCCAACTGGAACTCTGTCCACTCCAAGCATTAAGGCATTATTATATAATTTTTGCTGCCATGCTTCCAAAAATACTCTTTTTTTTAGAAGACCATATTTGCCCCTAATAACTGTATGCAGTCATTACTGTGTCCTCTATTTGTGACAAAAAATAGCTTCAGTTTTAAAACAGATAAGAGGACAAGAATGCCTAGGGAAAATTGTGGGCATTATATGAAGAAATAAGTATCTCCAGCAAAATGACAAGCATCATTGGGCTAAAAGAAAATGCTTTTTACTCTAGAAACCATAACCAACCCTCTCTGTGATCCTACAAAAGACTTAAATCTACTTTGTTGCCTGTTCATAACTGAAGTAACAAGCTCAACCCTAATCTGATTCCTCATGTTCCTGCTATTTCCAGTCAACAGTTATACACTGCTTATCAATTCTTCCTAAGTCCCTTTTTCTCTTTACTCAAAATAGACAGCCAGTGTGTGGTATTTATACAATTTCTCTTTAGATAGTCTCTTAATTCTGCACGGAAACATTGCTTTTTCAAATTTCTCTTAGAACCAGAACAGCAGTCATTTCATATTGTTTTCATGTTGTAGGGATTTGAATGACTCAGCATCACATTCCTTATGATTAGGAAATGTTTTGCAAATTCACTTTATTATATATCAGTAACATTTTATGTTTCCCTTAATGTGCCCTCCTGAGATGGGCTTGCCATAAAACTCATTTGTGTGCTGCTGCCATATTCTTTTGCTGATTTTTTCCATTGCTCAACACACATCACTAATGTAAGCCCCATTAACTCCTATTCCTTCAGCTAAGAATCTGACTAAAAAGCAACGACTGAAATCAATTCCTAAGTTAGGAAGAAAATAATTGCTTGGAGAAAATTAGGGGGCTTAAAAAGCAGCAACAGCCATTGCAATTGCTGTATGAAATTAAGAATTTTACGAATGTAAGACTGTAGCTTATTTATGATGGTCAGGACATTTTAATTCAAAAATATTGGGCTGGTGCTTGCTCCTCCTAGATTTTTATACCAATGCAAACGTATGACTACAACTGTCCCCTTTTCCTGTCTGTATTCTCAGCACCTGCTGCACTTCTATCCCATTTCCTCTTGACAGAGTCAGATACTGCTTCTGTCTCTGTTTCACTCTGCAGTTATGTGGCTGATCTATCTTACTCAGTGCATTTTCAGTATTCTGTTGGTCTACCGTATTTCCAGAGTACCCAGGCCTAAGAAAAATATAAAAGAGAAAGCAAAGAGAGGTGCTAGAGGGTGACATGTAATGGCAGGAGAAAACAGTTCAATGCAAATGAAAAGAAACTGATGCAAATAAGATTGCAGGGTGAATTAGGTGGGACATTGAAGCTTAGCAGAACATGGCTGTAGATCTGCAATTTAGCCCCTGCTCCCAGGGACTGCTTTATAATTCACAATCACAGTACAAAGACAAACAACAACAATTCTTATTGATAGCAAGGAACTTCAGGTAATGAGGGCTGTGCAAAGGCAAAGCTGCAGCTTTGAATCTTCTCAGGCAGGGAAGGGCACTGAGCCAAGACTTCAATTCTTTCCGCCAGTGCTCTAACACTGACCTGAAGAAGAAAAAAGAATGTACTAACATTTTTGAAAGAGGTTATACATATTATGGAAAGCTAAACCTAAATTCTGGAACTACTTAACATTTCAGGAATTCTTAGTTTGGATCATCCTAGCACGACCTATGCTCTGAGAAGCTTTACCCTATCAAGATTAAGATTCTTTCTGGACATGCTGAAGACCTTCTGCCACTTTGAGAACTTGAAAAGGAAATATGGCAGCTTTTCTGGACTTGAGATTTTTAGGATTTCATTTGGATTATGCGTCTGCAATTCCCTAAGTCATTCTTTTACATCTCAGTTCATAACCATACAAGAAATCTACTTTAAATTATTTGGATTTTTGATGCAACCAATATTGCAATTATTCCTATAATAATTAGACTTTAGATTGGCAACTTTTCATGCAGTCAGATATTCACGGGGCAGGCAGAGCATTACTGATGTTTCTGAGCTAGTTTTGAGAATAGGCACCATATGTTTTAAATACTGATGATTAATAATAGAGATATACAGATTTATTTTTATTTTTCAAAAGTTCTAAGGTAAAAATGAGCAAGATTTCCTTCACACACCAGATCAAGAATTACATTTTCTGTCTGCTCTCTAATAGCAATAACACACAGAAGATTTCTCACTGGCTTTACACATTGTCTCAGTTGTTCTCACCTTTCACAAGGTGGCCTTAAAATAAAACTCATATTCTGATTCATTCAGGAAAAATTTAAAAAAGATGAAAAATTTGTAAATAACACTAACGCACAAAGGATATTTGAAGATCCTAGCAGAAAATTGAGCATTCAATTTTAAAATGAAGCTAAAATTTAAAGGAAGATATACCAACAAAGTTAACACTTAAATTTTTATTTAGCATTCACTTTTTAATATTTGTCCCATGATGATAACATTTGTGAGTTTAACTGAATTCCAAAAGTACTGAAATTTTTTTTTTTTTTTGTTTTGCAGAAAAAGCATTAAAGGTCAGCCACTGTACTTCCAGGTCAAAATTTCTCCTGACTCTTTTTCTCTTTACACAGAAGCTGGTTTAAAACACTGCTCTGTTTGAGAGCTTTTAGACTGGATATATCTTCACTTACAACAGGCACTTCTTCACTTTGATCCTCAGCTTTTGCATCTTCACTGTCTGACAATGTACACAGGAGTGTGTCATTTTCATAGGTAGGAAAATAATACCTGAAAGCAACAAAATATGATTACTAGACAGTCACACATTTTGTTTGAGAGGCTGAGACAAGAATTTTAAAAAGGAAACATGAGCAAGTCTGGTTGTCTGGAATGACAGTAAACAGCACACCCAAAAAATCAACTGCACAGTGCAGGTATGCACAGTGTAGAAGAGTCATAGAGAAGAGCTGTATAGAGATTTCTAATTCTGAGTAGTTCTGAGACCACTTATTATTTTATCTGGGCCACTAGAGTTAGGGAGCTCAGGGCACTGTTGTATTCGCAAACCCCAAAACTTTCAATTTACTGTTTCATAGAAATTATCAAGTAATGCTGGAAGAAGTGTATTTGCCCTTACTGTGGTTGATCCCATGTAGACCTGGCTGGCAGGAATGCAATGTGTTTGGTCTCTTCCATATGACTTATCAATCCTCCTTTGGATTCAAATTTCTCCTGGCAGTTGTAACAACGACATTGATGGATTTCTCTTCTGATGAAATTCACTAGCTTTACTTGCTGATAGAAGTTCAGACCTGGGAGAGATGGTAGTGAACAAGCTCTTGGGCAACATAAGTCTTAATTTAAAAATGCTTTCTTGGCTTAAGCAGAAGGATTGATGAGAGTTTACTGAAGACAGCACTGCCTGCATTCTGTATCTTAGCAAATTAACTGAATACGTGTTTCTTCCTAGCTGCTGGGAAACCAACCCTTCTTTTAGTGCAAAAACTGGAAACATTTTGCTTCCTCTCAGTCTGTCTTTAGGCTTAGTTAAGAGCTTCAGGAGGAGGCAAGTAGGTTGAAGAATATTGGGAAATGAGAGAGGGACTGACTACGGGCACTGTATCCTGGCTTCCCTGGGACAGGCCCAGCAGGTAGACAGGATACATGGTTTGGAGTATTCCCTGCCTTCCCTCTGTCTGCCTGAGCACAGTGACTTAAGGGACGGGGGCAGTGGTGACACGTCCCTTTCTGGTGCAGCAGACCTGTCTCCTCTGTGACCGCCTTGCCTTCCCAGGTGTAACAGGTGAGAGCCCCTGCAAGTGGAACCCAACGAGGTTGGGTGACGAGGACAATGGTTCACCCAGCACAGACCCACCACAGCCACTGGGGTTAAGTAAGCCTATGCCCTGCAAAAAAGCTGCTCCCATAAAGAAAGAAAGACAGGTCATTGTCACAGATGGTTCCCTGCTGGAGGGAATGAAGGCCAAAATGCCAACCAGACTCACTTTTAGGGGAAGTCTGCTGCCTCCTTGGGGCACAGGTTAAATGTATGACAAGAAACCTTCCCACCCTCATGGGTAATTATCTGTTAGTGATTTTTCAGGTGGGCAGTGATGAAGTTGCAACAAGAAGTCCTAGGGCAATCAAGAGTGACTTCAAGGCCTTGGGAAGACTGCTTAAGGGATCAGGAGCACAAGCAGTGTTCCAGTTGCAAGGAATAATGAGGGAAGAAATAGGAAGAGCCAGCAGTTCAACACCTGGTTCCAAGCCTGGTGTCACTGGAAGAATTTGGGGTATTTGGATCATGGGTGTGTCAACACGACCCCAGGCCTGCTGGTGACAGATGGGGTACACCTGTCTCAGAGAGGGAAAGGGATCCTTGCACAGGAGTTAGCAGGGCTCACTGAGACAGTTTCAAACTAGATTTGAAGGGGGTAAGGGATAAAACCAGGCCCGTTAGAGATGAGCCTGGGTCAGGATGTCAGTGTATTATGTTTGACAAAGAGAAGTGCTGGGTCCTGCAACTGGTCACACAGCCCCATGCAGCGTTACAGGCTGGGGGAAGCTGCACAGTGGAAGAGGACCTGGGGGTGCTGGTGACACAGCTGGACATGAGCCAGCAATGCCCAGGGGCCAAAAGGCCAATGGTATCCTGGCCTGTATCAGCAATCCTGTAGCCAGCAGGACCAGAGCAGGGATTGCCCCCCTGTTTAGACTGGAGAAGCGGAGTCTCCAGACTGACTTAATCACTCTCTACAGCTACCTGAAAGGAAGCTGTGGCCAGCTAGGGGTCAGTCTCTTCTTCCCAGTAACAAGTGACAGGGGGAGATTTAAGTTGGATATTAAGAAAAATTTCTTCACCAAAAGGCTTGTGAAGCCTTGGTACAGGCTGCTCAGAGAAACAGCTGAACCACCATGCCTAGAGGTATTTAAAATACGTGTAGATGTGGCACTCAGGGACATGGTTTAGTGGGGGACTTGGCAGTGCTGGGTTAATAGCTGGCCTCAATGATCTTCAAGGTCTTCCACAACCTAAATGATTCTACTCTACAGCAGAAAGCAAACATTGGCCAAACAAAGCTCCTAGCTTGCAAGCAAGCATTAACAGGTATAACAATAATAACAACAAAAATAATAATAAAAATAATAATACTTCCAAGTCTCCAGCAGCCAGACCTGGAACTCATAGAGCAGGTACTTATAAAAGCTACTCTGCAAAACAATCAAATGGGTCTAAAGAAAATAGCACACATCCTTGGCAGTAGCAACAGTTCCATAAAAATAAAGTATTCTTGGCTTGCTTTTGTAAGCTGGCAGAAACAGTTTCCATAATGGAAAAGTTAAATGTCTCTACAAAAATAAAAGAGATAAACTTGTTTTCCACTATTCTTATGATGTGGTTTTCTCCACACTAGTGGCAAATGCTGAAAATTACAGCCCCTCTTACTCACCATGCTCTGACTTTATTTTAGGAAAGTGAAATCCATGTGATTTCTGGAGAAAAAAATGGGAAGAAAAAACATCTTATTTTCCACTACCTCTACTTCTACTACTACTCCAAGTTAAAAACAGCTCAGCTTTTCATGGGCTGACACAGACATTCACATATAGACACACAAAAATGAATGCATGAAAAAAACCCCAGAAGTTTTGGTTCATCAGAAACTTTTGCATTCATATTTAATACTGTTAAATAGTTTACTAAAACTGGAACACAGATGCTAACCATAATAAAATATATTAAATCATGAAAGCACTATGATATCAAAGATGCTATTTCTTTACTGCCTGTAGCAGTCTGTACAGTCAAAAGTAATAGCTAGTCATACTCTTAATGTAAAGCTTGACTTCTCTGCATGTTTTAAACAATAGATACTGGAGATGCATGTAGTACTTTAGTTCTGTGCTGAAGAGGACATTTTAATGCAGCAGCTGATTTGACCTTAATAAAGATGTTACAAACACAATTTTTAATTCCATAGTGATGAAAAAACTGTTATTTAAAAGAAGTCTTACCTGCATGTGAAGATACAGTTTTTCTGTGGTGTCTGCTTGTTGTTCACAAAACAGGCAAACTGCACATGCAGGATGCTCTTCCCAGTCAGACCAATCTCTTATGAATAAAAGTCAAAAAGATTAATTTAGTTGTGGAAAGAGAAGAGACTTTTTGAGAAAGGGCAATTCAGATTCTGCTTTCACAACACTAGAAATAAATCCAGAGAAACTGAGTATTTTAAAGGGGTGGAAAAGACAGTGTGGATTTATAGCTGGATACATGATTACAATCTGCTGTAGAGTCTAAAAAAATTACAAATTTGAGAAAAACTGAGCAGTTAATATTGGGTAATTTCTATGCAGACAGGCATTTAATTCTACTTGAAATTGTCTGCACTAATATACAGAATACTAACTTCAATTTCTATCCAGTTTGGCAAGTCATTAAATATTGCTTTCAGTATTTATTTTTCTAAGGTCTTTTGAAATTCTTGTATACATTTCTAATCTTTCAATACACCAGCCAAAGTCATAACCAGGCAGAGCTAACTCTAAGTGTTATTTACTTATGAAATATTAATTACTCACTTATGCTACATTTAGACAAGTACACAGATATTTACCAAAACATCCATTTCAATCCTAGTACTGCTGAGAGATAGAACTATTACTGCAACCAGGTAAAGTAAAATTAACCTCAAGTCACAGAGAGAACCAGGAAGATCGGGGACCTTGATACCCATAAATTTCTTCCTGCTTATTCAATTGTCTATGGCCAAGGAAATCATGTCTGCAGTGATCTGAAGGCCTGGACCACAGAAGAATGCAGAAGAGGTGGATCTTGCCCTCAGTCAGCACTGCTGAGAAGCTTCCTATGAAATCCTTCTTTAATCTCTAATTATTACCTTTTTATCAAATTTTTTTTCACACCATTTCTTCTTCATACTGACACTTTTGATGCTTATTTTTGATTTTTAAATTTGAGCAAAAGCTGTTCGACTGTTTTCTGGTGCAAAAGTAAATAATGCATTTTATCTACATCATTACAAGCCCAGAAGGCTCTTGTTTGAGCTCTAGGGAAACAAAAAACAGGCTTGTGGTTGAAATATGAAGTTTACAGCTCTCATTGCTGAGAAGTGTTTTTAATGAGGACAATTTGGAGTTGATTTGATTGGCTTAAATGAATTTAAACCGTGTGCTAACTGTGCACAGCATTTTCCCTGCAACTACTTCAAAAAATAATGGTCCTGCAAGTCTGTGTAATGGGTACATAAATAACTCTTACTCTTCTAGGTTATCTAGTAATTCCCGGTCATCCTCTGACTGCACTTCTTCCCAGGACTTTCCAAATTCCTGGGGGGAAAGAAGAAAAGATAATAAAAAAACATTTCCTGATTCTCATCACACATTGTCACTGAACTGAATGAACATCTCAGAAGTCACAATCAATATCTTATTTTGGATCACTTCAGTATTGCTGTGAGTAAAAGGTACAGCACTGCTTTAGTAAGAATTTTTAAAATAAGAATTATTTTCATCATTTAACAGTCATACTATAGCTGAGAGGAAGATGATTTGGCACAAAGTTCTCAAGAAAACCAGTGCTGCAACACTTCCAAAGTGTTCCTGAGGTGGGTATGTTACCACTATCTCCAGTTTGCCCTCACACTTGTTCAATCCAGTCTGCCTACCTTGCTTATCAAGCAGCACGTGCTGCTTAATGCAGCTGTCCCACCTGAGGCTTCAGCAGGCACAGCTGCACCAGTCAGTGCCTGTGCCTTGTTCAAGGCTGTGCCAGTGAAAACACGGTGTCAACTTAACTACAGAGTGCTCCAGAAAGGCAGTGAGAGCCCGGGTTCTGTTCCTACTTTTACTTTTTGTGTTGTTTATTTATACCTTAAAGACCTTCAGCATGAAGTATATTGCAATACATTTGTGCAGCGTTCAGCACAATGGCAAGCACTCTCAGCATGACTGAGATATAAATAAAAGGCAATAAAAAGCTGAAGGACTCTACTGAAATACCAGCAGTGATCTTTAGCTTGTGCTTTTCTTTCCTGGGATTCTTCTTGTCTTTAAAAATAAACCCAAGCAAACTAACCAGTAATCAGAATCATATTTTTGAACCCGTACTTTTGATGGCTGTGGAGGATTCACAAAGATTATAGTTGACAATCTTGTCTCCTTAAAAAAAAAAATAAAACCGCTAATAAAAAGACAATCCTTTAATTGATTTTATTAAAATATTCCTACTAATAAATATATTTAATAACATCCTTGGTAACAGGTATGATTATTGCCTTTATGGGTGTTTGGAAAAAGAAGGAAAAGATATCCATCATTTAAGAATTTAATGAGAATTTTTAAAGTTGTTAGTGTCTATAAGGAAAATGATAAACAATTGTCCCTAGACAGGTCTAAATGTAATGTCATCGTATATTACAGAATGGAAATTCTGTAATTAATTCAGTGATACTACATGGTAGTGTGTAAGCTCTGGAGTGAGAGGGGAGACTCGTTAATGTAAGCCATTAACACCTCTCACCACATGTTCTCCCAGCTGCACACTAGTTTCCTATGTCTGCTAATGTTAACACCTTAATGAGCAGACAGTGGCTCACAACCACTGCAAAATGAAGATGAATGTTCACCATTTTTCCCCGTGCCAGCTCAAAGTATATCAGCATAAGAGAGTATGTTCAAAACACCAGCCTTAAGCTTCACCTTTTAATTGAAGGTGAAAGGGAAAAAACATGCCTGAGCTTCGTTATTGCTGATGTTTTTTATGGTGTTTCTGTGAAGAAGGCAGAGAGGGAGCTTGTAAGATGTCTCTGTTTCCCTCATCTATTTATATTCAGAGGAGGAAAAAAAAAAAGGAAAAAGTGAAAAGCTAACCAGGTCTTGTATCACTGGAAAATTGCATGGTGAACGGATAACTAGGAACACTGTGATGAAAGTGCCAAGAGACTGAATCTGAGCAATTGGGTGGAAAAGAGTTCTTTGAAATATCTTTAAAATCCTTCAGGTGGTTATTTTTTTGTTTTGTTTTGGTTTTTTTTTTTGCTTTTTTTAACACTTTTTCAGTTCTCCAGCTTGATGGGCATCTGGGACCAAGGGTGCCTTTGATAAGTATTCAATTTTCTTTGCTTTTTCATCCAAGATGCAAGAGCTGACAGGAATGATCTCTAGAGATTCCCAAGAAATTCTTAACAAAACCAGAGAAAAAAATGAGACTTGACATTGTTAATAGTTCAAACACTAGAAAATGCATAATTAAAAAAACCCTGAAGACCTTGCTATATATTCAAGAAAAAACAACTTTTTCTTTTAAACACTTTCTCCATACCTCACGGAGAGGATGATGCTATAGAAAAGTGAGAACATGCAAATGTGTGTGGTTTGATTATTTCCTCTTCCAAAATGTAGTCTAATTGCACAGAGATGAAATGCTTCACTGGTAATTTACCCTTGCAACCTGAGTGCAGTTCTACAGGAAGAAAGTCTGTGTGCCTCACTGAGGCAACACACCCCAGCTTGAAAAAAAGTGCAGAGATGGGAGAAACTAGAAACAGCAGCTGGTATCTCAAGCAGTGTTCCCTAAAGAGCAGTTCCCAAACTACATGCAAATGGAAATCCAAGCCCGAGCAGTTCACAAACTCCAAACATATGTTGATTTCCTCTGCAATTTTTCTCTTGCCCTTCTTCTCACCTGTTTTGCTGTGATCATCTGAGTTTTCTGTTTTATACTGCTGCAGAACTTGAGATGCTCTAACAGGAAGAAGAGATTACCCCAACTGTAGTTACTCCACACTGAATGAATTTCAATATAAAGCATTCCCCAATTGGGGGATTTTATTAAATCTTGAATCATCACCAACTTAAGAAGGGTTTCCCTTTACTATCTTACATAATACACACCGCGTAAATCAAAAGAGGCTAAATATAAGAAGTGGCTCCCATAATAATAATAATAATAATAATAATAATAATAATAATAATAATAATAATAATAATAATAATATTCTTCCACTGCTCCCCAACAGATAATAGTGACAACCTAGAGCTTGGCAATAAGGAGAAAACGTCTTTTTATTTTTGAGGAAAATAAAGGCTTTATGAAACAAGTTTTCTAGTATATTGCAGGTACCATTTCTCAGCTGCCTAGTTTAGTTACAAGTGTATTAATTCACTGATGCTACATACTGTAGACACATGCCATTAATCAATTTGAAAATAGACATCTGGGCTTCCTACAGAGGATACTCTATACCTAAAAGTGCTGCTGGTAACAATCAGGTAAATACAGAAAGGAAGGCCTTGTCAGTCTGGGTTTGCCTCAGTTCCTCTGGGAATAAGAGAGTTTTAATACTGCCTTCTGTTCTTTTATGGCCTCCAGCAGGCACCACAGATTACAAAGTTCTTCCCTCTCCATTTTTACTTGGCTCTTTGTGCAAAGTGTGCCATGGGGCCACAGGACAATACATACAGAGAAACAAGGAAATTAAGTTGGAAGATTTTTTTTGAAGAAAAGAAAAACAAGGAATTCTACATCTATATATCATGGATACATTGTTGCTGAGTTCTTTGCACTCCAGTACCAGTTTATCTCTCTGAATTAACACTTCAAGCCATTCTGTAGGATTGGTATAATCTTCCACACTTACACAATACAGACAAAAGACCTCTAAATCCACTGGAGAATCATTTCAGATACGATATGTAAAACATGTTTGTGTCTTTGAAACTATATAAGCCCCTGGGCATTCAGAGTAATGTGAAGCACAGACCTCTAACACTCATTGATAAAAACGAGTAAATCTTGATGGTATACATTAAAAAAAAAATTCTGGTAAGTTGTATAGGTGTTAGAGGAGAGGAAGCAAAATCACTACATTGAGCCATTACAAAAAGCAGATCTTGTATAACATCTAGAATTTACTGAATATAGATGCATCTTGAAAAAAATCCATCTTATCACATTTAATATAATCTACTGTAGAGCGTGTATGTGCTCTACAGAGTATTTCCTCCTTATAATGTAAAGGCCAATCTACTGAACTCCTAGTGAAGAAACTGAGGTTATTCCTTTTAGTCTTCCTGTCTCTATGCAGAAAAAAAGGGGTTGTCAAAGGGTGTTTGGAAAGCAAACTCTTTCCATTATGTAGGAACATTCCTAAAAATTTCCTGTGTACAAACATTTTATAGTGAACTATGTTGTAAGTGTTTAAGACAGTTTTTTAGTCTGCTTTCATTTAAAAAAAAAATATTTCTTTAAAAGAAGAAACGTCAGAAATTCTGATGTGGGTATAGTCTGAAGGATCAGAAAGGCTGAGCAGAAACAGTCCCCTGAGTAGACTATAGTGTGGACAACTGAAAATGTGTGGAAAGACAACATGGCTGTAGCAGAGCATGTAGAGCACGACAGAATTGTGATCATTCAAGTATGTCCCAGAAGATGTACTGGCACAGATCTTGCATACGCAGTACCCACTGCCCAATTTTAAACATTTTGGTGGTTTGATGTAGCTTATTTGAGTTTTATTTATTATTGTCTGTAATTTCAAGAACAAGAAAGAATACATGTCTGAGTGATGCTACTCAGTGACCAATACCTGAGCTGGTTCAGGCTGGCACGTGAAGACACCCTGCCACGTCCTGGCCAGAATCCCAGCTGCAGGCAAAGGGGACCAAGGCCCTGACTGTGAAACAGTTTGCATGGTCTGTGGCCACGCAAGCAGCATCACTCAAACCATGCCTGCATGTGGGTCAGGAGGCACACAGACCACAGATCATTGATCATTCTCAGGTGACAGGCATAAGCAAGGCCACCAGTTTTGGAGCAGCTGGAGAAAAGTGGTTAGGTATGTGAATATTAGCCTTGCTGTTATATTTACTTTGGCATATTCTGCTTATTAACATGACACAGCCATTGTGTCTGTATTCATGTTATGACCTCCCTGCATGTCTCAAATTTCTCAAGTAGTACTTCACAGTTCTCAGAGATTCTGGGCAGTCATCTAGCTCAGTTTCGTGATCTAAGATGGAACAGATTAAAATGTCAACAATGAAGGCAAATGAGAGATAAAAGATAATTTCAATAGTTCTGAAAACATAATATTACATGCAGGACAAGCAGAGAAGGACAATATTACGTGCAGGACAAGCAGAAGGAACTATTAAAATCACTTAAAACAATTACATTAAATTAAAATCTGTTAACTTCCAAAGGAGAAGTAAATGCTCAGTTCTGCTGAGGATCTAAAAACATCTACCCTACATAGCTTCACAACTTTTTCCTCACTGTCCAGCAAATACAGGTCAGTTTTCAAAATTGTGAAATCTGAATATCTAGGAAAAAAAGCCCCGGGTCTCAGATCATTGATCTTTGGAAGAATAATATAAAATATCACCAAGGGAACTCATTCTGTCTTGGGTAGAAGGGACTTGGCAGAGCATTAAACATACAAATTTTTGTCCTCAGTATTAAAGTAACACCCATGGAGAGAAATTAAAAGGAAAGAGTAGGTAAAACAGTCAAGAATGCCTATTTATAACCTGGATATTAGCACATGTAGAAGGCACAAAGACTACTTCAGGTGAACTATAGTTATTTCTAGGACAGAACATAGCAGCTTTTGAAGCAGTTCCTATATTCATAAGTTGAAGGCAGCAAATGACAATCTGGTACATACACATGCACACACTCAGAGGTCTGAGATAAAAAAAATATTTAGTAACATACACCTACCTGGAAGCTAAAAACTAACTGTTTTTCTTTCATCTCCGTGTCTTTCATTTTCCTCCTCTTTGCATTTAATTTACCCTCTGAAGAGCACTTCCAGCTTAAGGTTTGTAGAAAAGGAGCTCAAAGCCAACTTGTTTTAAGTTAGACCTCCATTTACTTAATTGCTCTATCTCACTTTCCCTTCTGTTTTTAAAGCAGAGACTGAGCACTAATGACATGATGATTAGTGTCTCTTCAAGCTACACTCTAGCATCTCTCAAAATCAAATCTCAACAAAAAATGTTTACTAGTGCTTAGTTTGACAATTATCCAGAATATCATAGCATAAATGAGCATACTTCTTAAGGATCCTTCACTTGATTTTTGACCTTTATACTAATTGCTAGTTTGGATTTATTCACTTTTAACTAGATAATGTCTGTATCTCTTTAGTCAATTTGCTAATTATTCATAGAACTACTTACCAAGTAATTAATGATATAAAATTTGTCATATTCTTTATTTTTGGCATTGATTCTGCGATGCTGCTTCTTTCTCATGTGATCTTTAAGTGTGTTTTTGTCTCTGAAGACTTTTTCACAGTATAAACACTGCAAGCTAAGATAAAAAGTTAAACATGTCAACATGTTAAACTGAAAATAGTACAAAATAATAAACTTAAATAAGCTGGAGTTATATATCATAAGATTAACCTAAGCATGTCAGAGCAAACTAATAGAAACAGAAAGCTTATTTGAAAAAAAAAAAGACAAGATAATCTTAGATCACGGTACAGTCAATCAAACAGAAATAACAATGAGAAAAAATGAAAAATATAGCTAACAAAAATTTTTACTGTTTGCCCCATATGCAAAGTGGGAGAAAAGTCTGAGTACCCAAAGTAGGCACAGAAAGGCTGCTGATTGCTCACTGTGTGAGCTCTGTAACTCAGCATGGACTTACACTGACATCCAATCCATCTGTAATTGTTTCTTTGTAATTCAGATTGAAAACAACTAAACTGTGAACATACTACTTTTCTTTTGAAACAATTTATGTTAGCTAAACAGAAAGTTTTTACATCAACAGGGAGGGTAAATGAAAGTTTGCCAGGGTGGTCAATGGGTTTTGAAATCCTAAGTAGTAAAATTCTGTAAAAAAATTCATATCCACACACAGAGAGAAGTATATATAATTCATAGATAAACATACATACCCATAGGTACATGCATATATGTACATAGACAGGAAAGTATTATTTAGGTGCATATACACATTACTCAAGAAGGTGAAAACATTCATTAACAAATGAGAATTTTACCACAGTATGTCTTCCAGAGCAATTCAAACAAAACAGAAGTATATGCACTGACTTAAATCAGCATCATAAAACTGTTGTGGTTCCAGATTCCCCTCTGATATTTTGTGTGGAACAGGACTTCAGGATTCTCAGTATCATTCTGCCTTTCAAAACATTTAAGAAGTTTTGAGTTCTCCCTATGCCTGCAGACTTCAAATCAAGATTGCCTTGCTGGTGAATCATAGGTCTGATGCCAGAATACATCTATGAATTTTAATATCTGCTTTGTTTCACCTGCTAACAGCAAAGTGCTTGCTCTACTTGAGAAAGGCATTCCCACGAAAAGTATGGAAGGCTTTCTGTCAGCATGCATAATGTAGTCTTATTTGCCTGAAACAAGATTTTTCTCCTCTAGTACTATTCTACTAGCATAGCTAATATGTCTATCCTTAGCTGTAGGGGGAGTGGCCTTTCACTACTCTGGACACAATTTCAGCATATGCATTAACTACAAAGAGGATCAGCTTTGAGGAAACTCCCTCTATCTGAAAGCCTCAGGTCCTACTGATAAACAGTAGAGCTGCAAATTATCAGTGAGCATGGTAATTCAGTGCATTAGGCAACACCAACGATAAAAGAAAAGGCATTCTTAATATGTCTTCATTTCTGGGAAAAGTTAACATGTATCTATCTCCTTCTGCTCTGGGTTTACTCTCTAAGCAGTACAAAAGGGAGAGACAGAACATCCCACAGTAATGGTATATGGAGGCAAATGAAGACTGGAACAAGGTCTCTGTACTCAGTGATTAAAGAGATGTTTAGCAAAAAGTTTGTCATGATGAGAAAGAGCATTATTGCTAACAGTTATGAGAAGAAGGCATGTGCTATTATTGATGTCAACCTGTGCAACACATAACTGAAACAGGGCACTTGACTTCATGCTATTAACTGCTAGGAATTAGCTTTCAGTAAGTCAACAAAAAGACTTCTAAGAGGACTCACAATAAATTCTTTGCTCTCTTTGCTTCTTCTTAAGTAGCCACAAATGTGGAATTCATTTTTACCTACTATTTCCAAGTCAAAAGAAATACAACCCAAGTTTATTGAAAACAAACAAACAAAACTCTACTTACTTGTCAAGCTTCCCCTGTAATACAGCCAAAAACTCATAGCAGTTCACAATGTTATCTGGCAGCCCAATGTTAAAGGCATGCTCTCTTGCCATATGATTGAGAAGAACAGATCTACAAAAGACATTCAAATAGAGTGTTACATATTTTTGGCTATATATCAGAATTATTCAATTACTGATTTAAAATACAACAATGGCTCTAAAACTGTATAAAAGCCAAAGTTAAATAAACAGTAATAGTCTTGCTGCCACTGCTAGGAAAAAAAAAAATTTAATTGAAACAGGAAGTTTTTCATTTTCAGCTCTGTTGAATGTTCAGTAACATTGCAACTGCTCTATCCACATGCATGAAATATAATCCTTTAAATGAAAATTACAGTATAGTTTATTTTGACCCTCACTGTTAGCAAAGATCATTCATTACCCTGTATAAGCAAATCATATTTCACACAACCCTCTTGAGAAACATTCTAAACAGCCAGACATCTCTATGCTGGTTAGCAGAGCAGAAATTCTTGGATGCAATGTGCTTTTACATCAATATTGCTTCACACAGCACTAGCAACATGAATGGCACTCAAAAGTGTACACAAATAAACATAATGGGCATTCATAAAATATATTCTTCTGACAGAGATATACTGGTTAATTCCTTAGGTGCCCAGCTTCTCTATATGCCTCAGATTCTGCTTTTGGGGATTAAAGAAATATCTGAATGTTGACACTTGCTTTTACCATTGTCCAGGCATGATTTTCAAACATGCACTCTGCCTGTCAGACTCAAGAGGAAGCAGAGGAGGAAGCTCCTCTACTGTCACCAAGCAGTAGAGAGGGACACTCATAGAACATTGGGATGACCTGCAGGAATATGACCCTGGTGCTTCTACCCTTCCAGATTAGCAGAACTACCCATGCAAACAGACTTAGCCTCTCCAATTGAAACTGATTTACTCTGAAAAAACAAAGTTTCTTTGGAGCATGCACTTCAATGCAATTCTTGCCTGCACTTGACTGATGCTGTAAAGTCCTCTGTTCTCACTCTAATTTTCCTCTCCTCTTTTTCATTGGATATTCAAATTCACACTAGCTAGGTAAGCTTTAAATAAGAAAATGTACAACTGGATAAAAAAAATTTGTAAACATCACACTGGCTTACACAGCTGTCCTTGTCACTAAAGCAGCCAAAAAAAAAAAATTTCTCTTTAAAATGGTTCACTCAACTCCAGAATACCATATAGTAGAAATAATTGCACTGGAATAAAAAAAAAAGTTTGAGAAGTAGGACAGCAGCTATTTAAAATGGCACTTCAGTTGAAAGAAATATGTAAACTATACCTTAAAGTTAATTCTACCTTCTGAGTCCTACCATTATGCATTAACTCGTTCAATAACATTGAAAACATAAATAAAGATGCTGAGTAGGTATCAAAAAATAAAACAAAAGCAAACAGGGCAATAAACAAACCTGTTTCCTGTGAATTCTTGATCACAGAACATACACATACTATGAAAACTTGTGTCATATCTCTCTTGTTGTTGCTGTTCTAGAATTTCTCTCTATGAAGAGGAACAGATATAGTTATTCAGACAAAACCATAATAATAAAATCATTCCATCACATAAGTTTATTATACATATTTATCCTTACTTGTAACAATGAACATATAAAATTCAAATGTGCTGCTGGCACAAACCAGATGTCAGTATGTTTTGAGTGTGGGTTCTCACAGAGATTCCAAGTTTTTCCAAAGGCAGTATGTGTCCCAGCTAAGTTTTGGTAAAATTCTCTTAACTTTATATACATGGTGCATGGAAATAAATAAAATCCACAGTGAGATCTTATGCAACAAATTAAATAATTTTGTATAAAAGGTATCAGTTTAATATTTCTACCTGTAATTCAGCTTTACCTGTGGTATCAGTGAGCAGGTTTATGGGTAACCACCTAATGCCCCGTGGAAAGGCAAACTCAATCCTACATGGCTAATTGCAGGCAACCTAGAGGGCTTTTTCCTAATACAGTACACAGCCCTGGCAGTTTCTGTAAGAAACTGGCACACATCACAAGCACTTCTGATGTTGCATTACACTAAACTTCACTAACATCTCCATCCCTTCCAGTGGATATTTTCAACCTCCTGAACCTTGTCTCAGTTTAAGATTGTGACAAACTGGGATCATACAAACAGCTCTTCCTGGGAAGCTGGTACAGCTTGCAGCCTTAGTGAAGACTCCTCTTCAGGGTCTTTACTTATTGGGAGAAAGAAAAGCCCCTTCACCTAAAACTACCAGTCAGATGATGGGTGAATAGCTGTATGCATGACAGCAAGACAAGGTCAGTGCTGCTGTAAGGAAGTATGTATTTTCAAAAAAATAAGTCTGGGGATGTTACTTTTTTATTTAAAGGAAACACCCAGGTGCCTTATATTGACACTGCCCCTCCATGTTTCTCTAGTTTTGCTGCCAGGGCTTCCTTGCCTGGTAGTGCTTCACAACAACAAAATCTTTGTCAAGACTGTGTTTTTCCAAAAGACTGTATCTGTTTTATATTTCACAGCCTTGTCAGCTATTTCAGCAAGCTGTGCTCTCTAACCTACTTCAGGCTCATTCCTTGGCCTCTCTCAATACATCACAATCACCATTATGTCTCTGCATGACATCCACCTTGGCTAGCTCCCTGCTGCAATACAGCCTGAAATATTCCTAAACTGATTTCAAAACTGCAGAATGAAATGCTTCAGGCAGCACATTTTAAAGACAGCATTTGTCCTTGTTTGGGCTTGCTGTTGGAGACAGCAGTTAGGATTCAAAGGATGCAGAAAAATCACCAAAAGTTGTATAGTTCTGGTCTTTATTCTATGCAACTCACATGAGCCCATTTGCCAACTCACTCTTAATTGCTGGACTTGTCTGGAGGTAAAAGGCTTTACAAAGCAAAATATCTATTTAACTTGCAAGTCAACACTCAGATTGCAGCAAAAGGAAATGAAAAAATAAACAGACTTTATTGCTGTAACTAAAGCAGTGACTCCATTAGCCCCAACTACAGCTGCAACTTGATTTCACAAAATCCTTCTGTAAAAACTGAGGATACAGTTCTGATATTCAGAACTATTTAGCACTGCAAACTATTTCACACCATAATAAAAATGTGTATTTCTTTCTTTCCTAATTTAATTACTCTGTAAACAAAACCAGCACTTGCTTTGGGTTAAATTCTCCACTCATTCCGGAGTTTGAGGAAATGTCTACTTGCAGAGCAGATGAGATTGCTCACCTGCCAACAGACTCCTCATGCCTTTGGCACTGCAGTGGAGAGAAGGCTTAGTTGGTACAGAACTGCATAGTAAAAAACACCACAAAATCAGAAACAAATGCCCTTTAAAAACCAAAAAAGTACAGTCCAATTTATAGCAGCCAGGAGGAATTATTTGTAATAAGATGGTTCTATGAAAACATCAGCTGCATGCTCCATCACAACCCTTTTTCCTCCCTCAAAGCCAAAATCATGACATACACTTGGGAAACAAATATCTTTATGACACTGCATGCCCACATGCAAAATTCAAGGTATCTTTCACAAAGTCAAAAAGATTGCTGAAAACCATAAATGATACAGAGAAGTGCAGTAATGATGTACTGTGAAGAACTACCGAAGAGCATTCCTCAACCTCAAATCACCTAATCACTGAGGTTACAAAGGATCTCTTGAGAGCAACAAGTCCAACCCCTATGCCCAAGCAAGGTCACCTCTACCTGGTTACCCAGGAGTGTATTGAGTTTTCTTCTGACTGTGTGCACAGAGGAAGAGTTTACAGCCTCTCTGGTTAACGTGGCTCTAGTGTTTGACCAACCTCATAGTAGAAAAAAAGTGTTCCTTTATTTCCAGGGGGAATTTCCTGATTTTTAATTCATGCCCATTACCTTTTGTCCTGTTGGTGGGCTCAGCTGAGAATAATCTGACTCCTTTTTCATTCATCAAATATTTATATACATCACTAAGTTCCCCCACAGCCTTGTCTTCCAGACTTAACAGTCAAAGCTGTCTCAGCCTCTCCTCGTATGTAGGATGTTGCAGTTCCTTAAGCATCTTTGTGACCCTGCATCAGAGTTACTCAAGGAAGTCCATATCTTTCTTGAACTGGGGAGCCCTGAGCTGGACCCAGCACTCCACTGAGATGTGATCTCAGCAGTGCTGAGTAGAGGAGAAGGATAATCTCCCTTGACCTGACTGCAAAACTCTTCCTAAACCAGCCCAGGATGTTGCTGTCCTTCTTTGCCATGAGTGTGTGCTCCAGCACAGGACTAATGAAAGACATAATGCAAGGCAGATAAATCAGGAGACAAATCATGAATGGTTTGGATAATACTAAGGACAAATTCTTCACTATCTCTTCTAATACAAAAACCTGACAAGTGTGACATGACAGGTTCAAAAGGACCAAATAGATGGCTCTCTCCCAGTGTGTGATCAAGCAGTGCAACTCACTCCCGCAAGTAGTGGGGATCCTGGAAGTTGTTGTAGGTTCAGAGTTGGAGGCTCATATTGCTGTGTTCAGAAATTTTTGAGCTGCCAGTCGCAGGAGACTAAGTGAGTATTTTGGGAAAGGACCACCACTAGATCAGAAGGCAGCAAATACCAGAGACACTTAGCTGCTGTCAAGGGTGAGATACTAATCTATACAAACCTTTTTTACTGAACCCAGATAGCTTTGGAAGGGAAGTATGCTAGGCATGAGTGCATCAGCTATTTTTTTGAGTCCATGAAAATCCAATGGGCCTATACAGGAATACAGGTTTCAGCTCAGGCAACTCTAATTCCATGGGAAATCCCCAGTGGAAGAACTACCACATTTCTCCTTTGCAGGAGCTGGGATCCTATGGAAAGCTGTGTAATACTTGTACATATTTCTCCAGTTCCGTGGATTCACTAGTCATATACTTCAAGCTAAAGAATATTACTACTGCCAGCAAATGGAAATAGCACTCACAGAGTAGCTGAACCAACTGGATTTTGCCTGCCAATCCCAATTTCCCTAGGACTAGAATTTGGCTTGGTAGGGTTCTCTTTCATTCTGAATGCATATCAATAACCGTGTCTTTATTTGCATGCTGCGTATGAACAAACTTGTAATACAAACATAGCAGAAGAAACAGCATAACAAATGGTTAAAAGGCCTGTGTTGACAATTCTCAGGACATGGCTGCCAGCACTAAACTGAGGAATGTATTTATGTAAAGACCCTAAGGCCTGCACTCTAACATCTCACAGTATAGACACAGGGTATTGTGCATCTCCAGTGGAATACCCTGCGTCCTAACTTGAGGAGATTGCCAAAAAAGCTGCTGTGTACCATGTAACATTCATTTTTAAATTAGCCCAACAGCAAAACCAGACTTCAGATGTGTATTTCAAACAAGAAACCAGAAAAAACCCCACTGGCCAACAATCTAGACTAAGACTCCTGGAAGCCGGTCAGCATGAGTTGAACTTGAAGGACCATCCATTCAGAACTGACAATGCCTAAAAGTTCAGCAAGGTCTGTCCACAGTACTAGGTTGCCATCAGGCAAGAAGAACCAGAATGGCCCATGTGGACTCAAGAGCTGGCATTTCATGTCCTTTGCATCTCACAGAAACAATACCGGCCAGACTTCCTCCACTCAGACACTATGGTGCTTGTGAGTATGCGACTGTGAATTAATGAAATTTGGGAAAGGGAGTGCGAATGCACAAAAGCAGCTTGCTCAAAGATTTTGTAGGTAAGTATCACCTTCTCTGTTCACAGTATTGCACACCAAGTTCTAGTTTGCTGATTTCCCTCGATGTATATTATTACATGAAAAATAGATCCTTGCAAGAAGAAAAATGTTCAGCACACTCAACCTTCTTCAGTGTTCTGGGTGTATTTTCCACTTGTGTGGAACACTGACATACAACCTGTAAATTTATCCCACGGAAAAATCTATAAACAGGGGATTTGTGTACAGTTGTGCAGGAGCTAGGGAAATGAGCTTAAAAAAAATTCAGAATTTTGCCATCTTGCAAAATATGCTTTCACTTTCAAATGCCTGCTAAGTTACTATATATTATTCTATTGGAGTGTTTACCTTAAAAAATGAAAAAAACAATAATTTCTTACCAGTCTCTTTTGCTGAAGCTGTTCTCTAAGTAATCTCTCTTCTGGTAAAACATCACATAAAAGAAAATAATTGTCCTGTTCCTCTGTTAAGAGATTAAAAAGTGTGAATAAGGAATGGAAAGTTGCAGCTGTTTTGAATATTACTGGCAGATAATTTGCTAAGACTTTAGAACATATTAACAATGTAAGAATGTGATTTTTAACCTATAAAAGTCAGTTACTTTAATTTCATAATTTAATGAAACATGTTTAAATATTTGTGCATATTTATATTGGAGTATGAAGGCAAAAGTCTTGCATAGCTTTTCTCCACTACCAGCTTTATTCATTTTTGTGATGGTTCTTCTGGATACATAAAACAATTAGCATTTATATTGATTACAGATTAAAGTCAGCATGAAAGAAATAAGAAATCACTTTTAATTTTTTCTTATTAATTATTTCCCTAAGTAACTGTCAGTTTTCAGTAGCTATCATATTTTGGCTTATCCTCCCCTTGCTCTGATCTATCACATTACCTTTTACCATCAAATATTTTCCCACCTGTGGATATACAGAACTGTTCAGTACCATACATTGAGACTTGCCTAATTTACATTTCTACTTACATGTTTTACACATATTTTATCGTTAGTAACCTTTTTACTAGTTATGGCCATATCCAATTGAAGAAGGCAACAAATTTTATTCAAAGAAATTACAATTACTCAGCATGTAGGAAAATACCAAAGATAATGGGTTGAGATAAGAACAATTTTCTGGAGGGGGAGGAAGGAGAGAGAGAGAAAGAGAGAGGGATAAGTCTCATTGATATTTCATAATTCTGCTATTCAGGTGCTTGATTTGCAGTTTTCAAACTGAGTGGGGTTTGTAAGAGATACAGAATTATGATTTTTGAAATGATTTTCATGTTTTCCAGAGCTACCTTTCTTGAAATTATTTAGAGTAATTAAAAAATATACTTTCACCCATTTTGTACTCAGTTTCCACTTTCTAACCATCTCTGACACCAGCTGTATGCATTGTTTCCTCTCTTTTAAAGTCTGCATTGAGAAGTAAAGATGCAGAAAAGCCCTAAAGTTCTTATCTATTTTAGGTAAACTGTTTTTCTGTTAGAAAAGGAAAGTCAAAGTAATGCATCAGCTGCTTCTGAGAAAAACACTTCCTTCACACAGTCAACACTGTCCCTAAGATGGAATGTGCCACCATACCAACTCAGCAGAACAGTGAACTGCGGTTTCAGACTTGTACTGGAGCCCAGAAAACTGCACAATTTATGGCTTCTGTGAAGATGACATCTCCTGACACTCTTGGGGCAGGGAGTACTGTGGCAGGGGAAAGGAAGGGGGGTTGTGGCCCTGATGCCCAAGAAGAATTAGCAGCATCAGTGCAGGTGGTGGGCAGGGTGAAGTCAGAAAAGGCAGCTCACTGGGAGTGTTTCTCATCATTTTGAAAGGACGGTCACTGGTTTTTTATGCAGTGGGTACCAACATCTCCCCAGGCACCATGTGAGCAGCTCTGCTTCAAGGCCTTGATTTGCAACAGGCCCCAGTTCACAGGACATTTAAGCATGTATTAATCTCATCCTCACTCAGCACAGTGCTGAAGCACGTGTTGCAATCCTTGGAAAAGCTAAGTTTAGGTATGTGCTTAAGAGTTAAACATTACTTCTGTGGTTTTCTGACCTAGTGTCAGACACACTTAGCTGATCAAAGTAGCAGTATATGCCAGAAATTATCACATGATCTGCCCATCAGAGAGTAAGCATGCAGCATACTTACCTAATGGAGCTTTTGAATTTGTTCTTATCACACTACAGAAGTCTGTGATAGGCTGTTCTGCAAACCTCCTCTTCCAGTACAGGATGTAGCTTTAAAAACAAGGGGGAGATGATCAGTGAAAAAGGAAACACCAAAAAACTTTTAATAAAAAAATGACTAGCCCTTGTTTTTTTCATGCTCTGAATTCTTAAGTGTTTTAGTTTCTTTTTTTAAGTCCTATGTCCCTTCTTCCTTCCTTCATATTAGTTTTCAATTTTATGAAATTAATTCAGTTTCACTTAAACTGGGTTTAACCATGCTGTCAAAATGAAGAACTCAAAAAGCAGATTTGCACCAAGCTTTGCATAAACACTGTGACCTATTCACATCTACAGACAGAAGTGCCACTCAGATGCATCTTTACTGAAAAGATATATTACAGAGCATTCTCAAATTCCCAAAATATTGTACTCTGTGTTCTGCAAGATGCAGTCAGGAAGCTGAAACTCAATAAAAACACCAACTTGACAAAAGTGAGGTTTTGGCAGGTCTCCTGTGGAGTTACAGTGAAAGCTGTAGCTTGGCAGACAACTAGAAAGACTGAAAAATGAAGTCCCTGAACACCTGGGGGTAAGACAGCAGACAGAATAAGAAAAGATTTAAACACATCTTGAAAGTTTAACCCATCAACTGCAGTTGTTTAAAACCATTCTCTACTATCTTTGTTGGTACTACAGCTGCAACAACAGAACACAACTGAGCTAGGAAGCTACTGTCTAACCAAGAAGAAAACATCACTTCATTTATATGATGAAATGAACCAAGTAACTCTTGCGCTAATTATTCAGAATTTTACTATAAAAAATAATCTGAAAATGCTTAAAGTGCTTGGTTAAAATTATACTCATGTATGATATAAATCATGTGGGAGTTGGTAAGGTAAAGGCTATTCAATGACTGCTTCTTATTTTGTGCCACCAAATTAGGAAAAAGATAATTAAAAAAATCACATATCATTATTATGAGAGCATTTTTAAATAGCTGCAGCTTTTAATACTTGTGCAATCTGTAAGTTTACTTGCCACAGTTATCACATCTCATAGCGGCTCATACTGCCCCTACCATTCTCACCTAATATATTTGAGGACTTCAACTGCAGCAGCCAAGGAATCAGCACATCTTTCCTTCTGCTAACTCTGACACAGAGAGGACTAACCTCTGGTGTAGCAGACAGCTGAGCACAGTGATGCCAGCACACGTGGCTCAGCAGCATCATCAGATGTCAGTAAGCGAGAGGTGAGTCTTTAGCTCTCCTCCTGCCTACTCCACTGTTTGTAATGCACATTGAAAGAGTTGCTAAACAGAACTATAGTTCTTCCAGACTAAGTCATCCTTGTGTTTTTAGGACATAAATGTGCAAAGGAAGACATTTCAAGAGCTCATTTAATATACGTCTCTCCCTTGCACTGAGAGAAACGAACACTGGTACAAAGGATCTATGCCCATAACTGTCTGTGTCACAGAAATTACAGTTAAGGGATTTCATATCATAAGACTTAACCGAAATAATCAATGACCAGATAAATCCAATGCCTTGTGATACTTCCAGGGACACAGAAAAAAAGATCATGTTGAGTCATGAAGCAGAAGCTTATTCCCCTTATATCTTCCCTCTGCCCTTATGCCAACTTATCTTTATTCTTCAGAGTTAAAAAGAAAAGAAAAAATTTTTCCATTAGCATTGGTCTTTTCTGGATTATCCACTTCTTGCAGTTCTGTCAAGAAATGTATTCCTAAGACTGACTGTAACTCATTGCTAAATATAAAAATAATACTATCTTTACAGAATTGATCCCTGTATTTTCCACACCTCAGTTCAACACTTAGGAATATATTCTCTTTTTTGTGTGTAGTATTAAACAATTTTACTAATACAGCAAATCAGAGAAAGCACACATCAGAGCAACAATTCCATGATTTCATGTCCTGGGGCCACTTTCTATAAGATTTGGCTACCTTCCAATTGCATCAGCAGCAAAAAGAATCTAAATGGGCCCTTTTTGAAGGGGTGATTTTAAAATATATTTCTATTAATGCAAAATAATTCCCCCAAGCACGCTTAGACTGGCGGTCCATGACTGAGCAGCCCCGATTCCTTTACTTACCCAAAGATACTAGTACTATCTCCAAAGAACAGTGCATTCTCCTTCTGCCTGCCTTCAGCAGAAAAGCAAACAAAAACTACCATAAGTTTTCAATTTTAAGCAATATTAAGCTCATACATTTGATTAAGGATTTATATAGCTTACGTTTCTCTTCCTAAATTATATTGTATTATTTCTTTTTTTTTTTTTTTTTGAGTCTTGATAGACGCAAGGTCTTGACTTTGACCAAGTAACTAGTGACAGAAAACCTACTAGAAATCTCATTTTAGTTGAGAAATTATCCATCTAACACTTAAATACTACAGCAGAATTATCTACAGACTGCCAGGTACTGTCTAGCCTTCCTTCTGGCCCATACATTACCGTGGAAAGCAAAAAGACAAGCAAGTACCTTGTCTCTGAAGTTACAAGCCAGCTAGGGCCATGCCAGCTGCTGGAGGAAGTTAAAAGAGAGAAAGCCAAATGTGACCCTGATGAGATGATCAATGATACAGCTGTAGAAGGAGTCACACTTGTATGTAGATCACAGTACTGTAAAGCATAGTTAAGGATTAAATGTGATTTTAATGGGGGAATACTGTCCTTAAAGTAGTACAAACAAATTTCATCCCAGAATGTGAGAGATCCTGTACTGTGCAGCTTCTGTGTATAATACACAGCCATAGCACATTGTACAGGGACAGAAATAGTCTTGCCCTACACAAATAAAACCCCACATTAGGCAAGCTGATTGTCTGGAATGGGCTTTGCTAAAAAACAGCTTTCTAGTTTGCACACAACTTGTTGATTAGTGACAGGACCTGAGAAGACCCTAAGATATATACAAAAATGTCAAACACAGGAATTGCCATGTATTCTAAAACTGAGCTCCCAGCAACATCTAGGCACTAGGGAGAGGGAAGGAAATAGGAAAACAACCTTACAGCCAGCAGCAAATTGCTCATAAGAAAAGTTAGCAGAAATCCTCCCACAATGTCTTTTTAAAAAGATGATCTCTACTTTTCCAAAGCTTTCAATAACATCTGCACACATACACACTCATTTTAAATGACATAACCCTTACCTTCTAAAATCTGCAACCAGTTTCACATCTGCTATGACGAGCTTGTGTTCAATAATCATGTGCTTCAGGAGCTGGTCTTGTTCTGCTAAGACATAGCATTCTTTGCAGAAAATACAAGGTACATAGGGAGAACTTTCTTCTGCATCGACACCACCTGGACTTTCTGGCAGAGACAGAGGCTCCAAAATACATTCGGTATCTAAAATAAGAATAAAAATAATAATAATTAATTTTGACTAAGTAAATGAATGTACATTGCTTAGAGTACTTTTAGGTAGTACATGAAAACCTGTTTGAATCTCAGTTTTGTTGCACGGATCACTTGAGGAGCAAGATGCTTGTAATCAGGTTGACTGCACTGATTCCAAGAAGGACACTGGGAGGTAGGCACAGGATGTTTCTCAGGTGTCTTTCCCAAATGAAACTCCCAGATGACACCAAGTCAGTCACACACAAGTGCTCTGCTTACTACTAAAGAAATTTTATGATGGTAAACCTACTTTTCTTCTTCTCACTATCTAATCTACCTGTTGATATGAATGAAGTTACTCTCTTTGTGGCTCCCTGAGCCACATTGCTCAGGAAGGATTTAGACTGTATAGCACAAACTGTGTTGCATGTTAATTTTCCTAATTACACTTTCATTTATGGCAGAATACTTCTATACCTTTCTGACTGACTCTTGAAGATATGCATTTGTCTTGCCTTTTTTTCCCATTAACATCTAATTTACTGTTCTATGACAAAAGACTATCCTTGATAAAGATTACTGCCACACGGACACTTATGCCCACTGGAACACTTTCTAACTGTACAGATGTTGAGGAAGGGGGCTCCATGTGGAAAGGTGAATGGCCCATGTTTGTACCATACTGTACCAGCCAGACACAGGTTCCCCAGGTGACACCACACAGAGGTGAGTCATTGCCACATATTGTCCTAGGGTTATATGAGTGTGTTCCCCATTTAAACAACACTGGTCTAAATTCATAAGCTCTTCCATTGGCATAAATTAGTATAATTCATTAAGAAACACTGACCAAGAAAGTTAAACAGTTGGCCCCATTAGCCTAACCAAATTCCAGCTGTCCAAAAGTAAACTGTGGTGTTCATTTTCCAAATTAATTATACCTCAGTCTTGGGTTAGGGTTTATCTTGGAAGCAGATGCCAATTTCAACACATATCTTCAATTTTAGATACGTCAATTTTGGATAGCAAAAAGTAAACAGAAAAAAGCTCTTCATGTTCCTGCCCTCTTGAAGTTGAAAACTGAAAACATGGATGTCCTGGACTCTTGTATTATGAAGTTATCTTGTGCAGCAGGAGAATAAACTCTGTGTCTTTGGATTCCTGCAGTGACATGAACACCTCTGTAGAGAAATGAAATTTCACAGAATGACACGATGGATGAGATTAGAAGGGACCTCTGGAGGTCATCTGGTCAAGGAGGAGTCTCACGCAGGAGCACCTAGGGCTGGTTGCGCAGGGCCATAAGCAAATGGCTTTGACTCTATAACCTCCCTGGGCAACCTGTGCCAGTGCTCAGACACCCTCACAGTGCAAAACCATCTCCTGATATTCTGAGGGAACCTCCTGGGCATCAGTTTCTGAAGATACCTGAAGAATTAAGAAAAAGGCCTTCTCTCAAGTCTATTATTTTGTCACATATGAATTTTAAAATACAGTTAAAGGAACCTTAATTAATATTTACCAGATAACTTTCACCCTATAAAAATCACATATATATGTTATACATTAGCAAGTATACTAAATCTGACAGCCTGGTAACTTGCTCACATGGAAAATTTAAAAAATAACTTAAAAAACCACACTAATTTAGCTTTTTTCCTAGGAGAATACGTTAATGTATCAGTGCTCTACCCTGCCTTCTAACAAGACTGAAATAACCAAAGAAGGGCTGGAGAATCCTATTCAGAGGCAGACCTGGGAAACTCCTACAAGTTCTGTGACAAATCGGTGTTCAGGCAGAGGAACAGGCATGGAGAGGGGAGTGAGACTTTGTCTTCCACCACACACGGTGCCCAGCAGTGTCCGCCCTGCCAGCGTGGACACGGTGCTCCAAAGCAGCCACAGCACAGGCAATGGATCCCGGATGGGGGTGCTCCAGGGGACTGAGGGTAGACTGGAGCTGCTGGAAGCCATAGGTGGTAAGGGGTATAAAACCATAGGAAACACAGCTTTATCAGCTCTATACTGCTCCTGGAACAATATATATGCCCTGCACGACTGGCTTCTACTTAGGACTTCTGAAAAATAGAACTTCCTGGAAAGGCACTGACTTGACTGAAGATTGATGGTTGGGTTACACTGAATTCAATTTATCACATAAAACTAAGCACTGTGGAAAGATGGCAGAAAACAGAGCATGGTATTACCTGCAGCAAAACAGATGCTGTGCACAACCTAACACTTTTCTTCTCATCATTTTATCTACACTTCAGCACATTCCCTTCCCCTAGAAATTTCTTTATTAAACTAGCATTGCAGAAATTGTTCAATTTTGTCCTATTTTAAGAACAGCAGTGGCTACACTATGTGCTAGAGCAATCCTCATGAAAGGGTCAAATCTCCCAAGCAAAATTGGTGGTACCTGCAAGAGTCCAGCTTTGTCCATTCTCACAGTCAGTTCTGTTGCCTGCTGAAGCATTAAACCATGCTTATGGACAAAAGTAGAACTTAATTTCCTTTGCAATTGCTGATACCAAGTGAACTAAGAAGATACTCTGTCTGCCAGTTCAACTTAGTAACACTGCTTTTTGTTAATTTTTGGTATAGGTCTCTTGCAATGATGTATTTAAACCTTTAGAAATCCAAATACATAAGCACCTATCTGCCTCAAGAGATAGGTGTGCACAGCAGGAACTGGTACAAAACTTAGACTAGGAGCCAATACAGTTATTTAGTAAGGGTGTTTGTGACTAGCAACTGCTTGGGCTAGAAAAACAGAACCGCAAAGTCTTTAACTGTAGTCATGAGCTGCTGAAAGGAATAAACTGGGGTGAAGATTTTTTTTGCTGCCCAAACAGAGTAGCTAATACTAAAAGAGAATAACTTTAGGCTATCAGAGCTGTTTGGTAAATGCAGAAGCTTATGCAATTTCTTTTGAAAGCATTTAAAAAAAGAGGCGAAGGAAAAAGGAATCCATGTAAATATATTTTTACTCATCTGCTACAAAAAACACTGAACAAGAGAATAAATGCACAGAGCTGAACAAATGCACAGCCTTTAGCATAGCACTTACTGGACTAATGTAGTACAAATAAATCCAAGCATAATATTGAAATCTCTGCAAAAGCAGCTAATTTTTTTTCTATATTTGGAGCAGAGTGGCTACAGGTACTGAATAAAAGCTGTTAACTATAGCACAGCTCAGGGCTAACAGGGAAATAAAAACTCTCAGATGTATTCTCAGACTCCAAGATTCCTACATGCAGAGAGACTTGAAAATGAGGGAAAAGTAGCAAGCTTTTCTCTTAGAATCTACTGCAACAAGAACAACTTCACAGAGACAGATTAAACACCCCTCTGGTGCATGTGCCCTGAGTGACAAGGGTGAGAAGCAATTGCCTAGGAATGGTATAAAAATAGGGCAAACAGTAATCACACAAATAGAATAGTCTCCCAGAAGTCTGAGTATGGAGAGTTTAAGTCAAAGGCTATATGAGCCCCTCAGATAAACAGCTTTTATTTTTTTTCTCATTGACTTATTCCTGCACTATTTGAAATTCTTGGTCTTTTAATACCTACAAAAACTTGCATACACTTTTCATGTTTTTGTAAATTTTGTAATGGCCCTTTATTCCTTGACGTCCTGGTTCAACTTGAGGCTAGTTCTACTCTACCCTTCAGGTAATGTGGTAAGAGATGAAAATGTCCAAGAGTGGAAGAAAATATGTTTTCATATTTTCACAGATGTTTTTCTTTTTCAATCTCTCTTCTATTTACTTTTTATTTCTGGTATTTCACTTGCTTTTAGGATCATTGAATTAACCACTGAATTCTCTTCAATGATTCAAAGTCTCCTAAGCTGTTAATCAGGCGTTAATGCACAAGACAGTGGTCAGTCATACTCTTTGTGTGTTCACTCCTGTGTGTTACTCTGCATTTATTAACATTGAATAGCACTTTTTTGGGTGCAATTTGCTCAAATAACATGAGATTTCATTCAATGCTTCAGCTGGCCCTCCTGCTTACCACTTAGAAAAAAGAAGTGTATCACCCAAAAGCGATACACAAGTGTTTCATCAGCAAAACATATCACCCTTCCTTATTGCATCTGTGATGAACAGACTCATGAGACTCCCTATGAGAAGAGAGCCTTATAAAACCCATCCATTAAGTTTTGGATGAATCATGTTGTTGCCCCTGAGTTTTTCTTCTCTGCCTAACAGAAAAACAGCATGACTGTTACACAAAGAGATATCCCAAAGGCTTCACAGAAAGCCCTCTGAACTCAGAAAATAAGAAAATCCCTTTCTCAGTCACAGAACTGGTAGCTGACACCATGTTGTTCAACCTTTAACAGGAGAGATAAAACTATGGTCTTTAACAGCTAATTCAGAGCTAAAAAATGTAGATTAGTAGAATGAAGAGAGCAGAGGAATACATTATTTGAAAGCTAAAACTAAGAAGTATACCAAGTTCTTCAGGGGAAATAAATACTCTGAAGATATTTGAGAATGAGAAGGTATAGAAAACAATTTACTTTCAAAACTAGAATAAGCACGTTTTTTTTTTTTTTTTTTAATAAGCATCCCAGTACAATGGATTTCTGATCCCTGCACAGGGACTGTGCACACCATCACAACAATGGGGAAAAAAAAGTAAATTAAAAAAGCCTGCCTGTTATAGAAATTATATGGCTTTATTTTATTTTAAGATTTGTTATAATATAGACTAGTTAATCTTTACAGCTAGTGAAGCAACAAGATGAAAATGTATTCATTTTCCTTACTGGAACATTTTTACTTTTGAAAACAATTATTTTAAGTTCCAAACCAATGTTCGTTTGCACAATTAACTAAACATCCCACCCACAAAGTTATAACACAGCCTACAGCAGAACGGGCAATGCACTCCACCTGCACAATCACACATGCAATTATCACAAAGCAATATGCCATGCAATGTTATGGCCAATACAACAGATATTATTATTAGAAAGAAAGGAAGGAAAGATTCATCATTTGAATGGGAATTTTGAAAGGCAAGGTCTCCAGAGATGGTTTAGCCAGTGTAACCACTTGCTGCCACCAAGAAGCACAGGGATGTCTCATTATCTCATTATCCTGACTTTCTTCACCTTATCTCACCTTATCCCACCACTCCTAACCATCTACCATTGCCCTTCTGCTTGTGCTGGCTCCCACGCTTGCCAAATCCTTTGATGAGTCAATCCAACTCTTTACCATTAAGAACCATTCCTTCCTTTCTTTTTGCTCAAGAATGTTGAAAATGCTGACACAAGAGTCCACCAAGGGCAAGAGCAAACTAAGGAGTGCACGGTGAGAAGCAGTAAGGTGAAACAGAGCCTTCCTCTCAGCCTCCTCCTTTCTTCTCAGCTTTACAGCCTCAGCTGTCTCGTACAATTTTAGCATAAGCCTGCCACAGTGTGTGAGGTTTCTTCAAAGGCATTACACACAGAAAAACAAGCCACTAAGATTTTATCACTGCTTCCTAACAAGGACATTCAGCACTGGCTTCAGTTTGCAGAATCCACTGTTGTCAGCAGGGGTACACCTAACACACTAAATGCACACTAAATGCAGTGTGGAGCTCTTGTGCTCAATTCTATTTGGTTGTACATCTGAACTATCTGCTCTGACTAGCTCTGGGGACAAACTGAACACTTGCTGCATGAATTACATTCTCTAACTAGAAAGTGAAGGTATGTGGGTTCAGATAAATGAAGTAACTTCACTGTTAGAACTCGTCACTCACACAGCTTGGCCCTGAGGTGCAACCTGCAGCCGTGCCTCAAGCAGAGCTCAGGGAGTGGCAGACTCTTCCAGCAGGCAACCAGCAAGCTGAGGGAGGAACTCCATAAACTGGTCTGCAGGAATGCTGAGGACAGGGGCACTCACATCCTTCTTTTTGAAGCTTTGCCACTAGATAAAAAGGAATGAGAGTCCCAAGACCAGAGTTTGAAAAGGAGGTAAGTCCAAAGACAAAGGTTTTTAAGTAGGGAAGAAGAAATCAAACTATTTTAAACCAGATTAATCAATTTATTACTAAATGAAGAATACTTTGAAAATTCGAGGCATTGCAAAGTCTGAAAATTGAAATGATGAGAAAGGAATTAATACAAATTTGCTTAAGACATATTTATGGCTTTCCTGTCATTTTTTGTAGTCTATGGCACAGCAACAAGGCCTTAGGCTGAGGACTTTATGATGTAAATATCCCACTGTTGGTAACACAAGGATAATGAAACAAAATAAGAACATCTGCTGGAATGTTAAGTGTCTTTCTAATTAAATCCAATAGTTGAATGGATCAATTCATTACCAACAAATCTGGTTTATTATCTCATTAATACAGCTGGTTGATATTATGAGATTAGCACAAGAACTTGAAATGATCCTAAAACAAAAGTGAACACAACAAAGACATACTGGTGAATATAGGAGTCCAAATAATGAGCAAAAGACAGGTTTCTAGATATACAAAGAACAAAGGGAAGAAAGAATGACAGGGAAACAAAAGACACCTAGCAAACCTGGCACTCCACACCAGCAGCCCAACAGATGCTGAATGGAAAACAAAAAGGCTGAGCACCCTCCCCCAAGGTCTCACTGATTACATGGCAAAACCATTTAGTTGCTGAAACGACCAAACCCCTCTGGAGAGTACATTAAGGAACCAACCTGTATTCCTATAGGTAATTCTGCACAAAGGACTGCTGCATTTAAAACTCTTTAGGAAATGAGCAGTTTTAAAGCTTTGTCTTGGAATCAATTGTTTTTGAGATGATGCAAGAGTATCAAGAAGGATCGGCTTGACACTCGAAATACACACATGACAGCGACCCTGTTTTGCAGCCTTGGCACTGCAGCATCTATTTGTTGGCAAAGCAGCATTCCCTAATTTGTGGTCACATTCTTGGAAGCAATTTTATACTGATTATAGGAGTTTTCCTTTGTTTTCCAGAGCACAAAAGATGGATGACTAATGACTTGCCAAATAAACAGTATTCAAAGCCAAAACTTAGAATAATGAAAATAAAACACCGTGTCATGGTCCTCACCAATACTACATGCAAATATTCTTCCTAGTGAAAGAAGAATCAATGTACATAATCATATCCTACCTTGATATATTAAAGCCCTCAAGTACTTCTATTAAGTTGAATTAAGTCTGAGTTCATGAGGAATTATTTACCTATTACTTCTGCTTGTTAACACACTATGAATGATATTTAGTTAAAATGTCCATGTGCTCTAGGGGACAACACATCCTGTAGCTTACCCCAACATCAATCAGTCTCAACCCTGCCTGTTTTTTCATTGAATGCAAATGAGCACTTCAAAAGAACACTTAATCCTACAGCTAAAGCTTGTCAGTTTTACAGACACTGTACATATTCTGTAGCATTTGCTGTCTAGGAATATGAGAATTTTAAGAAAAAGCTGTAAGTTACTGAATCCTAATAATTCAGAACAGAGTTTCTATAGAGCAGGTGTCTGCTGGGAGCTGGAACTAACAGAAATACAACTGTGCTTAATAGCCATATTTAACAGGGCTGCTCTGTCGGGGAGCTTAGGATGTTGCAGTTTCATTAGCATTAACAAGTGTTGCTATGGTACCGCAGCACAGGCATCAGAACACAACTGAATAGGACTGGGAAAGTGATTAATAAAAATGTGAAGTGTTGGAATTTTAATAAAACAAAACCAATGTGCTTGCCACTAAGATCATGTTTAAATAATAGACTAGATTATTGCCCAGTTCAGCAGCAGATATATGCCACTGCTTGTTGTCTTTCTGCTGGGGTCCAGACAAACCCCCACATCTGTAAAGACCAGAACAAACCTACTGTTCTCACACAGAGGGACACACATGTCCACACATAAACTAATGAATGTGACCCTAGTAAGTACTCATAACAATATTTAAGTATGATGTTAATATGCTATTTATAAATATTTAACACACTACAGCAGGTTCTATTGCAAGCTCAGAGCTGTATAATGCCTCATTCCTGGGTAAATGACACAGACTTACATTAGGGTAACTAAATTCAGGGTTTGATATTTTGGTCACACATATGAAACCATATTTATCTACTTCAGCATTATATACTGAATAATTTTATTATACTTTTTAGAGCTTCTATGATTTCTTATGGCTATTGTTAAACAAAATTTCTGTTTACCTTTCCTTGTTTAGTGTGATCACATGACTTGGTAGACATGGAGAGCTGAGATCCATATTATCCACTAAAATAAGGGATTAGAAGCAATGATTAAACCCTAGACTATTATCTGGAAAGATTAACAAAGTAATTATGTAGCCTGAAACTCAGAATGTTGAGTTACAAGGAAGAGGAAGAAAATATCCAACAGAAGAATTTGAAATGGAAGGACAAAAGTGACCATCCAGGTTCTTCTTTTGTACTTATCACTCAACTTATCTAACAAAAATTAGCAGCTTTTTTTCTGTTAAACTTGCTATTTAGTAAAAAGTCATACCAAAGACATCATAATAAAGCATAAACAATGCTGTTTAAATTTAAGGTATAAAGATTGAATTTCTGCTATTTTCATATGAAAACTCCTGGGGAAAAAAAGAAGAGGGAAAAAAAAAAGGCTACAATTTTGTGTCAAGGTGATCTAGACCATCATTTAAAAACATTAAAAAATACATAATGGAAAGCATCACAAGTAAAAAAATGTATATGCAAATGTAGTATTTGTGTATGTTATCACTGTTCTGCTTAACCCTCTGCAAAGAGCAGCAAGCTGGAAAAAGACATATCTGACTTTACATTTTCTGGGTCTTTGACCTTAGCTCTCCCAGAAAGGAGGAGTCTTAACAATGTGTTTAATATGGATAGTAATACTTCATTGCTATAATTTATCTTTGCAGTGCCTTTAACAAATACTGTACTGAACCTAGTAACTTCTATGCCAGCACTGCTATGTAAAACAGGTTAATTACTTTACTCTCTACTTTTTATCATGATCATTTAGTAGTGATCAATAATGCTTTATTACAAGGATTTTCCTTTTCTTGTCACATGTTCTTTTCCTCTAAAAGGATTCAATTTCCAAGCACGTTTATCCTTTTGATGTTAAAAGAATTGCCGCGTGGTCTTTTTAAACAATCGCTTTACTCTCTGTAACGAAAGGAAAGGCTGTGTGAATTGGCTTAAAAACATAAAGCCTGCTTTAGCAGTTCCTGACACCCCCACGTCATTATGATGGGAATCTCTACCATGGTCCTAACTAAAACATTTGCATTACAGGGTTTACAACTTTTCCACTGGTAGACTTTCCTTGAAAAAGGCAACTATGTGAAAAAAACCAACTGCAAATAGTGTGAATCTTTTATTTTAAATAGCACTTAAATTTTTTCCAGACTCATATAAATTAGAACTAACTTCAAAATGCATCCTGAGAGGTCTCGTTTCTGGCATCCTTGTGTGTGTGGGTGTCATACTGACAGAACAGGCTGAAATCTCTCTCAGATATTCTGATTGAGCTTCCTGACACACAGAGAGCCTTCAAGGCTGAATTAAGTGAATTTTGTACTTAATGAAGAATCCATATGAAGAAGAGGTCCTGTGATGTTAGAATCTCTGTGGTCTGTTGCTGCTTTCTCAGTGAACTGGAGCTTTTCCAGATGGAAAGTAGCAAAATAAGTTGTTTCTACTTTTAGAATCAAACCTCCATAAACTGGTATCCAAACTGGAAAAACAGTGGCTCAAAGGGAAAGTTCATTATAGTGTGCAGTGATGTGAATCAACATACTTCAGCCTGATATCATGACTCAGGAAAACAAAGCTTTGATTGTACTTCAAATAATCCACTATTTATTACACTCTTTACACATACGTTTTTGAAAATTATTTTGAGAGGAAAATATTTTTAAGTCAAAGCTCAAATAATTATGTCTTATAGATCCCAGAGACATCTCACAGCAAGCTATATAAAATTCCTATGAGTGTATTCTGACTTTGTACCAGAGTTTGAAATAAATATTTTTGTGATACTGTCCTCTGTGCATTCATTAAACATATAACACAGATCTCGACTTCCTAAGTGCGATATATGCTTACTGATACTACTAATGTAGCTTGTGGACATGGATGAAATTAACTTCATCAAGAAACAGAATTAGACTCTTTGAATTACCAATACAAGTTGTTTATATTTTTCAGGCAACATTTGTATAAATACATGCAGATTCCTGAATATTAAATTAGTACAGTAATAATAAATAATAAAAATACAGCACAGACTGCATGTTTTCATTCCATATAAGACAAAATCAAATTAAAACCTCCAGCAGGATGGTTTTTTTACATACTAGTCTTTAGAGAAAAAGCCCTACCTCATTTATTCATGCATTACAGAGTCATAATAAAATTCGGTGCTGGCACACTGGTCAGGACAAATGCTAGCAAAATGCTCCTCTGACAGCAGTAGCACTTACAACTGCACACATTTGTGTCACAACCATTGCTGTTTCTATACTGTTTGTCTTGTGCACTTGCACCATGGGACTCACAGGCCTACCCTGGGGCACATGCCAAGAACTTGGCGTGAGGTTCTGGATGGGAGGGTGCTGTGCCAAACTTCCCTATGCTGCCCACCAGCCTTGTCTCTCCTCTTGCATCTCAGCACAGCTCTGACCCACACAGGAGTCTTACAGCCCCCAGTCCAGCTGCTTTGTGCATTGGCTGGGTTTAGAGATCTGTTTTGAAGCATGTGAACAGGATTTGTTTGGAGTCCAGGTATATGAAAAATGCATCCTAACCCTTAACAGAAATGCCTGGGTCTAAACCAAGGGGCTGTTCAGTGTGGGAACACTCACTTCATGTGAGCAGAAATGCCAAACCGTGCAGTAAAGTACCAGGGACTGTGGCACCTTTAACTACTGTGCCTTATTATTTGTTCAGGTGAACAGAGTCACAAAATACCACAAAAAATCATGAGGTTTAAACAGATAACATGTCAAGTTATACAGCTTCTATACCCGAGGGATAAAGAGAAGGTGTTTAACCTGCTACAACCGCATAGGCATGTGGCTACTCCTTGGATACAGAGCCTCCAAAGACAAATGGGAGGATGACATCTCAATGAGCAAGAATCAAACAGAAACAGCTGGGCCATTTCACACTGATCACTGCCTGCGAGGCATAAAAATCAGAGAAAAATACACTAATTAAAAAAAAAAAAAGACCAACTGGAAGACAGTGTCCAGTGAAAGGACATAAAGAGGCAAAAGAACCAAGAGGAAAATTTCAAGAAACATATTTGAAATGTATTACAAAGAACAGACAGGTGTCTGTGGGCCACTGAAGCTACTGACAAAACACGTACTACAATTTCTAATTTAAAGGTCTACTACAGCAGAATATTAGGACAGAATGGCAAACAAGCAGTGATCATGGAAACACCTGCTGGAAAATCAGGTCTTGGGATCAATGATTGGACTACTGCAGCTATATAATTTCCTATGGAAACATTAAAAGTTAACATGGACTGCTATTGTTTGGGTTGGAAGGGACCTAAAAGAGAGCACCTAGTTCCAACCTGCCCCCTGCCATAGGCACAGATGCCACAGTGCAATTTCAGTCTGGTTATGTGGTTTTAGTGGTACTGACTAATGCATTGTTTAATACAACAATTATCAGGTCATTGAACACTAGGCTTTTTCCATTCAAGTGACTGTAATTAAGTACTGTAGACAACAACTCTGCAGAGAACCCAGACTTTTACAAACACATTTCCCTGATTTCAGTGAGACACTAGTCAGGATGATGTGCCCAGCTCTTCACAGGCACAGACCTGCTTTAAAGTTGTACAAAACTCACATTTTTTTTTCTCCTGATTCTTGAATGTCATGTTCTTTCCTGCATTGTGTGAGGCTTTTATTGATGCAATATTTAAAGCTACTTTAAAAAGCCCACAGAAAGACATTCAAATGCTTTCAGGCTTTTCTCCCAGATTCAGCCTGCTGGGAGTTTGTGGATACGAATGTGAAGCAAAAACCTCAGAGAGAGACTGGGAACAACTGCAGTTTTAGGATATAAATGGTCACACAAAGTCGCAGAGTTCTAGCAGAGGTTTCAAGGCAGGACACAGTGGAAGGAAGCACTAAGGGCTGGGAAAGGTAATGAAGGCTCTTTGGATAGACAAATTTACCCTATACTGAAGTTAAAATACTTAATGCTTGTAATTTCATAATACTTAAGTTTTTTTCTTCCTTTCCTACTGTTCATATACACAACCATATGCTAGTTTAAACCCTACATCCCTTCATCAAGACAGCTGGCTAAAGTCTCAAAGGGTGAACTCTAAGACCTGCTTATATGACAGGCATACCCCGTGGTAGTCATCATTGCTGACAAGAATCTATAACTTTGGTGCTTTCCAGAAAACCAGTACTCCCCAGTAAAAACAAGAGCAGTGAACAAGGTGTTTCAAGAGGCATAACAAATTATCCTGGCATCTGTGTTACACTCAGAACATTCAAAACACTTGACGTACCTCTCTAGCCTATACCTCTACATGTAAATAAAGCATGTTCACATCTATTATTTGTTCAAGTGATGAGAAAGCTTTTTGGGGGTAAGAATCAGATATTTGCCAACACAGAAACAGTTTATACGTCTTCATCAGTTTGAGGACTGATAAAACACCACTCATTCCTGCTCCACTGCAGGTAACAGAAAGACTGAGCACAGGTTTCAAGGAACTTGAAGGCTTTAACAGGCAAACAAATTACCATGTTAAAGCCGTGTACCTGCTTACCTGGCAGTCTGAAGCAGCTCACTTCTAAATAAGCTGTGGTTAGAGAATAGAGGAGCTGATAAAACGTAGTTTGTTCGTGTATCAAAGCCTTCACTTGCGACTGAGAGGGCAAGAGTTAGCTCAGTATACTGGAATAAAGATAAAGGCCACCCATCTTTGCTTTTAAGCTATGAAAGTCTTCTGAATTCAGAGAAAACCAAATAGGAAGTCTTTATCGGGTATTTTTGGGGAATACAACATATCCTATGCCTTGTGCTAACAGAAATTATGCATTCATGCTGAGGTGTGGGGATACCCTTTGTCTTCAGGTAAAATACACTGCACATTTACAACACAATTATTTGTAAAATTATGGCAGAAATCGTGGGCACTTCAGATCTCTATTACCAACCAATACAATCCATTACTTATTTTATTAAGCCATGATGACCTGTTTAATGAAATATTTAGTTTCACTTGTATATTCTCCCACTGTCAGTTATTTAAGAAATGTGATGTGAAGGCTAAAACCACTAAAATATTACTGCAACAGTTACATGAAAGGATTCTGCCTTTTCAATTTTCAAACAGAGAAGCACATAAAAGGTGATTTTACAACAATAATTTAGTAATTTCCAGTCCTCCAAAAGATCCACTTGCTTATTCGGTAAATGTTTAAAATTACTTTGAGATTGAATTTTTAATTAAAAATCACAAAAAAGGCTCTTTAAACATTTTTAAATAATACTGCTTTAGGAGATCCATTCTGGTAATCATATTAAAATAAATTGTGTTGCACTTCCAGAATTAATTAGTGAACCTGTCCTCCAGGTGTAATTGCTAATTGTTCAGTTCACAATGATTAATCTGCATCCTTTACAGAGCTTATAATGCCTACTAGTAAAAGGAATCTCTTCTCTCTCTGTCCAAAATCTGTAGTATGGTGGAAGCCTCAGGTCCTGAAATTCTCTGCTGCACACAAAGATTTAACCTGAGAAACAGATCACCAGTGGTGTTCTGGATTCTTGAAAGTGCCCTGTAGGAAAACAACTGAGGACGCAACCACATTTATGATCATTTGGAACAGGTGGGGGTTTTTAAGGAAGGGTACTGAGAGGATATCAACCTCTAAACCCATGAAACAGAAATGGGCAGAGACACATGGGCTGCTTATCAGGCTAAGGTCTGAGGATCTCTTGAGAATGAAGAGATGAGCAGAGTCAGCTGTGTGCTCTGTCACCTTGCTGGAGTTTTCACCCACAGACATGAGCAGCCAGCAGCTCCCTGTTCACCACCATGCATGCCGTGGATATTTTAGAGAGGAAAGAAGTAAAGCACTCAGTCTGATCTGAACAGGAGTGGTAGGATAAGGAAGCAGGGTCTGGGAAGGCATCTAGTCCATCAGTTATTTGGTTAAGGACTATTCAGTATAAAAGAAACAAAAAATAACAATGAAAATGGTAGATTGCACACAAATGTTAATAACAGGTGAAAACAGAGACAGTAAGTTGTCTCTGCCAATATTGGAACTAATGGCATTAAAGGAACTACTCAGACATGCTTGAACAGGGTCAAGATGAACTTTTGTCACTGATAGTAAAGGGAAAATGCATGACTATCATATGCACTATGGTATTTTTGAGGGTGTTTGTGGATGGGATCAGAAGGTGATAGTGGAATTTTGTATACTTTATGAAATGGACTTAAACAGACTTAAGAATCCACACTTATACACAAAGTGGCCTGTTCAATGGGAGTGCTTGCAAAGCTAATGAGGAATGCATCCATTAACCTGTATGGAGAAATTCTTTGGGTCTGAGAGTACATGGGACTACCTTTCAGTGACCAGGAAAGAGAAAACCTTGCATTCCAGAGCCCACTGCACTGAGCAGCTCTAATAGCATCCTTAACAGAAGTTAAAGAATTGAGCAAAAGAAGTAATGGCTGTACTCTCAGGAACAAACCAGCTCTCACTGGAGTATCCTATAGGTAGAGGAAAAAAAAAAAAAAAAGTAGACATGTGCAAGATCAGTTAAACTTTTGTTTTCCAGAGTAAACTGAATATTCTTAAAAATGGGGTATGAGAGAGACACATGGAAGGAATCAGAGTAACATGTTGTGCTTGGACATGGTGCACCCCAGCAGCATGTGTTCAAAAGCACTTGAGCACAAGACCTTGAGTAGGAAACTATAATTACCGATGAAAAACAATGAAAGACACACTTCCAGAAAAAATACTCATTTTAAAATCCTTTGACTTTGCTGTAAGAAGTGTTGATATGCAGACTGAACAAACTGTACTGTGGACAGTACAGTAATATATTTATTAAAAGCCACTTGGTGAAGGCTGCTGGAAGGAACTAACTAGAAAGCAACACTGTCCTGGATTAGAATATAAAAACACAGGCTTTCCAGTAAATAGAATCAGCAAACCAGGAAATAGTATTTTGTTTAATTTTCCTATATGCTGCCTCCAAGTAAGTGACACACCTCAGGTGCACATGCAAGTACAAGATTTTGCTAGAGAGAATACTTTTGTAGAAGTTAAACCTCTGAATGAATAAAGATTTTGTTCAGAGGCAGAGAAATAATAAATATTAGGGTGGGGTATTTATTTGTCCATAGACAATGTGATTTATACTCTTAAGATCTCTTGACCCTATGTAACTGTGTTGTAATCAAATAATTTTGAAAAGGCTGTTTCAGCTATTGGGCACTCTTGCCTTTGTCCTTGTTAATGCTCAAGTCAGTCATAGTTAACATGAGACAGCAGTTGCAAGGCTGGGGCAAAATTTTATGACTCCCAGACAGCATGCTGGCAGACCTGTCTTATGGGGAGATAAAGCACATGGATGTACATGAAAGTCTATAGGCTAACATAAAAGTTAATTTAGCCTGACATCTATTGTTTTGATTTTCAACAGTGATTTTTACATATTTCATTACCTAGAGACTCCAAATTATCTGCCAGGGGGTGCAAAGTGAGTTTGGGAGCAAAGACAGAGAAAGTCCACTAGTCATTTCAATGAGTATTTGTGCTCAGTAAAAGGAAAACAGCATAGGCCTCTGAATTTTCAGTTTCCTCAAAAAAATTCCTTTTTTTCTTTGAACTGGTGCCAATGTTTTTACAAGAGTTATTGGAAAAAAACCTCAGGGTAACCTCATAATCTCTAGTAGTCCACAGACCTATGTATACACAGAAGAGCTGCACAGTCTCAGGCACATGTTCTTTCCAATAGTTAAAACAGCATAGCTTTGCCTCCAGGTGCAATTAGACCAGTGTGGAAATGCTCTAAAAGGGTCTGGCTTTTCTTGTATGAGGTTCATACCAACATACTGTAACACAGAAATAAGGCAAGGCTACTGCTCTAACTACTAGCACAAATTGATATTACTTTTATGAATAGAATAAGGGCACATACTAGACAAACAAGACAAATGTCACTTAAAAGACCACTCACTATCAAAGGCCCAAACACAGAATAAAAGTGCTCTAACTCCAGATTTGAAACTGCTTGCTTGCACATGACTTCCTTTCACTGTGTCCTTCACATTATTAATGACTTGACAGTAGAAGTTAAAAGTCAACCTGAACTGAAAGCTACTCTCTTAAGTGTGAAAACATTGAACTATTTTTTTCATTTGGATCAAACCAAAGAAACCCATAAAATCTCTAGATACCACTTCAGAATATTGATTTCATTGAAGAACACTTTTCTAAAACCAGACATAATCATTTTAGAGATAACTTGTATCTGGTAAGGCCTGCAAAGCAGCATCATTATCGTTGGTTTTCTCCGTTTTTACTGTCTGTGCCTTTCCACAGGACCAGAAAGAAAATATAACCCAGGCTGTTGCCCTTGCCTCAAAACACCCAGCTTCCTCTTAAAAGGACCAGTGTAGCCTGAGGATTTCTTGCCGTTTTTCTACGGTGAGCTCTAGCTTAGCTCCTTCCAGGAGGGTGCAGACATACAGACTTCTCGACAAAGACATAAACCCTGCTCTTGCTGCTTACGGCACCTGGCTTATCCCTGCAGTAATTCCCCATGGTCCATTTGTGCTCCTCGCTGTGCACTGCCTGCTTTGCACTACCGCTGTGTATGTGCGCGCTGACAAACAGATTCACGTGAGAAGCCAAACTGCTTCCCGGACCATCAGCCTCACGTCCCTCCGCTCTGGCGCGCTGCCGGCTTCAACTCCCTCTCCACCTCGACTTGCTGTTGGAAACTCTCCCTGTCCCCGCAGTTCGGTGCGCCAAAGTGGAAGGACTGGTATCAGTAGGACCAGAGCGACTCACGTCCCTGTAACCAGCGGGAGGAGGGTACGGAGCTGTCCACGGCTCTTCGCGGATCCCCGCTCCGACGGGCGACAAGCGAGCCCCACCGCGCCAGGCCCTAGCGCTCCCGGCTGCGCGACACGTGTCCACCGCACCCCGTCCCAGGGACGGCTGCGCCAGCCCCGTCCCACCGTCCAAGCCGGGATCGCGGAACGGAGGGGAGTGGGGGAGAGCAGTGCGAGACCCCCACGCGTCCCGCAGCGCACTCACCTCCCCGCGCCGCCGGTCCCGCAGCCCCGCGGGACGCGGCCATGCCGCCACCGCTCCGCCCGCCGCGGCGCGGGGCGGCCCCCGGGAGCCGCGCTCCGCCCCGCTCCGCCCCGGCGGGGAGCGCGGAGCCAGACGGGGCTCGTAGTCTCTCCCGCGGCCGCGGGCGACGAGGGGCGCGGCCGCATCGAGGCACTACGTTCCCCGGCGTGCAGCGGGACGGGGAATATAAGTGGCTGGCGGCGAGCGCGCTTCAGTCGGTCCGCCCGCCCGAACAATGCCTTCGCCGCTGGGGCTGGGCAGCCGCGGCTGAGCGCGGCGGGAGCCCCGGGCAGCGGACGCGCTTGCCGGCCGCCGCCGCTCCCGGCGGAGGGGCTGGCGGGGGAACGGGCTCTCGCACGCCGCGAGCATGTGGTTACCCACGGAGCACGAGAAGTACGGCGTGGGTGAGTGAAAGAGAAGGCGAGCGGGGCAGAGTGGGGGCGAGGAGCGGCGCTGCCGGCGGGGAGCGCATCCCGGGCAGAGCGGGCTCGCCCCGCGGGGCGCTGCTGCCGTTTCCCGCTGCGCGTGTGAGCGCTGCGATGGGAACCGAAGTCCCGTCAGGGCACGGGGGAGCGGCTCCTTCCCCGGGGGCACAACAAAGGGCGGCCGATGCCCAAGCCGCGGCTCCGGCGTCTCCCGCTGCTGCCAGGGGATGGGGTAGGGGCCGGTCCCCAGTCTCCGAGGCGGGCGCTCAATTCTCCCTGCTGGCGCTGGGTGAAAAGGCTGGCGTTTCACGGGGAACAAAGCAACCTAAAAACATCCCTGGGAGCGGCGACCCGGTGGGAGAAGGTGTCCGCCGGCGGCCCGCCAACGAGCGGCGACGGGGCCGCGGGCATTGTTCGCGTGTCGGGGGTTTTGTCACTGCTTCACTGGAAACCAGACAAAGTGTCGCTTGTGGGAACCGCGCTGCCTCGCCTGTTTGTTCCCCTTTGCCCGGTGCAGGGCTCTGAAGCCCGCGGGTTTGACTTGCGGCGTGATCGGAGAGACTCGCAGTGATTTTATTTTTCTTGGCACCGCCTACGCCAACACCCGGTGAGCGCCGGCCGCTCTTCCCGGACAATAGCCCCCTCTGACACGGGTGTAGCTGAACTGTTGTACAGACCTGCCGGCGTAGTAGGCAGCTCTCCGTGTGTTTACGTCGCATTTGAACGCGGAGTTGTTCACGCTGGAGAAAAGCGGGAGGAGCGCGGAGACCTCCTTTGTGTGTGTGTGTGCGTATAGCAGCGCTGTGGAGAGCCGAGAGCGCGGGGCCGCTCCGTCCCATCTGGAGTTGAGCCCAGATGTTGCCGTCTTCCGAATGCTAAATGACACAGATCATCGATGGGATTTTTTTTTTCTTGACTTCTTTATTTGTCAGGTCACAGCTGGGTTGCAAGATATTGATTAGTCCTGCCACCCGCCTTTCTTTACGAGGATGGGCAAGAGGCTTAAAAACCACTCTGGGACTCCCTGGAATGGCATGCTGGATATTAGCAGTCAAGTATTTCAAGCTGCAGCCCTCCTCTCCGTCTATTTATTGTTTATTTTTATTTTTGATCCTAGTGTGCTATTTCACAACTGTAAGCATTCTCCCTCCACTCCCGATATATGAGCTAAAAATCACTCTTTCTTATACTGAAAACAAGCAGATGAAATTGTTCCCCCTATTTGAATAACTATCCCATCGTTGCTAATCAATTAAGAGATATTCCTTAAGTAAGCTTTTCTACGTTTAGTAACCCTTTTCAGGTACTTAGAGGCGAATTGCTCTTCAGCTCTGCCTTGCTTATGAGAGCTGGTGTCGCTGAAATCCTACTCCTGCTAAGGAGATACAGTTGCAATTTCTCAATAGAGAGCTTCCTTTGGATCAACCAGAAAATGTAGTCCACTACAAAGATTGTCTTTATTTATGCAAATATAATATAGTCACCAAAACGATGTGTATTCTTATTTGAATTCATTTCCTGGTTTTCTGTCATTTGGCTTCCAAAGGCTATTCAAGCTAGTAACAAAAAGCCACTGTTCAAATTGGTTTCTCTGTACTCCTAGGATGGGAATTATATTATATTTCAATATGACTATTGCAAAATGTTGAAATACTAACCTAATGTAATTTAATTTTTCTCTTGGACTGCTTTTTATGTTATGTGCTCACTCACTTGCATAAGTGCTGTCTGCAAAATCTTCACACCCAATTACCCTGTAAGCTATTGTACTACATAGCCGTGGGAGGGGAGGCAGGAGAAAGGGTTGTATCTTGCTGTATAATTATTTAAACTTTATATAAAGTGAGCCTCATAAATCAAACTTGCGTTTTGCATCACAGACCAACTTATGTGTTTTCTTTTATTTTTTTTTTACTGATAGGATTATTACATTTCCAAACAGCTATTTTAATACTTCTATGTCTATCTGCTCTGGTAAAATGGGTGCATTAGGAAACCCCTTTGAGAATCCCGCTTAGTTGTACCAAGCATATATATGCTTTATGCAAAACTCAGGACTTGCATCAACATCAGACCTCATCTGCATTTTTAGTCTGAATTCTGCAGCACATGCTGTGTTCTGCACATTTCTACTGTGATGCCAAAATGGATGAATAACCAGACAACAGCCACCTGGTTGCACTGAAGGGTTGCTGGTAACCAGGTGGCTATTGCTCACTTGTACAGCCTGACTGATCTGACTTTGAGGGGTAGGTAATTCAAGTCATAATCTTCTTTTCTATAATTTTTTTAACTTCTGCCTGCTAGCTATTGATATCTGGTTGATTTTTTTCACTGAGCATCTTGCTTAAGTCCGAGTTCATTTACTAATAGGCAGACACACTGCTTGTTCATTTCATGGTAGACATTCATGCTGCTAAGAGGAGAACACTACTGCACTTTTATGTGCCACCTTTTGTACTATGGTTATGTGTTTTTATTTCCAAGGCTACAGATTTTGTCAGTTATGTTGTATTATCCCTCAGGATGTTTAAGTGAAATAGGAATATTTCTCCCATATTGAGAACTTGCTTTGTCTGGGTTTTGGTATCTGTATTTTCAGAACAGAAGGTTAAGCTTGTATATTTCACTTCGCAATTGCATATGTTTTGAATCACACCTTCAGCTGTGGTGGCATTGTACGAAGGATCCTGTGGTCAGTTATGTGGAGTATTCAGCACAAAGTATGCTGATGAAAGGGTAGGAGAGGTAAGATTATTTCTTGCTGTTAATAGTGTTTAAATCTGGCCGATGTCAAATGGAGTGATGTATGTAAATACTGTATGCTGATCTATGTGAATTCAGAACCAAGAGAATCACAGATTCATTTAGGTTGGAAAAGACCTCCAATATAATAGAGTCCAACCAATGACCAATATTGTTTAGAACAATAATAAAACACTTTGTTAAAATGAATCATTTAAGACTGCTTAGCTTAGGGTGCAAAGCAGTAAGTGCAGCTTTCAAAAGAGACTCTTACTTGTTGGTGCATACTGGAAACTTTTAGCTGTGATAAATAAATCACAGGACTACATAATTACCTTGTAGCTGCTGTTTGGAGTAAAGATACAAGTTCTGTTTCATCCTCTATATTCAGGATATGTTTTTCTTTTTGTCTCACCAGATCTGCATATTGCCATATAATCTGATTTCTTTGATTTACTTGAATCTGTAAGAGTGCAGTTATGTTCTCTGCAAAGTAGGTGATTTACCCTTTTTCACTGAGCACAGAGTTTCTCAGCATTTCTCTGGAAGGCATTTTTTTGGATTAGGATGGAAAGATTAATTAAGGAGAATAATTAAAAACAGTTGCTGAATGTATCACCTAATTTATAAGCAGAATGGCAATCCAGATGCTGAAGTCATTCTAAATTCATTTTGTACAGCAAAATATACCAGTTTAACTCTGCCAAGCTGAAATAGTGATTGATATTTTTAGTGTGGTTAAGCCATAAATGTGCCTTTCTGAGAGGGGGCATGAAGTTTGGGCATCTCCTAGTTTATAGATGGAGAAGTGAAATGTTCAAATGGCTTTGTACTGTAAGCTGAGGTTCGTAGGAGGAAAAAGACAGGGGCCTATTAGTTGATCACAGGAGCAGTATTGACTTGCACATAGACAAAAGCCAAATCAATTGGCTTGTGTCCTGTTCTGAGTTGCAGCCAAAATAGTCTTGCTAGCAGTCCTGTTGAAAGATAGCAGATATCCTTATCTCCATGCTGCAATCCCTTTTTTATCCCTTTCCCTTATTTTACTGTAAATGAACTTGGTTTGATTAGCTCAACAGTAGCTCTGTCAGTAGCATGGTATAATGTGTTTTGTTAAACATAAACACTTCATTTGCTTTTCCTGTGTGCCTCTTCAAACAGTACAAATAAAGTCTTCAATCAAGCCTTATTTCCTCCATTCCTCTCCATTAATTGTGCTTCACATTTCTATCTGGAATTTGCTTTGTATTTTTGTCTTAGACTAATATTGTCACTAAAAATGAGCTGTATCCTAAACTTCTACCAAGCTGTCTAAATAGCTATTGAGAGTTGAGGCAGGGCAAAATATAATGTATTTGTGGGCTCATTTAACTGAGGGGCAGTTGAAGGGTGATTTTTGCTTTCTAGGTACAGCTTGTAATTGTTTGTAGGGCTGGTTGCCTGCAAGCAAGTGGAGGTGAGGTACCATGGGGCTCCAAGAATGAGGCTGAGAGGATACCAATGCTCCCTTTGCCTCACTGGGACAGTGGGAGTCCTTTATGAAATATTCCCTGAGTTCTAGCAATCTGAGATCACAAAGACCCACACATTTTCTATAGGAACATTTTTGACACATGACACATTTGTCTTGGAGGCTTTTATATCAATTTAGTATGTCAGTCAAATAAAGGTGGTATTTTTTCTAGTCTTTTATATAAGCGTTAACTTTCAATGTCTTTAAAAAATGGGATTATCTCAACCTGCAGCTTTTGGAAAAAAAATTGCTGACTGTATTCTGTTGGAGTACAGAATATGAAGTTGAGTTTCTTAAGAAATTTTTGGTCATAAGAATAGTCTTAGGCTAAACAAATTAGGTGGTGAAATTTTCTTGAAATAAGGCTAAATCAAGATTTTGAAAGCTAATTTTAAAAAGCTGCCTCCAAAAATCTGTATACTTCCTTATGGGTTTGCAATGTTTTAAATGTCTTCACTATTTCCTAAGGATAGCTCAGAGCTAGCTGGCTCATTAACATGTCAAGTAGTGCCCTTCAGAGACCCAAATTTTTCCTATTCCCTATATATCTGGAGCTACTGAGGACAATTTCTGAAGGTGGTGGTTATTTCATGGTTAGCTGTATACTGATGTCACTCTTTCTTCCTCTTTGGCTGTATTGAGGGTTTTTTACAACCGTTCTCACTGTTGGACTTGTGAGGCTACTAGCTGGGCTGGATTTATCCAAAACATGATAGAACAATGGTGAATTAAATGATGTAAGCCATGAAGGTGAGAATGTGTTCTCCCTGTGGAAAAGGAGATTTTAATTTTTTTTTTTAATCTAATGTAGGCTAATGTAATCTGTGATTGTTTCTGCACACTCAGGCAGCTTGAGATGGAGTCACTAACTTCTCTGTCAAGGAAGCTATAATTGGTTACTGAACTCCTACCATGCAGATCTCAGCAGCTTTTTGCACTGCTGCAAGAGTGTCTGCCATTGACTCATCTCTTTGCTTCCCTAACCTGTACCCCAGAAAGGAAACTTCAGAAAAAACTTGAGTTTCATGTTTGCAGCCTGTGACAATGTTTTCTATGATGTTCCATAGTTCCCAACTCATTTCTGAGTGTAATTCACTGTGTAGGTTTTGTTCTATAAAGTTCTCTGTAATTTGAATTTTGGGATTGGGGAAAATCCTGAGGAGAGCATTTTACTGCTTGGATCATTTGTGACACTTGAATGTATTCAGCAACTGAGACAAGGCACTTTGAGCAGACAGTTTGCACCCCTGGGAAACGTGTTACTTCATTTCTTTGGTTTTTAGAAACATTGTGTTTTGTGGTTTTTTTGTTTTTTTTTTTAGCTGGATTTGTTGGTTCTGTGAAGGTACAAGGGAACAAACTTGATAACCTGTCAAAGCCTGGTTCTTCACAGAATGGTTGAAATACAAAAGTTTTGCTTCATTTTCAGTCTGGAATTTCTTTTGTTACTGTGGGATTTTTTTGCATGTAACTGTACATCACTGAGTAACCTTTTGTTTTACTTTTCTTCATTTTCTTGCTATCTGTTTGTGAGGAGCTGGGCAGAATGACTTTGAGGTGACCATCATCCACTTCCCAGTGATTTAGAAGCCGGGTGACTAACCTGGTGGGAAATGTCTCTTTTTATTTATTTGTCACATGTGTTTAATTAGTCTTAAATGTCTCTAGCATTAGAGACAAACAGAAGATTGCTTTTTATTTTTTTTTCCTGAAGGCAATCAATAGAAATATATAAAAATATTTAGGAAGAGTTTTGAGAGATTTAATTTGCACTGCTTTCTCAAGGTCAGGTCAACTCTAGCTGTCACTTCTGAAGCATATTTGCCAGTATGTTTTTTAAAATGCTGATAGCAGAGCATCTACAACTTCTATAGTCAGTGCTTAGCAATCTCACTACCTAGGAAGTGTTTAGCACTGGACCAGTTTTTCTCTTGAATATTTCATTATGTGTATATGAAGACTTGCCAGGACTTTTCCTTGTATGAAGTAGCTCCAGTTATTTCATTCTTTCCTTGCAGATGATATGTTCTTATCTATGACAAATTGATCTATGTTCAAAACTGGGCAGGGAAACTTTATCAGGTAAAGCATGAGCATCTTAGTGTGTGCTTCAGGTGATGTGTCTTGTCTGCTTGTCATTCCTGGTGTGACATTTTTTCCTTTTGCAGTAGCATTGCACTGACTCACATTCAGTCGGGAACTGCTAATCAATCCTTCAGATCCTTTTCCGGATTACGGTTGTCTAGACAGTCGTTCTTCCATCCTGTATTTGTCAGCTGATTTCTGCTTATGTGTCTTTACTGAATGGCACTTCTCTTCAATGCTATTTATTCCATTTGTCAGCCACACTGACTCCCAAATTTCCCTTCTCTCATATGTCTGTTGGAAGCACCCTGCTTGACAGGTTTGAGAGATGAAATTTAGGAAATGTACTCACTAGCAGAAGCAGATCTTTTTATGAGAACCAGTGCGTGATAAGCAACCAAAGATGCTTGGATGCCACAATGATTTGCTATTAGTTTGCATTGGCATATTTAAAGGAATGTGTTTTTCAGATCTTTACAATGATAAGAGACCAAAGTCAGCTGCTTGCAGTTTCTCTTCATAATGCATTTTTCTGGTTACTCAGAATATATGTTCCCAGTTATATAGTTTAAAGATTATATGGTAACTTGTCAACTTTGCATTTTTGGGCACCTGAAATGTTTTGTTTAAAAATAATGCTGATCTAACTTCCAGATGCTCATAAGTGAACAGGAGAGCTGCAAACAGTGTAGCTGTGAAAGTCACCTGTGCTATAGGGACAAAGAAACAAGCTTGGATTTTGCAATCTGTCATGTATTGTGCTTGCTCTTTGTTGTTGTTTTGAGTAAGAAATTGCAGTATTAAAAAATCAAAAGCCTTACTGTAGGAAAAAAAACCTCGCTGATATTAATTGCGCCTTTCATCTTTCTCCAGTTAAAGAACCAAATCAACTTATTTTTTTGGATTCACATGCAGTTATTTATCTACTTTAATAGTAACTGCTGAAGTTACTTCAACTAAAAGTGAGTAAGGTGTGCTTACTCAGTACAAAGAATTTTGTTTTCTTCATAGTTTGTGTATAGAAAACCACACTAGTAGATGAGGTAATAAAAGTGAAAATGGAGCTGTTAATTAGCAAGACTCAAGGTGTTTGAGAAATAAATTTATTTCAGTTCTGCTTTTTGTGTTACTGGATTTCAAGTATATGTTTTTGTGCTTTCAAGGCTCTGGAAGTAGGTGGTCGCTGGTCTAATGCTGAATCATCTGCTTGTTCAGTCCTTTCTGCAGCAGAGAAGAAATGTGGTGCCCTTTGAAATCCATTGCTTGGCATTTCTTGATTTGAATTTTATTGTTGTTTGTACTGAACTTACAATTTCTGAGTTTTATTTAGAAATGCAAAATGAGCCCTTAACTATAAGGGTGTCTACTGATGCATTTCAATGAATACTTATCATGGCGTAAGTGGGAATCTATACACACTGTGGATAAGACATTATAACTGCATAATAGGGTCTTTTCCATAATAGAAATTATGGAATTCTCCTTCGTTGTTTTTATAGCAAGGCATTTTCTTTTATTGTCATAAATCATTTACTACATAATAGGATAATGTTTTATTCTTTTGCAACTCTTAAATTACAGGTTTTAGTGCAGAAATTAAATTATTATTCTGTAAAGTCTTATTTTAACTTTTCTCCTGAGTAGTGTAGTGAGGTGAGTATATACCTCAAGATGTTGGGCAGGCTGGGACAGGATACATCAGTACTTCTGATGCTTTGTTTTCTTCCATGGGCTAAGTGTAAATTTCTATTATTTCATTATTTTTATTATAGAAACCTAATGGGTAACAACTTGATCCTTGATCAAGCAGGAGTTATGTTATAGACTATATAAGTATGCAGTAGTTGTACTTCCATGAAGTAGCATTCATACTTCTGTAGGTGATATTACCCATAAAATAATGGCTATTAATTTTTTTATGAGAAAAGCCCTGTGTGAAGATGGCTATTGGGTTTTAAGTGCACTAGCTTATCTTTTGGAGAAAAATATAGCATGGGGTAACTTAAATGTCAGCAGAGGTATCACTATGAACCACTGAATCCATAGGTACAACTATGAGGAGCAGTCTCAGACTTTTAGGTGCAGCCCTGAGGTATGCTGCTTGAAACAAAGCAGGATAGAGATGGGCCACAGGTTGTAAATTTTTTTTTTTTTTTGGCAAATGATAGTGGTAGTTTTGATAAGAAATAAAGTTGAATAATGCTTTGTATCTTCAAGGAGTATGCCTCTTTTCCTAGGTTGCATGGTTCCTTTCTTCACATCTGTACTAGGCCTGTCGGTACAGAGAGAGTACAGGGCTTGACATGCAGTTTGTGTCTTTGCATAGGATTTAGAAGTGCTCCTTCTGGTGTTAAGGTTGTTTCCTCTTTCTCTGATAAAGAAGAAATACGATTCTGTATTTTTGAAACAATTTCATGGACAACAGTTGGCAGAGCTGCTCTGTTATTCATGGTTAATAGTGGAAACTTCTTAAACATTCTTTACTTATCTGTTTCTTCCCTATTCCTCTTCATTTGCCCCCTGCCCCCAGCTTCCTTCCTTTTTTTTGGTGTGTAAAACTTAGGACAAAAAAAGAGGAAATCCTAAGGTGGAAAACAGAAGATCCTTGTTCTTCTGTTTCAGTGTAAGAAGCACATGTCAGTTCTCTATTGGGTTTGTAACCTCTATTCTTCCACTTAGCCTTATCAGGAAAAAAAATATTAGCTGATTATAAGTCAAGCCTAAATGATATTGATATCCTCTTTTCCATTTGGAGTAAGAAGCCCTGAAGGCTATTTCTCATTTGGCCATTAGTTCTAAGTTCTCAGCTGTGTTGAACAAATGGGCTTATTCCTATTGCCTGCCAGGTTAAATAGGTGAAATAAGGGCAGACATATCTGCCTGCATATATTTTGCCATTTGATTTGTCATGGTGAAATATGCCAGTGGTAATAGTAAGCATGTCAAATTACAGATTCTCTGGTTGTTTCCATTACTGGAAAGCTCAATTCAATTGCTTAAATTTTGATTATTTTTTTCAGATTGAATTGAAAGACAAAAGACTTATATGTGAAAAAGACAACAGACAAGTTAGGCTTTTTATAATGATTTAATTATCCAGAGACAATTTCTTTCCACCAATTAATTTAAAAAGCATTGTAAGAGATGCTGAAAAATATGTAAAATAGCAGAATACTATGTGTTTTTCCAGGCAAATGTGTGATGTTCTTGCATGTGAGACAGCTGTTGGTTTTAGAGTTTAATCTTCTTTGGAGATAGTGTTTGGAAATGTAACATGGTAAGCAATATTCTGAGGAATCTGAGGTAATGGATTCTCCAGCCTCAGGCATGGTGACATGGAAATCACTTATTCCATAATTGCCTGCAGTGTTACTTCTTTTAAGCTGCTGTCAGTGGTTGCTTCTAGAAAACACTATTGTTTTACTGGTTTATTTTTTTTTTAATCTAAATAGTAGCTTTATCTCAACCTGAGCAATTATAATGTGCTTCAAGAAGCAATTCATAGAACTTGCTCTCTTGATGAAAAGCCTTGCCTTCCTGGTGGCATGAAGGAAGAGTGGTGTCAGTCTTGCTGTTGCTACCTCTCTGTTGTTCAGCGTTGGACTGAATCTATTGCTTTTGTATCTTCAAGCTTAAGTGTACTCTTGCTTGTTTACATTAGAAAATTCCTGGGGAAGCCTTTAAGACTGAAAACTGTTGATCTTTAATGTGTTTGTATGCAAAGGAAAGTATTTCTTTGTTTCACTTCTGCAAAGAATGGTTCTGCCAAATTGGCTGGGTCTTGAATAGCAGTGCCTCTAAAAATGTATATTTAATAGATGTATTAAATGGCACCAGTTTTAATGGCTAAGATAAAGTATATCTGTTGAGCAGGCACAAATTATGTTGGTCCCTGCTTTCCTAATCTAATCTGAAAAATGTAACGTAGTAAATAGGAAAAGTGCAGCTGCAATTTTAGAAAAATTGCATTGGTTTTCATCATGATTCTTACAAAGATATGTTTGGATATATATTGATAAATATTGCCTCTAGCTCTTTTTGAGCAGCCAGTTAACAGCACCATAATTGACATGCAAATATAGTTGTACAGCTGATAGAAATCTGTGGTCTTTATCAGTGTGCTTTGCCTCTTTTTGAGTTCCCCAGCAAAATAGTGACCAAGTGGAAAGGGACTGGATTAATGAGGAGGTGCTTCTTTTCAAAGAGGCAAAGGTCCAGAATAAACCTATTTAATTGAATGGACTCTTAAACTAGCAAGTTAGGATCTTTTGCTTAGTCTATGAAATTGATTTATTGTTTGCAGAGCCACCGTAAGTTTGGCTTGTTAATGACCTCTGTCAAATACCATTTATGTTTTTATGTACCTTATGCAAAGTCTTAAAAAGCACTCTGCAGACTACAAATAGCAGGTTTTGTGTAGGATATGAATATGCACAGCTACACTACCAAATGTTAAAGTAATCCAGGAAACTCAGTTGATGATATGTGTGTGGTAAGACTTTGTTGAGCAGAATGTAATTGTCTGGGGACCAGCATGACCATGGCCAGGTCAGCTCTGGGGGTCACCCAGCTCTGGCCATGTGCTTCCCCCATGCCTTTGTAACAGCTTCTCTGATGAGCAATTGCGAGAGCTGATCTGGCTGAAAACTAATCACTTTTTTGGCAGGGAGGTATTTACACTGCATCAGCACCTCTAGCTGAGTTTGGATTGTCTGCCAAAATAAGTGTGCCAGCGTGGGGGGGAAGTGAGGGAGGGTGCAGCTGGGAGTACAGAGGATGACAGGACCACTGCGCTCTGCTTGTGCCTGCAGGCGTGTCAGATGAGGTGTAACAGAAAGCTACAGCCTAATGAGATATTTAGTTGGTCTATCAAGAATATATTACACTTTTCATGGGGCAGGAGCAAATAAACTGATAAACTGTATGTCATCTTATCCAGCTGTTTGGTCTGGATTCATCTGTGCTTTTTTTATGCACAACCCACTGTTAGTTATAAAACTCTTACACATTTTAAGTTACTGCCAAGTACGGTAAGTGCTTTCTTGTTCCGGAGGCTACTTTGTGAGCAATTGCCTGTTTTGGAAATCCCAAATTTTGTCTTCCTTGCAACAAGCAGAACTGTCCAAGCACACTTTTTGGACATGAAGCTGAGATTGATTTTTGTGAGCCCTTAGCAGGCTGCTAAAATAGTTTGAGTATCACAAGATCAGAAAATAAAAACTCTAAAGGTGTAATTTCAATTTTCTGGATGTAAAATTAGTCAAATTATGCTATGGAGCAAAACTTACAGAAAAAGATAGAAAGTGAAAGAACTGAGAACTGGTAAATATACATCAGGAGTCCTGTGAGATGTTAATAACACAGTAAAATAAAATGAGCACAAATGTCATACTTCTAACGTCGTCCTACTGCTACATTGAGAACTTAAACAGGTAAACATTAAGTACTTTCAAAATCAAAATACAGAAAAGAAAAAATGAACAGTTCTGCCTGATATAATAAAACTATTTTATATTTGACAATTTCACAATAAAATATTTGATGTTATACAAATATTTTATAATAAATATTTTATAATAATGACATACAATAATAATAATAATAATGTGGTTGTTATGAGAACTTAAATGGAAACTGCTGCTTCTCCAAGATGATGGCTCTTAAGCATTGCCATTGTCTCTTCAGTCAGCACAGATTTGGGAATAAATTTGAGGAAGAGGTCTTAGCAGTTTCTCCTTCCAATTATGTCTACTAGTCCCATTTCTTCTTTGCTGTGGCTATCTGTGTTAGCTGTCCTGGAAGCTATCAGTGGAGTGCCTGAGCATTCTGCACTGCCAGAGTCATGTTCCCTTCTGGCTCTTATCCGCTGTCGCCGAGCTCATTTGTCTCTCCTCTGTTTGCCAGTTTTTTAGGTCTGAAAACTACAACTCAAGCTTAGAGAAAATACTCTTTGGTTAATTATGCATTGTTTGTTTTGTACTAAAATAAGTTTTGGATACATAATGAGAACCTTCAGGCCAGGAGGAATCGTTTGATTTGGCTATGATCTATGGGGTACCAGATTTCTCAGTGTCTGTTAAATACGAAACAGCATCCTTATGACTTTTCTGGTATGGTAGCTGTAAAGCTGGGGCATCACATATGTAACATCATGCTGGAGGCATTTTCTTGAGTATCTTCTCCCCTTCTAAATTAGTCTAGTTATGAACTGACTTTTACTGTGTTCAACACATTTTTAAAATCTAAAACACCCTCTAGGAGTGGGTGTGTTTAATGTACAGAAATATATGAGAATAGGAACTGGAATGTGATATGTAAATTGTAGATGTATTTTTTTCTCAGTTTCCTCAAATTGTCATCTTGCTTGTGATACTTCAATTACCAAGTGTGTTTTTGACCAGTTGTCACACAAGGTTTTGAATTTATGTGTCCCTGCTGTTCAGCTTTATCACAATGAACTAGGAGGTGAGGAGGAGAAAAAAGGAGCTATCATATGTATGATAATTGTTGTTTGGCTCATATCCAGGGTTCTGTTTATAAAGAGTTCTATATTGTGATCTTAAAATATGGAACTTGTCTGAAAATGTCAATATTTACTTTTCTCATGAAGTCTTGATTTGTTGAAGTACCTTTAAAATTTTAGGGGCAAATAGTTGTTATCAGGCATTGGTGTTCCTATTGCTTTTTGCAAAGACAGTTTAGATAACCCTTTTCATCTGTATGCATGTAATTTTTTTGTTTTTTTTTAAACAACTCTACCCTATTGGTTTGCAGAAGGAAGTGTTTGGTGGGTGATATATTTATGGAAGATTAGATACAAAGACAACTTTATGATGAAATATGAAAGTGGTTTTGAAAGGAATAGCTTTGTCTCCTCAGATCTATATTTAATAGGAAAGCTGTTTGGGCAGGTCTGGTTTTGCTTCTTTTTATTTATAAAGGTTGGATACTGGATAATTCCATGATGCAGTCATTTTTCTTCTTCTCTAGAGGACTTTACCTCCAGAAATTCAGTGTGTAGTTCAGCCATAAAATACTTTTACTTTTTCCTAGTATTAGTTATTTTGTACTAGCTACAAAGAAATTTGTGTTCCGTATGGATGTTGACTTAATGAACATATGAGGCATTCCTGCAGCCTGTGGTATGTCATGGGGGCCCTGGGGAGGTGAGAGGTATGCTGGGGCTTCAGATACAGCACTGAAACGCTGACACTGCTACTGTGAAACGTTGCAGCACACAAACAGTGTAGCATACCTGATTTAAATACCTCGAATTCCCCAAGCTTAGAGATGGAGCAGGATTTCAGAGAATTTGCTTTGTAATCTCATGTCAAGCTCTCTTCAAGGCAGCATTATACACTTGTGCGTGCGTGGGTGAATAGCACTTGGCAGGCTTTGCTGGCACTTGGCTCTTTTAACGTCTCCTCTGATAATGACTTAGAAGCAGAACTTCTACCCTTCCCCCTGCTTAATTTACCCATGTGCTTCTCCCAAATATGTTTTTTGTACTTTCTGTACAATTCTGTCCATTTCAGGCAAAATTAGCTTAAGTTTCTCATAATACGAAAAAGAAATTTACCTGCACAGTTGTGTGGATATATTGACAAAGACCTAATGTGAATTCTTTTGTGGTTACTTGCAAACTGCTTTTTGCCTAGAAACCTTTTGCATGTTAACCTTGCAAAGGTGAACTTCTATAATTCATGAAGTATGTGACCTGAAAACACTTACGTTAAGTATGTATTTTATTTGTATTTTTTAGAGGGGCTTTTTTGGTAAATATGGATGCAGGTTATTGTAGCAGTATCAATTGGAAATGGAGACTTGGACACATGTGCCTGCAAATTTAGGCTTGGTAGACCCAGTAGAGAATTGAAGGTACTGGATTTCAGAAGAGACTGGATGAGGGATTATGGAGTGCAAGTGAAATGACAGGCAGGGGCCGAGAGGTCAGAACTGACATGTTTTATCAGGGTTTATTAAGGAACTTGCAGAGGAAAAGGCTGGTAGTCAGGCACAGAGTAAGGAGGAGTTATGATTACAGTGAAAAGCAGAAAAATATATGAGAGTGTGGGAAAGTTTCTTACAAACTTTTTTATGCTCCACTGATGGCCTGTTTTATGACATCTGCTGCCTGCCTTTTCAGCAGGGAAGTTGTAATTAAGGTTTGCTGCAAAACTTGCAGAATAAAGACAATGGGGGAAGCAGATCTGAGAAGTGTTTCTGGATGATGTGCTGTCAGGGATTATGGTTTGGAAACCATATACTTAATATTACTTCTGGTGCTAACTGGATCTTACTAAAGTAAACTTCAGAAACAAGACCTTGTCAAGATTTTGCAGGGCTTGATTCGGCTTGAATTTTCATGGAATCATGTAAGCTGTGTGGTGTAAGGTAAGGACCTCAGATCTGAGCTTTCTGTAATCAGTTGTCTTTATCTTAGTTTGTAGGTCATGCAGGTTTTAGTTTGCTAGATAATGACTCTGAGAGATTCTTGAATGTTGCTAATGAGCTTTGGGCTCATCAAAAGTCCTCGTCCTCTGGCACAGGCTCCCTGCTATCTGAATGAACTGTTCCTGAAAATATACAGTTTCTCATTTCCAGAAGGCTGCTTGGAAACTTTTGACTCAATACTTAATTGTGACCAAAGAAGCAATTGACTTGAGAGCTCATGGGGTAATGCTATTTGCTGTATTATGTGCTCTAGCCACTGAGGTGCTGGTGAATTTGCTAGGAATAGGTGGCATTCAGCTGCAACTTGAGGATTCAGTCACTGTGTGACCTACAAATGACAGAGATAGTGGTAGATGTTGAAAGAATTAGACACTGCAGATCTGATCTGTAAGATGTTCATGCTTTTTTACCAAAGAAGTGGATTCTGTCAGTGTCCTGTGTCTGCTGGGAATCAAGTTTGAATTCATTTGTAAGTATGGTTTTGCCACTTGAAAGTTATCTTGATTAAATGACATGTTCACTTGGCTTTAAAAGAAATGCTTTGTTTGCTGTACAATACACTAGCATTCCCTGTTTTGTGTCACCTCAATTCACCTCACTAAAATACAGACTAGTAGAACTTGTGTGCTAAAAAATACTATTTATTAAATAAAATGAAGAGTATGTATTGTTCAGAAGTGTAGGAAGTGATGAGTGACTGATTTATTTTTTTCTTTAAAGTAAGGTTGACTGCAGGATTTGGGTTTTTTTTCTTTTTTTTTTTTTGTTTTAACAGGCTTCTTTGTAGAGAGGGCCTTCAGTCTGCTGGCAGGCACTCTTGGTTAGAAAACATGGCAAGCATGTGTGAGTACATGTGTACCAGTACTGCTCAAAATATGATCACAAAGGGCTGTGGCAGAGAGTGATAGGAGTTGAGTCTGTGTCATCATGAACTGTGCAGCAGAAGTGTGATGAATGCCTATAGTGTGTTTGTCTGATGGCCTTTTTATTGAAAATAATAAATGTTTCATGATAAATAATTGTAGTTGAATGTTTTAAATGTCTGTTCTTACATAGTTAGCTTCTGAAATCCTAAATATGTGTTTGAAAGTGCTTTCTATTTTCTTATCACAAATATGATTTAAATTTTCAAGTAATGCAGCTGTGTGTAGTGGAACACGCTAGTGACCTTACTGAAGACCGAATTCAGGCCATTCGGCTACCATCCAAATGCTCTGCCAGCTTAGCTACTTGACCACCTGCTTCTGTTTTTCCATTCCCTTTGCAAATGCAGGTTTTGTTCATTTTCTGGCATCTCATCATTGCCTTTCATAAAAAGAAATCAAATCATGTGGATAAGGTCGGTACTGTAGACCATTTGGGTGTCTTTGTGACTCTTGTAGTCATTTGAATCTTCATCAGCCATTCAAGCATGGGCTTGTTGGAAAAGAACAGAGGATGATGCCTTCTGCACCTCTGTGCTTGCTTTCCCCAACCATGCTCCTACACTTTGGACTGCAAGACTCAGTGGCAGCCGTGTAGTTGTGCTCAGTCTCACTGTAGCTCTCCTGCTCTGCATGAGCTTGGTGGTTGTCCTCAGTGGAAAACATCCAGGTAGTGCTGATGTGCTGTTGGAGTGTGTGGATATTCCTTTAACTGTTGAAACAAGCAGCTTAAAGTATTTGTCTTAGGTCATGTCTTTTCAATATACAAAACTGAAAAAAAAAAAGGAAACACTGGTCATAAATATATCTTTGCAATCTAATGGTAAATGCTTTTGAAACTAATCCCTTAACAGCCCAATATAACTGGAGTGCTGAATGGGGAATCTTCAGTAGTGAGTTACATTGCCACATCTACTGATCTGCTCATTGGCTACATCCAAATTACATGACCTCAGTAAAGCAGCACACTGAAAAGCAGGCTAGCACTGCTGACTGAAAGCTTGTGTATTTGTTTCATCTGACATAGCTGAGATAGTTCAGGAGTTACGTCTGTGGTTAGTTGATGAAAACTAGAGGGAAAATGGGTGGCTGTTCTATGGCTTCTCACTGTGTTAAATGCTGCTGTTGGTTTCTAAAGTTTTTGTACCTTTTTTGTCAAGAGATTAACCATGATGCAGTGAATTGGGTGCACTAAATTTTAAACTAGAAAAATCATAAATTACTTCTGGTTTCAGTATAAATGCCAATGGATTGTTTTCATCTGCACTTTAAAAATGCATCAGTCATGGAAAAAAGTTGTCTCCTGTTTTTTTTCTGTTGCATCTGAAGGCTGCATTTGGTGTTCCCACAGACTCGGTCTAGTGGAGTGGATAGGGTGAAATGGGAAGGTACTGCAGAAGCTGTGAAAATGCTTGATGAACTCTCACTTTTATTTTGGTGTTTGTTTCCATTACATTCTGTAATACCTACAATAGAAGTCATTTGTCAAAAGATGGCTTGACTACCTGGACTGCTGGTGGTTTAGGCAGGAGAAAAGAGTGGACTGAGCAGGCACTGGCTGTGAATCTGATCTAAATATAGTCAGCTATGTACATACTTGCAGCATTTGTCTGGATGAGTGTGATTTTTGTAATGTGGCAGTATTACTTGTTAGACAGATTAGTAACTTGGCAATGCTGAAGTGGGAACTTTGGTCTGGGAGGCACAGAGCCTGGGTTGGAAAGCCTACATGTTCTACCATTTGAGAAGGTACCTAGTGTGTTAGGATTGGGTTATCTGGCATTAGGATGTGGTTATGCAGACTCTACTGTGAGATGTGGAGGGTCTGCATGAGCTCTGTGTAGGTGTAGGGCTGGTAAGTCTGCTGGATTGCCATTGTAATGGCTGCAGGTCCCTCTGACATCCTAGAGGATTGTCGTGAGGGTCCCAGTTGAGTCACTGTTGTCAAGAAACTTAACTTCCTCTAAGCTGTCATGCTATAGAGGCTTCAACAGAAATATTAAGAATTCTTTGAGCATATCTTACTGGTTTTGATAATTTATTTAACCAAAATTGAATAATTGAGCTCCCACTCTTAAGCTTTCTACAGTAAATATTTATATTCTCTTTTGGTTTTTTATCTCTTGGGTACCAAAGATGAATGTCAGAGACAGTGTTCATTCATTTCTTTGCCTTCCTGCCCTTCTTTGTAAAAGAATCTACCATGGACAAAAAAAGCAACATGATAAAACTTTGTAAAAAAACCTAACAAACAAACAAACCCCAAACAAACAAAAAAACCCACTAAATCAAAAGCAAATCCAACCCAAAACTCCACAAAAGATTCCTACAACAAAATACAAACCAGTTCAACATCTACCAATTAGTATCTAGTATTCTGCTTTCAGCATATTAGAAAGATAGTGTAATTAAACAATACACATGGAAGCAACTTTGTTTAGTTACTTGTGAGCATTCGGTATAGGGATAAATGTCTGGCTTGGTGTCATCTGATACAGGGGAAGATTTTTGTGCATCCCGTTTATAGAATTTTTGCTTCCCAAGTGGTAAAATACTGTATATTATAAAGATGGGTTAAGGAAAACCATTTTTGTGTCAAATGTAGATTGTTTTTCTGTTCACAATGGTGTCCAGACAAGTTGGATTGCTATATGCCAGCAATGTGCCACTGCAAGTCTGAAGTAGTATTATCTGGATTAAGATAACGAACAACAGCTTGTCTTGGTATATCTTGGAGAGTGTTGGTAGAGCATCCAAGCTCTCTAGAGATTTACTTGTTTTTTTAACTGGCTGTGTGTTCACCATACTTGGGCTTTATCCTGGATAGACTTCAATATATATATGCTAGGAAGAGTTTAAAAAGGTAAAGATGAAAACTAACATTTTGTTTTCAATTTGTAAGTGATCAACATAAAAGTAAGTTATGTTTTGGTGGCTAAATTTAAGGCTTTATTTCTCAAAATATATGCACAGATCTGGAAATTCTGTCATGCAATGTCTGTTTTGTCTTATTTTCTTTTAACCATTTCAGTCAGGTATTTGGGTAAGAGATGCTATCAATGTCAAAAGCAATTAGGTGTAGTAACAGCTGGGTTTGAGATGTGACCATTTTTATGCCCTACCTTGTTAGGTTATTGAAAGAAGAAACAGGGTCAATGTTCTCTTTTCTGTTCTCCAGACAGTGCCACTGGAGAAAGAGACTGAGACTTATCCTGGCTTAAAGATTTGACAACTGACTTTGTTATGCCACATAAACTATGATGTGAATGTGCTATACATGAGCTACTGATAATTTTTGTGTAGTCTGGAGAAAGAGTGGTCTTGGTTCTCAAGCTGTTCTCAAGACCCAGAAAAGTCTTCAGTGCATGAATAAATCATCAGTGAATTAGTTTTGCTGTGACAGATGGTCTTCAGTGTGAATGGCCAACATTTTGTTGAGGGCAGGGTGGGTTGAGTTTGCGTGGTCAGGTTTTCCTTGCGGTACAGAGGTGGATCTTTTATATGCTGCCAGATCTTCTGCCATGTCTGATAGAGCCAATGCCAGGCAGCTCCAAGACAAACCCACTGCTGGCCAAGGCTGAGCCCACCAGTGATGGTGGTAGTACTGCTGGGGTCATGTATTTAACACTGGAAAAGTTGCTACATGGCAGCAGCTGTAGCCAGAGCGAGGAGAGCGATTATGTGAGAGGAACAGCTCTGCAGCCTCCAGGGGCAGTGGAGGAGGGCTGCCCCAGGTGCCACAGCATGCAGACCCTGGTGAGTCAGACTGTTCTCCTGCAGCCCATGGAGGTCCACAGTGGAGCAGAGATCCACCTGCAGCCCATGGAGGAACCCATGCCAGAGCAGGGGGATGACCAAAGGTGGCTGTGACCCTGTGGGAAGCCCATGTGGGAGCATGGCTCCACAAGGCTTCTGGCATGACTTGTGACCCTGTGGAGAGAGGAGCTGGAGCACATTTGCTGGCTGGACTTGAGATGCTGTGGGGGCCCCATGCTGAAGCAGTGTGTTCCTGAAGGGCTGCACCATATGGAAGGGACCCACACTGGAGCAGTTGGTGAAGAGTTGTAGCCTCTTGCAGCAGGAGAAGTTTGTGAAGGACTGTCTCCTGTGGAAGGGACCCCCATGCTGGAACAGGGGAAGTGTGTGAGGGTCTTCTCCCTGAGGAGCAAGGAACAGCAGAGACAACATGTGGTGAACTGACTGCAACCTCCTTTCCCAGTCTTCATAAGTTGCTGGGGGAATGGATAGAGAAAATTGAGAGTGAAATTGAGCCTGGGAAGAGTGAGGAGGAAGATGTTTAATATTTAGTTTTGTTTCTCATTATCCTACTCTGATTTGATTGGTAATAAATTAATTTTTCCCCTAGTCAAGTTTGTTTTGCCCATGATGGTAATTGGTGAGTGATCTCTCCCTGTCCTTACTCTGACCTTTTGTTCTATTTTCTCTGCACTGTCCAGCTGAGAAGGGGAATGATAGAGTGGCTTAGGTGGGCACTTGGCCTTCAGCCAGGGTCAACCCATCTCAGAGGGAAGAAGGGCTGATGTGTTCGGAAATACTTATTGCAAAAGGAAATGGTGCTGTCAGGTCATTGATTTTTGGGTCAGTATTTAAGCTTCTATAATGTGTGGATCTAGAAAGGCTTTGTTAACAAAGGCAGACTTCATGGCAGACAGATCTCTAGTTCCTAAAAGGAACCAAACTTTGATTCCCTATTGCTATCAGTCAGACTAGAAGCTTGTCAGCTGCTGGGAGGGGAACAAGCAGATGGTAAGGAAAAATGGACAAGGTAAAATTGGAATTTCTTCAAAAATGTCCACTTATTCTAAGGTATTTTTAAAATGTGTTTATATCCTAATGATTTTTCTGCTTGATATGAAGATTTTGATTGTATCAGTAATGCAGGATTGGAATTAACATTTTCAGCAAGACCAGAATTATTTCCTGACAGTACTTCCATATACTTTTGGATTTGTTATGGTAATCTTATAAATCCTTTATAGGTTCAATGAGGTATATATCCCATGCAGAAGCACCTGCTTTTGTAAGAGTAATAGTTTACTTTAAATAATTTTTAATTGCGTGTTTTCCTTGTTGGTTTTTTTTTTTTTTTAAGGTGCTAACACTACCCTGTGTTTCAGATAGCGCTGAGATTCTGTGTTTTTAAGCATTTATATGAAAAACCTGTTAGTTCTTCCATTTGACTTGGAAATTAGAGATTTTTCCCTGTAGTTACAGGAACACAAAAAGTCTATTGGTTTTGAGTAACACTCAACAGTTATTTCTAACATGAAACAGTTATTTCTGAAAGTGATAGATAAAAGGAGCCCTTGAAGTCCACCACTGTTGAAGTTCAGGTGTTTCACCTCCCTTGAGACTTTTTTATTAGCTACCTCCATTACTTTGTTATACTGTGCACATAGTTTGGACATGCAAAGCAGCAACAGACAGAAGAGAAAAAATGGTGGAAAAAACCTGAATTCGGTAGGATGAAGCCAGAGCACAGACACGTAAGAATGGGAGCTTGAAAATGTCAGGGAAAGTATTTGAGAAAGAAGACTTGGGGGCAGCAGAACTACTTCTGTTCTGTGATTTGTGGGGAAGGACTGACTATAGAGGAGCTTTCTGCCTTTGGCTCTTTTCTAACTCTGCTTAAGCCCATGGATGTGGGATGATAATTGAATTAGGAAAGTCACCTGTTTGTGGTTTATCAGAAGCCTCATTATTAGCAAAACAGTAGGGGGCAATGGGGATGAGATTACGTGCAGCTGGCACTGCCAGGCTGAGAATGTGGGTGCTCTGGTTTGTGCTCTGTGCAGGTATGTTGTGTTCTGCTGATGTCCTGGGTTGCTACTGCCTTTTGCAGCCTGAGCTAAGCAAGTGTGCTCAGCTCTTTTTTAACATCTTCCTTGGTTGATTCCCAACTTATGCCCTTGTTTCCAACTCTCCTCTTCAAGCTCTTCCTGCGTGCCTTGCAGCAGGTTGCTGTAGAGAGAGCTGGTGATGAGAAGACAATGAGACTGATTTGAGGAAGTCAAAGCTTGGAATTACAAAAGCAGAACCATCTCAGGCCAGAGCTTCAGGAGAGGAAGTGAGAACAGACTAATGGACAGATGCCTGTCCAGGACTCCTTGTTCTAACCTGTTTGGTTATTTTTCATCCACATACTCTCATCCCTCTGGTGCATGTACAGAAGCCCAAGTCTGATGGAGACAGACTCCTGTTGCTTCTCTGAAGTTTCTGATTGCCTGGCAAGTGCTGAGACATACATGTACCTCTCATCCCTGAAGCCCTCTCGATACCAGCTTGGAAGGTAGTGCAAAGACAGTTTTTCCTAATACCTGCATGTACTAAGAAAATTGTTTGCAATATCATTTGATGAAAAAATGGAGAAGGCTTCAAATTAAGTATAGCATATTATTTTCATGTAGTAGTTTTTAGAGTTCCTAGAGGATATCAATAGTGGTGGCTTAAAAGCTGTCATGAAATATATTTAGTACCTAGCATGCTGAAGTCCCAAGGAGTTCAGGCTCCATTGTGATAGAAGTAATGGCCTTTATTGTGGTCTTGAGGTCTCCACCCTCATTCATACCCAGTTTTTATGCCTTAAAATGACCACACTTGTCCTCAGTATGAATTTGCTGCATACTTGACTAGACAATACACACGTATGTGGGCTGAGGTTTTTTTGTGTCATGCAGTGTAAACAATGGAAGACTCCTATCCTGGGCTAGCGGGAGTTTGGGAAGTTAGTGCCTTTGTCAAGCCTCAAGGATGTCTGGCACATGAGGACAAAAAAGATTTCCAAGGGCCTGTCTCACCCTTGTGAGAAGTGGTCATCTTTCCATGTTTCACATTACACCAAAGACTGACAGTTTTCAGCTAGTCTCAATGCATTTGGGTGTGGAGGTAGTGGAGTGAATATCGTTCTTTAATGTCAACCTGAAGTCATACTAATGAAGATACATGACCTTACCTAAACCAGAGGAAAAGAGAGAAGAACTTGTCTTTTTTCCATAGATGCAATCCCTAGTACTTTTATTTTCATAAGCAATTGATAATTTATAATAATTCATAGATATAAATGTATAGTAAAAACCGATCCTTGGAAAAAAATTACTGGTGTAACTTCAAGTAGATATATTATTTTAACAAGTAGTTTTGATGAAATGTTATAATTTAATTGGCAGCTTCCTGTAATTAGCAGACAATTTCATTCCTGCCTAAATAGATTTTTTTTTAATATTAATGGATGTAATGTTAATCAAAAACACTTTAACTCATAAAAGCAAGCTAGTGAAAAGAAATAATTACTGCAAGCTACAAAGACTCAGGCTTCTCAGTTAATTTTAATGAATGCTTCTAAAACTCCTGGAAGAAGAGCTTGGAGATCTTTTTTTATCATTAAACTGTCTCCATTTCTCTCCATACAGAGAATAAACAGCTATGTGATAGTTTTCAAAACCAGTTGTAGTGAATTTTTTTCCAATGTGTCTAGCATTTCTTGCTGTGTCAATGTACATATAGTACAGTCATTTTTTTTTTTTTTTGTACTGAAATTGTTTGTGCTCATGATGATTGAAATGATTGATAAAATTAAGCAGGGCCTTTGTACTTTAAAAAGAGGAATTGTGATAGAGATGAGCCTTGTTAAAGATCTGTCCTGTCTGGATTTGTTAATCTGTGCCAATATTTCTGTAAGATATGAGTGTGCCTTTATCTTATGGAGGAATAAATGCCAGTCTCTTTTTCTACAAATTCTTTCCAGGGAAAAATTGTTCTCTTAGAATTGACAGTGCTTAATGTAATAATCTAAAACCCTTCTTATGAAGGGTGGAAGTGGTCTTAAATTTTTGATCTACTCTAGAAGCAAAGTGATGTTTACTTTCTTTTTTTCCAGAATCGTAGTAGAACTTAAATGTTTAAAGTAACCATTTACCTCAGCAAATATTCTGCATATAATTTAAGAAAAATTACTACCCTGTACAGATTGAGAGAAGATATTCAGAGCGGCCCAAAAGAGAAGCACTTGGGATTCTCGTGGCTAAAAATCTGAGATGAGCCAGCAGTGTGTGCTCAGAGCCCAGAAGGCCAAATGCGTCCTGGGCTGCATCAAAAGCATGCTGGGCAGCAGGTCAAGGGAGGGGATTCAGATGTTCTTCTCTGCTCTGCCGAGACCCCACCTGAAGTGCTGCAGCCAGCTCTGGGGTCTAACAGACCTGTTAGAGTGGGTCCAGAGGAGGGCCATGAATATGGATAGAGGGCTGGAGCACCTCTCCTACAAAGACAGGCAGAGAGAGCTGGGGTTGTTCAGCCTGGAGAAGACAAGGCTTTGGAGTCACTTCAGGCTTTGAGGTCACTTCCACTACCTAAAGGGGGCTTAAAAAAAAAAAAAGGGAGAGTGACTTTTTACACAAGCAGATAGTGATAGGCCAAGGGGGAATGGCCTAAAGTGGTAAGAGATTTAGATTAGATGTTTAAAATAAATTTTTTTACTGAAAGTGTTCAAGGCCCAGTTGGAGGGGACTTTGAGCAACCTGGTCTAGTGGGTGGCATGCCTACCTATGCTTTTGGGGTTGGAACTATATGATCTTTATGGTCCCTTCCAATCCAAGGACATTGGTGATTCTGCTTCTATTATCTTATTTTTTCCCCCTGCCACTTTCTGCAAAGAAGTGCCACCATAGGTTGGACTTCATCAGACTTTCTCATTTCTTTCCTTTATTGCATGTCATAAGAAGTTTTATACTCAATGAATATTGACAAGCATGTAATTATGCAAAGTTGTTAAAATATGCAATTACTACAACTTGCTCACCAGCATTTTTGCAGCAGGTTTTCTTCAAATCTTCACTGCAGTCACTTCATCACCTTTGTGACCTTTTGTTGGATGATTTTCAATATGTCTGTTGCCCTGTGGAGCTCGAAATGAGTACAGTTCCATCTGTTTCATGTGTGGCCACCCGCAGTGCTGAATAGAGGGGAAATATCACCACTCTTGCTGGCAATACTTTGCAGCTCAGGATACGTTGTGCCCACAAAGGCATACCGCTGGCACATGTTCAACTTGGTGTCCACTGAGACTCCCAGATACTTCTCTGCCAAGCTGCTTTCCAGAGAGTTGCCCCCACTCCCTGTATACACTGGTCCCTGGGTTTGTTCTCTCCCAGGTGGAGGGCTTTGCAATTCCCATGGTTGAGTTTCAGGATGTTCCCATCAGCCCATTTCTGCAGCCTGTTGAGCCCCCCCCCCCCCAGATGCACTCCCTCCAGTTTTGTGTCATCAGCCAGCTTGCTGCGAGTACGCTCGGCCTGTGTTGAACAGGGCTCTGTGTAGTGTTGACTGTAGTTAGCAGCCTGACTTTGTGCCACTGGTCACCACTCTCTGACCAAAATCCCTGGGCCTGGCCATCCAGACAGCTTTCATCCACCTTGCCATTGGCTCATCCTGCACTTTATCAACTTCTCTGGGACAGTCTTACAAGACAGAGTATCAAAGGCCTTACTGAAGTCCAGGTAGACACTACCCACTGCTCTCCTCTTGACTACCAGCAAGTCACTGTGTTGTAGCAGGATGTTGTGTAGGTGTGTGCCTGTACATGTGTGTGTTTGTTTAACTTATAACTCTTGAAGCATTGCTCTTACTAGGTTTGTTTCAGAATCTGCACTGTATAGACCATAAATCACTTCCTAGGCTTCTGCACTTGAAGCTATTAACTCTACTAGGTAAGATAAATGAGTAATGCTATGCTAAATGGGAATAAATTAATTTTATTAAATGTGGAATGCCTTAATGATAAATTTCAAGCTTTGGAACATCTTCAACTATTTAAAATGATAAAAAAAAAAAATCATGAGAAGTACCTAAAGAGTGATCTGCCATAGCTATTCTAGCTTAGTCTCATGATACATGATTAAGCTGATTTTAACAAGCCTTACACTGTTCAATTAAAATATAAAATTTTAAAAAGTCCTACCACAGATTTCTGCCTAAAGGCTTAATATTAGCAAATCTGAAATGAAACTGAAGCTTGAGAACAGCATTATATTTTTCCCCATCTGTTAAAAACAAATAACCTCCCCCCAAAGCATCCCACAGTTGCTATGTTGCCATGGAAACTAACTTCTTACTGCAGGGTTTCAGAAATGGATGTGTTTTATGTACACACTTGAACTGATTTAACTGCAGCAAAAGTAATGGTAAATATACTGTATGAAGATAACCTTAAACCTCTTGCTTATGTACTTTTTGTGTAAGTCTTTACAATGAGAATGTTTGTGCAATAATATTGTACATTATATGCATTGCATGCATTTCTGTTGTACTTCTCATGTAGAACAAGGGTTTCTGCTCTGGTGACCGGCTACCTGTTTTTTCTGAAGTTACAGAAATGAATGACAAAAAAGTTGTTGTGGGTGAGATTGCCCTTCTGTTTCTTCTGTGGCCCTTGACAGTGTTTGAAGCAATTAAGTCTCTTGCAGTCTCCTCTTTTACTGTCATTTAAATCAGTTTTGGCTTTTTTATTCAGTAGTGTTTTCACTGAATTTTCTTGGGTCATTTCATGTTATGGGCTTTATTTGAGGGCATTTGTGTGTGTCTTCACTGAATTTGTAGGAGTAAAACTAAGGAAAACTTTGTCAACTAAGTACTTTTAGTCTAAAGTATTTTAGGTAAGGTATCTTCACTTTGCCACAGTAGCGAGCTACAGAATTTATCAATAAGTTGAAGTATGCAAGGTGTGACTGAAAGATAAGGCAATCTGGAATATTTGCATTACTATGTAGAAATCAATGCCCTTTACAATTGTAGGGGAGTTTGCCAAACTGTAGCTCATGGTCTATGGCACAGGGTTACATCTTCCACAGCAGAGATACAGGACCTCCCTAAACTCCTACTTGTCTGATCTTGGACCTTAGAGGTGGCTATCAGGCACGCTGGATATCAGGTGGGAATACCTCTCCCCACACTGTCTTGTCCCCAGGCTTTGAGTGTGTTCGTGGAAGGTGATGCATGCATCACTGAACATCTAATACTCCTGATTGCACACAAGGAAATAAAGACCAGATTTTTACCACACTCACTGACAAATTTCAATGCCTTTTTATCTGTTGGCACACTCAGCAAATAATACAGACTTAGTAAAGAAGCTGTACTTTGTAACATCAGATGCAGAAGGGATCAAAAATTTTTCATATTTATAAACAGTGATTTAAAGATTACTTTAAGGTGCGGGGAGCATCTCTTTTTATCTTTGACATTATGTCTTCAGTAGATGCTGCTGCCCAGCAGTCAGGTGAGCAGAAGATGTGGTGGGACAGCTGCTCTCTTCAGTTCTGCTTTAGCTGACGTTAGCTGGCTTTCAGGAGTGCCCTGGACAGCTTGCTCCTTCCGGAGTGCTCACATCTGTGCTGGGTGATGGGCTAAGAGCACGACTTCATTATGTACCCATTACCAGAGCTCCTAAAGGACAGATCAGAGGAAAAGACTTTGGGCAGCACCCTGTCAGACGTTATTGTAGCTGAAGCAAAGGTCCAGGAATGGTGAGGGTGGGTGTGCTTGTGTCTAAGTATTGGTATAATATTTAATCTGCAAGCTTTCCAGGGGTTAGATGTATTTCCCCTCTACAAATGAAATGTTTGTATAAAGTTGATTTGGGGGAGATTCTTAGAGTTGCTTTGGGACAGCTGATAACTGTAGACCAAGTGTAGAATCAGATTGTTTTTGATTAATATGTAAACCTTAAAGTCTTTATCACAGGCTTCTTATTTCAATATTTAATGGAGACAAAACCTCTAGTTGGCCTTTTCAATTTTGATAAAACCCAAATAAATTTCTTTAGGGACTAAAAAAAGGTATTTTAGGGACTTCCACTGTGGGATTTGCATTGTTCATTTATGTCCTTTAATTACTGTCTGGCTGCTGTCAGCCACAAATTGCTTGCAGTATAGTTTTAGCCATAGTAATTATGCCATAATGTACAAGGCCTGGGGTAAGAATAAGGAAACTGTGTTCTATTTCTATCTGTTCCTCAGTTTGGTTTTATGACACACAGCAAATCACCAGATCTATTTGTATACTCATTTGCAAGCCTAGGAAAAAAATTGTATCCTTACATTTGTGAGATATTAGAAGTTACTTCAGACAGTTAATTGATATGTACTGTATGTATTTTTTTACTCCTTCCAAATATCTGTTTCTAATAAACAAACTTTGTTTCAGAGGAAAGTAATAAATTAAACTCCTAATTTTTATATTTTTGTATGAAAGGGAGTTTCTGGATGTCATGGCTGAGATAAAGTATAAATAATAGGTAGTATGGAGTTTTGAAAAGCAACTGTGTGTAAAAGTATCTGCTTCCTAAATAATCAAAACAGTAAACAACGTTTGGTATATTTTAGTTGTGCTCTTCTCTTCCCTTTTTACAATGTAGAAGTAGAAAAATTTTATCCTGGTATGAAGCTTGTGTAACTGTATGCACTTAGGTCCATATTTTTGGAATGTCCAGAAACAACATGCCTCAAAAAAAAGGAAATGTGATAGCTTGTTAAATCATAATTAATAAAAAACTATATTTTTGACAAAATATGTTGTATTCCCAAGATCGGTTGTAATTATTTTGAGACAAACTGCTACATATAGAGCTTTCTCTATTTTTTATTAACTTTAGAGTATAGGATACTTGGGCAAAATGGAAGGAGGAAAAAAGACTGATTCTTTGTTATTCAGTCCTATTTTAAGTGTACTTAGTCACTTTCAGTGCAAGGCTTTAATTTGGCTTTTGCTCAGAAGAAAGTGAATTATTTTGGTCAGAACAACAAGAGAAGATTTGTGATGCCATGGAACCTGACTCACAGGGATGAGCTCCCTTCTGTCAAAAGTACTTGATCACTGCATAAGATACACCATATTAATGTTTACCCAGGGAGTCTATTATTTTGAAATGATTGCCATGAGCAAACTCCAGCTGTATGTGGATAGCAAGGAGCCATTGCATTTACATGGCAATTGTTTTTTTCTGAAGGCTTATTTTGATGTAGCAGAGTTAATGGAGGTCAACTGCTTGGCTGCTGTATATAGGCACAGTTCCATTAACTTGAGTTTCTCCTGTGGTAAACTTACCCTTGTATGATAAAAATTTATGGCCCTAAGGCTTTGTTTTTTAAAAGGATTGAGCATAGATATTGCTTATGCTTCTTTGCATAGAACAGGGAATTTTCTTTCTTATTTGGAGCTGTTTGGTCGTTGCTTGATGAATGGAGCGGCAGGGAGAATTCTTAATGAGGTCACTTACGTCACAGGTAAAACGCATTTAAATTTATTAGCTGAATACATTCTGCCTGACCTAGTAAGTCTTCACTGCCAGCCTCCATTTTTCTGTGGTGTACCCTTAAATGTGAGGAAGAATTAGACCATTTTCTCACTGCTCAATAGCTTTTTTGTATTTCCCGAGTCCTCCACAAGAAGTAGGGTTGAGGGGAACATGCATCTCTGAATTTGAACTAATAGTGCCTGTGACTTGACTGAGTGGCAGATCTGTGCCTTCTCACAGGGTGGGCTAAGGCTGGGCAATACATCCTTGGCTCCACAAAGGCAGACCTGCTATTTCAGTTGGGTGTTGGTGGCTAAGTCCTGAACAGTGACTGAATGTTTATTCATGTTAAAACAAATACCTTTTATGCAGAGTATGAAATCAGACATTTGTACTAGAATAAAGCAGGGAGGGAGAAGAGAATAAATCTTAGTTTTATTGAATGGTATGCCATTAAATGTTTAAAAATTTCACTAGATCTGATAAGTCAGCATGTAAAAGTTATAAACGTACTGTTTAAAGGTGTATCTCCACTCTATATCTGCTTCTGCTAGCAAAGGAGAATGAGATGAAGGACAGAATGATGGATTCTTTAAAACTTGATAACTTCAGCTGATAATATTTAAGCCATTTAGTAAACTTACCCATTTTATTTCTATTGTGCCTAGTTTTATGCTTTGAACAAATCAATTCTTAAATCCTTTTGTAATACTTCTTGGAAAAAAAAGTCAAGGGTTTTTGACTAAATTTGGATACTTGGGCTAGTCCTGTCTGAAAAGAACAGCAGTAACTGTCAAGTGATAAGAACAGTACAGGAAATATCACAATTAAGTTTACCCTTATTTAGCTGTGTTGGAAGCTATTTCCTTATTTTTGTAATGAATTTATGATATTCAGCATAATTTTAGTTTTTCAAGTGAGTTTCAATACATCAGGATGTCAGTAGGTTGTTATCAGTGGAATTCCTAATACAGCTTCTGTACCTAAATTTTTAATTAATTTAGAAAGAAGTACATGGCATTATTTTCCTGTGCTTTGTACTTTAAAGATTTTTATGTGGTACTTGGGTACAACTAAACACTGCCTTACCTAGCCATTTAGGTTTCATTTTGTCCTTTGAAAATGAGAAATGCCTTTTTCCTAAGAAGACCTTTATTTCAAATATGGAAATTAGCATTTAGATAAATTTGCTTGGGTTTATAACATATATTGAACTAATGTAGAACATTAAAACTTCCTTAAGAATTATATTAATTGTGTGTGTGTTTTATGGTCTGGTCTTAAAGATCTGTTGTCCTCTTTGTAACGTCAAATATCTGGTGGTGATAATGAGTTGAACATGTGTATGGAGGGAAGTATTGTTCCTTAGTTTTTCTTTTGTTGTTTTTCCTTTTTAAGAATTGCTCTGGAAAATCTTCTTGGAAGGAAGATTTTTCAGATTTTGTCATTGAGCAATTTCTAGGATACTGAGTAAGAGTAAAAGAAAACATTCAGTCTTTTGACATGTTACAATACAAAGAAAAACAATACCAGAATAGAAGAAAATATTAAAAAGAGACTTAAATATGAGATTTCTGCAAAGTATGTGGACTAGGATGTGCTTTTTCAAAAGCTGTCAAACTTAATTAAAAGAAATAATCTGGTAGACTAAGGCCCTTGGGAAATAACACATTATGTTATCCACTGCTTTTTTGGTGTGACTCTTCTGGGTGAAACATCACTTTTTTGTTCCCATTGTACTTATGTTTCCATGATTATGCAATCACTTTGCATACAACTTCTTTAATGTAGGTTTGCTTTTGCATTCACACACTCTGCACGGGAGGAAAAGAAAGCAAATATCAAAGACTATAAACAGTAGCAGAAAGCTGAGATGAATTATTTAAATTGTTGCCATCTAGAATGCTGGTTCTCAAATTAAGTTTTAGAGGCCTTAGTGTTCTACTTCTCTATCAATTGCAGAGTCTCCACGTCAAACTGAACAAATTCAAACTCTGAATTCTGCAATAATGAAATATTCTCAATGACACTTCCCAAGATGGCAAAATCATTAGGTGACCTGGGAATTATGGGGCTGTTTTTACTATTTATGTTGTAGAAACTACAGAGTTGGTGTCCATGAGGATGAAACTTTTGAGTAAGGGCAGAATTTTCTTTTTACTTTCTTTACAGTTTTTCTTGAGTGTCTGTGTGTGAATGCAGCTCTTCTAGTACTCATAATTTCTTCTGACAATTGTGTGTGTTTAATGTATAAAAACAAACATTAAAAAAGCAGTTTACAAGATGACAAAGACCAAGCCAGGCAATAAAAATGTAAGGAATGAAATCTGTGGAATAGATAGCTGGTATTATTTATGGTGTGTGGGAATATAGGAAGTAAAAAAATCCTGTTATGAATTCTGATGGAATTGATAGCCATGACAATGGTGGCTAATACAGACTGGACTGAAATATAATATATGGTAAAACATATTGAGGATGTAGTTTTCGGGAGGTTATTTCAAATTTTGCCACTGAACAGTCTGAGTTGTGTCAATTGAGATATGTAATTCGTGGTTTTATGAAAATGATAGCTTAGTGTAATGCATAATAAATGAATCCCAGCACATAACTCTCCCAAAGTAATTTTTCTTTTAACATTCCTGCTGCTCAATTGACTATATTTCAACTGTTCAGTTTTTCTGTTTGATACAAGAACCTTAACCTTACCATATGCAACAATCCCTTCCCCTTATTTTCCTGCAGCTAAGTAAAGTGTTGTGTGTGATCACTTTGAACTGTTCCTCATACCTACTTTCTGTGATGTTCTTGGACTAGAGATTTGGCTATTGGAACAGCAATAAATTGCTTTAAATTAACCAAAATCAGGAATGTTCAAGTAGGGTGTAGTAGGAGCTCAGGAAAGTAATTATCCATCAGAGTTTTACAGACAGATTGCTTCACTTCTACATGTTAACATGTTCAAAACTTGAAATGCTTCTATTTGTGATGTAAACATCAAGAGTATAAGGCTGAAAACTTAGAAAGATTGATTTGTTCAGCTGTGTTTATTCTGTTTCTCAGTCTCCCTGAAAGTTTGTAAAGCTATTAATGAAATCATATTGAAATTAAATTAATAAATTATATAGGTATGGCAGTGTTCACTTTTTTATTAAATGAAGATAAATGGAGTAGCCAGAAACTGACCTAGTTTTTCGGTGCTGTTCGTTATACTGTATATCTGTACCATGTTGCCTCTTTAGGGACTTTATTTTTCAATGGGAACAACTCCTTCTCTACCCCTTCATTGGAATACATTTCTACTGCTCTAATCTAAAATTTGCTTTGGCTAAACTAAGAAACTGTGGTCTCCATATTGTCAGTCCTCAGAGAACATTATTTTCCCTTTTTGCCTACCGGTAAGAAAGCTTTTGCAAGGAGATATTTTCTCCAAGGAAATAGTCTCTTCTGTTTTTTTCAAATTTCACTGACAAAACATGCTGCTGTTATGAGTGGGAATACCTTGCTGTAGGTGGGTTCTCTTACTTCTAGATATTTTGCCACCATTTCTCTTACCCTCTGGCAAGATAAAGATTTTTTCCAGGATAGAGGAATGAGCTTTCCTATATTTAGACACTGAATTACATGTGCGCAATTTTCCTTCTTCCCTCGAGGTAAGATCAGTCATAGCTAAAAATCGCAGCATGCTATGACTTTATGACTATTTACCTTATTTCATGAGTTCACTTCAGTAGAAGATTTATGGAAGTGTGAATTTTTTTCTGCCTCTTCAGAGAGTTTGCTCACAACTAGGAAAGCTGGCACTCGGATTGGTCCTAAGCAATGACTGGTGTTGAATTTGGGGGTTCTTCTGGAGCAGCTATTTACTATGGTATTTCAGATACTACTTCAGTTCTCTAGACAAACTGTTTTCTGATGATGTATTTCTCTTTCCTGCTGATGCATTAGAATATGTGGATCTTACTCATTCACTGACTCACTCTAAGTCAGGGCGCCATTTCAGTTGATGTTTGGTAGGTATCTCAAATTCACATGACTTAGTTTTCTGCTGTTACTCCTTTGTGGCAGACAGTAGTTACTCTTTGCCACACATGGTTTAGTGAAGGCTGGCATGGGCAATAATGCCTTACTGGCAGATAGTGCAGTGTGGGATTTCTTTTGGCTTTTGTGTAAATTTGCTGTTCAAGACAAAACTTACTTATGGTCATAGGAATAGGCATGGATACAATTAGGGAAAGGGACTTCTCTGTGTGTTTCTGTGTATTGGGAAACTATAAACTAATCATGTGGGTAATCTTTGCCTGATAATGGATTGGACCTGCTCATCTCTCAAAATCTCAATATATAAGAGACTATAGATGTTAGGTTAAAAATTCAAGAATGAAATTTAAATATGAAAGCAAGCGACTTGCTTTTCAAAAGACAGTCCATAACAGGGAAAAAAATGGGTTTAACTTCCTGTTCAGAAAATGTTTAGAGAAGAGAGGGAGGAAAATACCCACTATACCTTAGTTTAACTCCTTAATTATTTTCTGGCTGGTTGCATGTGTGAAATAAAATCAAAAGAGATGCTCAAGAAAATAGACCATGAAATACTTCAAAACTACCATCTCTCTAGAGTTTGTTCTGGGGAACCATGGAGAAATGGCTTCCTGTCAATCATCAGGTAGTTTTGTTTTTCTAAAACCAAAGTCTGGGATCAAGAAGAATATTATGCTATTCAAAATTGCTTCCTGGAATAGATATTCTGAGATGGTAACATGTCTGTAAGTAGAGTGCAGCAGCTGCTGCATTATTTGGAAGTCAGCAGGGCATGAGACAGTGCAGCACAACAGGGAGTGGGGCCCAGCAGTGCCCACTGCATGTCTGTCTGTGTTAATGTTGGCTGCCTGGTTTGGATAGTCACAGCCATAGCTATGGAGAGAAGGGACCCTAGGTCCCTTGTAACCTTTCCTGCCTGTGCTGCAAGTGGTGCTGCACTTGTGTGACTGTATGGAAAAAATGACCTAGAAGCAGTTATTTGGCCTTCTTTAGCAACACAGTAATTGCAAGCTCTGAAAAACTATCTTCCAAACAACAACTACTGATAGCCTCTGAGTAGCAGTCATGTTCCTTGTCCCAGTTCTTATATGGGTCTGTGTGTTACTAGGTTCAGTGAGAAGTTTGTGTCTTGGGCCTGTACCAAATGGTAATGATGAGTATCTCACCTTAGGAGGAGAGAGATATAATACAGCCCTATCATGGTATGAGAGATTGCAAGGCAGTATAAGTGATTTGCCCAGTAATCATGATGGGGAGCTCAGAAGTGGGATGCCTTATTGAAGAAATCTAGTTTGAAATCAGGTGAAATGTGAATTTCATGCTGTAGAGAATGCATCTATAGGGCTTGTCATTTCAATGTACTTCCATGGGAGAGCAGGGAGGTTGGGGATGCAACTCAACCTCCCGCTGTAATGAGCTTCTGTAATGATTATGAAATACTTCTTCTGTCTTCCTACTCCCTCACAGGGAGTGATACTGACAGTGCTGGTTCCTTTTTTCCCATCATGGCACATTTTGAAACCAAAGTATTTTTAGAAACTATTTTTCTCTTGTTTTCTTCATCAATGTAACCGATCCCTTTTGGAACATGTAACCATGTTCATATGCACTGGAATCCTTTGTTTTTTTGAATGGGCTGTGGAAAATGAACTTTTAAGAGGGGAAAATAGAAAAAAAAGTGGATCACTTTAATTTCTGTAAGCATTTTTTTACTGCCTTCATTTTGTTTCCTGCAGAAGACAGGCTCTGAAATCTGAAAAAGCTGAAGCTGTTGGGATAGAACTCATTCTCCCACTACCAGGGCTGCTTTTGCAATAAGGTTTCCATGAATATGCAAACTCAGAATAAATGTGCATATGAAACAAGAAACAAGGCAACATGTAGAGTGTGTAGATAAGCACTAAATCAGTCCACAGCTGAGTCAGTGGCTAGTCTAAAGAAAATCTCAGAAAAATGCTATTGTTTACTCCTTCCATGAAGTTAACATGGAAGTACAGGAAATAACAAGATTGTTCAAGTTCATTATGCCTATGATACTGCCTCTCTGTCCCCTTTAATGTTAATTTTCTCACTTAATATGGAGTTACTGTTACCAAAGCGGTAATAGTGTTCACAAAACAAATGCTAGTGAGGCTTAAAATATGGAATGTCTGTGCACTTCCTCCCTTGTCTGAGATCCACCAGTCTCATTCATGAAACAATTTTTTTCTGTATTTTCTGAAATATGTTGGTGATGAACTGTATATTTGAGTGTCAGTGGCCTTGTTGATGTGCCAGTTGGTGAGCAGTCAACAATGTGTGCAGTTCAAAGCAGTGCTGAACATTGTGCAAGGGGCAACAGTGACATAATTGAGAAATCTGGTTGAGTGTTCTCTGACATACTTTGTTTCAGTCTCAGAGTTTTGTTTTTTTTTTTTCTCCTTGAGTACTAATTCCATTTCAAGTATTTCAGAACTTAGTTCCTTCTGACCAGTTTCTGCTTATTCAGGAATGAGAGAAAGGCCAAACTAATTATTGGCAAATGTAAATTAAGTTAAAATCTCTAGTGTGGCTAACTGGACACATAAGACTTGGAGATGAACATATTAATAAAAATTGCTCTTGAGAAAAATGAAAGAAATTGATTCAACGAATTGATGAGATATAGACAGAAGTCTGGCTTGAAGTCAAGTATTTCTTACTACACTTGAGCTAAATAAAAATGCAAAGGAAAGATACTTCATCTGATGTGGGAAGATAATTTAATAAATATTTTGGAAAGAAAAAGCCCCATAAACTTCTGGAATTATTAGTTTCTTTGCAGATAGCAAAATGCGCAGTGAAATGTATGAGAAACATCTGCGGTTTTTATGAAGAAATCTCAATGTTATCAGTTATGCTCTAGAAATTAAAAGATGATTTTATAAGGTTGAAAAATACCAGAAAGACTTTCCTTGGCTTAAAGCTTCATTTGAGAATTAGGATATGTGTTCCACACTACTGCACACTTGATGACATCAAGTGTCAAGATACCCTAAATAGAAACTGTTCTTGTAGAAAAGGAGGAACAAACAAAAAGACCAACTCTGAAACAACATTTCCTATGATGCATACTTCTTGCAATTCACTGTTTTTCAGTTGTTTCCAATGTATTTCAGTAGTTTTCAATGTTTCTAGAACCTTGCTTTAGAAATAGATTGTAGGACCTCATGCTGATCTTTCTTTGCCTGCATGGGGGGGACAGTATGTGTGTGCATCAGGAACAATCATAAACACACAGCTAATTCCAAAAAGTTATTAAGGAATTGTCTCAATATATTATTGTTTTGAATAAATTTCTTCAGTAAGTAGTGATTTTGATCCTCACTGGAAGCTCTTTTAAACCTAAAATAGTTGTTTTGGAAATGTAAGCAGCGATTGGTAGAAAATGTCTACTTTGTTATAAATGTGAACTAAGTGTTGTTACACTTGATATATGGCTATCCAAAAGTACCTCCTCTATTTTCTGTCACAGTACTAACATTATAAAAGAACTAAATACCTCTTAATGCATTAATTGTAAACAAATTTCTTTTATTAAAGCTTGGAAAGACCTTCTTCCTGCTGTTCAGCTAGATTGAGGAATAAAGTATTCGGAATTCATTAGAACGAAGCTTGGCTTCAAAACAGAAATTTAATAGATAAAGGAAACACTGAACCACACACTTTTTCTTCTGCAAATTTTATACATTATTTGGTGTTCTTCTGCCTTCTGCAGTTTACCTTTCTAAATTAAACAATCTCCTGCACAAGTATTTTCTGTCGTTTGATGTGTGTGTGTGAATGCACATGCACCCAAAACCCCTGTTTCCCTGTCTCTTCTGCCTTTGTCTTGAGAGTGTGGTTGTCTTGTGTGTCCACAAGCACAAGGGATGCTCAGAGAAAGATTCTGGCCAGATTACAGCAGGGTAAAGGCCAAAAAATGTCTTGGTGTAAAGGATTACTGAGACACTGGAAATGGTAATTACAGAGAGGAAATTAGTCTCTAACTGTACTGGTGGTGTGTGTGATTATAAGAAAAGATTTGGTCCTTATGATAAAGTTCTGTACCAGTTTGAGCTAAAAGAATTTAAATGAATATTTAGTCATGGCTAACTTGTCTAAACTGACTGTTCAACATAATTTCCATAATGAAGAAATAAGTCAAGAAAAGGTAATTTGAAGTAAATAGCTTCTCCAAGTATATTAGGTGTACATCAAATTCTATAAAAAAGTTAAATTATGGGTGTGTTTAGACATTTACATGAAATAAAGATTTAGCCTGTAACCTTGAATAATGCTTCCTATCATATTAAGTGAGATGTCCATTACAATTCAGAAGTGTTATTCTCTGCAGTAGGAAAATATTAAAAAAAAAATCTTAGTTGTTTTATGTATATAGCAAATGAAAGCAGCTAAAAACTGGTTGAGGTAGGTCATACAGAGGAATCAGTATTTCAAGAAAATGGGTACTAATGATATATTGGTGTGATGGATTGACCATGGATGGGTGCTGGATGCCTACCTACTGCTCTCAGTCTTTCCTTCAAGCAGGCCTTGAGTAATGTAAGATGCAAAAACTTTTGGAGGAAGACAAGACAGAGATCACTTCAGAATTACTGTTACAGGCAAAACAGGTTGACTTGGAGAAAGGTACTTTATTGCTTATTGAAAAGAGTATGATAGTGAGAAACAAAGGCAAAAGCTGTACCACCTCTTGCCAGTCATCCCTCTTTTCTTCCCAGGCTCAACTGCATTCCTTCATTCCCAACTCCTGTATCTACCCAAGCAGTGCAGGGCAGTTGCTAACTGAGGATCTAAATAAGTCCATAACAGCTCCTTCCACTTTTTCTCTGCTCCATAATGGGTTCCCCCCATGGTACAGTCCTTCAAGAGCTGCTCCAATGTGGACCCTTGCCCCTGACTACAGGCAACCTACTCCTGTGTGGTTTCTCCATGCGTAGAAGCTTCATTCAGGACATGTCTGCCTGCTCCAGTGTGGGGATTCAACATAGGCTGCAGAGGTGTAGCCGGCCCTACCATGGTGTTCTGCTCTGGTGTCTGGAGCACCTCCTTCCATTCCTTCACTGACTGGGGTGCTTCTTTCCTCCTCTTTTGTTGCCCTCTCCTCTCTCTGTCAGGCATTTGGCCCTTTCTGAGATGGTTTCCCTGAGGCACCACCACCTTGGTCACACCCTGCCCGGGTGCGTTGGAGCTGTCCATGTCTGTGCAGCCCAACAGCCAGCCCTCGCCTTGGGCACCCTTGAGGCTGTTAGAAGTCTCAAAAAACTACTGTCATATTACTTGGGAAAACCCCAAAATAAGCAACTAGCTCTGGTATGTTAAACCATGTTTAGTAAATCCTACAGATTCCCTGCTGGGGCTTTTTAGGACACCTTGCTGGGCAGTTGGGGCAGCTCTGGGTTAAGGAGTACTGAAATCTGGGAACCTATCAGTGCACATACATGGATTTAAAACTGAGTGCTTAGTGTTCCTCATCTAACTTTTTCAATTTTTATGAAAAAACTTGCTTAATGTGATTTAATAAGTAATAATTTTAGAGAGACCTTGCCTGGAAGAAGTGTGAAATATTTATGACCATACTTGGTTTCCTGTGGATATAAACATCTTTGAGCTTTTAACCCAGCCTTTCCCAAGCAGACTGCAGTTGTGTGTCTCTTCCTATTGAAACATAAGGAAAACTTTGAACACCAAAAGGAGTGGAATTCATCACCCTCTGTCACCAACTTAACCTGTCAAATTCTTATCTTTACCCAAAATAGGATTTGGACTTTGGAGTCTGTCTAGAGAGTCATTAAATTTGGACTCTTGCTGATCAAAAATGACATTAATTCGGGGCAGATTTCCTGTTAGGAAAAGGCCTGTGGGCAGCCCACACACAACACAATTGTGAGCAAGTGCTTGGGCTTGAGTGGCTCTGCTGAGTGTCTTTTGCAAAGCATGCAAAAAAATGATTTTTTTTTTTTTTTTTTACCCTTTAGAGTAAAATATAATTTGTGGTAGGTACTTTAAAATGCAGAGCCCTACAAGAAAGACCATGCAATTGTGACTATTTACATTTCAGTCTGAATCAGCTTTCCAGCAACGTAGGCACATGATGTTTCTTCCCCTTCTTTGAAATATTAATGTAGGACTTGGTGGATCTGTTAGCTTCAAATATTCTGGAGTGCTCTGTCTACATTGGGAACTATCTCAAAAATTATTACTATTTATTGTTCCTCATATAAATATTTGGAATTATGCAAGAAGCAGAAACTTATCGTGGAAAATCCACCTTTTTTTTTTTTTTTTTTTTTCTCAAAGCTGTCTCTCTCTATGCTTTCTGGAATCCAGATTGTCAATTCTTTGTGGTTAACTGTTGAGCTGCTTAAATACGTACTGTGTAACAATGAATACTTTAGTTTGTGGCTTTATTGTTATGTGGTAGTGTGTTTCTGAAGCAGATGGTTTGAATGGAAGAGCAAAAGTTACTGGAGAAATATTTCCCTGAATACCTATGTATTATTTCTCATTATTTGCATAATCATCTTCTCTGCTGATATGTGTAAATCTGGAGCAGATGTTGCAGTATGCTTATATAGATATAGACCAATGGAAAATAATTCTGCCTAGGCCCTTTGGACACTAATTCTTTTATGTGCTCATGTCTACAGCTGATAGGAAAGGCTTGAAAAGAAAAACTTCTAATATACTGGATATGAAAAATCAAATCATATTAATTTTCTCTTTCTAGCTGAAACTTCTAATATGAATCTCAGACATGTCATGATGAAGGCATTTTCTCAGTGTCAGAAGAAGTTATTGACAGTGTATTGTAAATAACAATTAAAAAACCCTCAAACCTCAATCTTTTAGTAGGTCAAAGTATGTTCTGAAAACTTCCTTCACTTCATCTTGCAGGCAGGTAGTGTGTTGTAGCCCGTGACAGTGGAAACAAAGTTGCCCAATTGCAGTAATGTTACATGTTGAGGGCGGAATTAGCTGTGACTTCAGCTGAAAGATGCCACCTTCAGGAGACTCGCCCTGGATCTTACGCTGAAATACTATTGTTCTTCCTTAAGTGAAGTCTCCCGTCTGAAAATGTTTCTGTAACTGTTTAACTGGACTGTGTAAAATGGGTGTACCCCAAAGAAGCTAAGGAATTAGGGAATGCTGGGAACATAGTGCAGAAACACTTAAGTGACTCTACAATATTTGCCTCATGTTTAACAGGATATATTCACCACCATTAACTACACAGGACTTGAAGTGATTTTCAAATCAAACAAGTGCTGTTGCAGTGCTCAGGTTCTGCATGGGTGCATCAGGCGTACAGGGACAGCAGGGACCTGTCACGGTGCCCCGACGAACAAAGCTGTGCTGAAACTTGTGTGCCTCAGAGTTCACATGACCCGGCTATGCTTGGACAGACCTTGAGAACTCGGGCATTCTGCAGCCTGTAGTCCACAGCAGTTGCAATTCAAGGATTATGTTCTTAACACGCCTGAGCTGGTTCTGCATAAAACTAGCTCAGCTTTATAGTCCTAGTGGGTAGTAAATTTTCCAGATCCATGCTGGTACTAGAAGTGATACAGCTGTTAATCCAGGCCTGTGATCATTCTTCTCCCTGCTGCCCTTGCCATTATTACTTTGTAACAGGGAAACTTACTAGGATGCTTGAAAGCTGACTGTGTCTTTGAAAATGCTCTCTAGCTCTTCTATCAGCTTTCTTCTAAAATTTTAAAATCATAATTGTCTCATCTTGCTATTTAGTTCTACATAGTGATTCCTGCATAATTCAGCCTTATTTTTCTGGCTTGCTTACTGATGCTTTTTCTTTAAAAGAATTGTTCACACTTGTCTTATCTGAGAGAATTAGAATTGCGTTCTCTAAATTCCGTAAATGGCTGTTCTGCCACAAGAGCCTGTTAGAGCTTCCCACTCTGTCCATGGAATTTGAACTTGAATTTAAAAGAGGAAGCTTCTTCTGTGTTAAATTAAGAGCAAAATACAAATTAAAACTTTAAACTAACACTTGTGTCCTGTCATTCTCCATGTATTGAAACCTCAGTGATTAAATAGCAATCCTAATAAATAACTATGGCAATAAGTTTAAATCTGGTATTAACCTCCCCCCTGTCATCTTTTGATGTTAGTGTTTAAAATAAAAACTGAAAGAACCCAACCAAAACTAAGAGAAGACCTGTGAGAAGTAGTCACTGGCTGTACTTCTTTTCTTTCATCCCCACTGCTTCCAGCTGCTGCCATTGTAAGGTAATTCTCTTCAGGATTTTCTACTTACTCCAGTAACTAATTATTCACTGCTTTTTTTTATTGTTTTTTTTTTTTTTCTTCCTTCTTGTCTCTTTTCTCTATGCTTTCCCATCCCAATCCTTGTTTTGTTCACAAAGTATTTAATTTTGTAGACTATCAGAAGCACTCATATTTTAGACCAAATTCTTCTTCCCTACATGCTCAGTCATATTTCATCAAATCTCAACATCTAAGGATGTCTGGTTTTTATGGTTAGTTATGCAAGTTGTGTGGATTGTACCCCTGACCTTTCATCCTTAATTGCAGCTTTTATAGAAATGATTTGGCACAACACTTAAGTAGTACTGGTACTCCTAAGGGCTTTGCTGAATTTTGACATGGAACAGAAACCACAACTACGAGTGAATGAGGGAGAATAAAAGCAGCAATTCCAACCTTGGAAATGTAGGTAGATAACATGGAAAACTCTAGTCTGGGCCTATTTTATGTTCCCTGAAAAAGGCCTTTTTTGGTGAGAGATGGCTTTGCAAGTATTTAGGTACTTATGATAGCAGTTGTTCTAGATGTGGTCTTCTTTTTCCAGTTACCAGCTTCTTCTGTTTATTTTGAAAGCACACTTTTGGCACTAAAAGATTTTATTTTTAAACATGTAAGAAGCTTAATGGAAGCAATCAGCCTCTCTAAAGCCACTTCTTCCATTATAGTAAACTTTTCAAAAGCTATCTAGTTTTCATCTACAGGTCTAAGTTAACAGGCTTTTCAGTTTCTTCTATGACAACTTACAGTCTCATCAATATGTATTTGCATGTTTTCCCTTTCTCAATTCTGTGAGAGCTGTAGGACTAGCCTCTGCCATCGTCTGTTCTTTGTTAGAAATGAAGAAGCAGTAGGTGTGGTATATTGGGTATAATTCCAACTTTTCTATGACAACGCTTATGCTACTGTCTCGATAGTAAAATATGTGGCTGTATTGCCATTAATTATATTTTGAGGAAAGGAACAAAGAAATAGTATGTAAAGTATGTTCATTCTTTTAAGAATTGGTCTTGTTTTCTGTGATCACAGCTGTAGCTGCATCTCTGCATGTGATGATGCATATAAAAACAAATTGTGTGGCATATTATAAACCACTATGAAACATTTTGAGAAAGTCATCTGGATCTCATTTGGTTGTTGAATTGCTGTTCCAGCCTGTGGTTCCTACTGTGAACTTGACTACTGTGAAGATGGATAAGAAACAAAACAAAACAGTAATGGGTATGTCATCTAGAAGGAACACTAAAAACAAATAGTTAAAGCATGCAATCTTTCACATGTGGCTGATGTAAAAATCCTGCTGAATTAGCTCTTGGTTACAGCTGGGAATCTGGATGTAGCAATTTATTGTATTTCTGTGAAGACATACAGTGTTATCTGCATGAGCTGAGGTACTTAGTGTGTGTTCCATGTTCAGAAAAACCCATGGTAAATTATTTTACTGTTTTCTTCAGCAAATAGGAACTTAAAACTCAATCTCTTTTTTATGGCATTTCTTTATATCTGAATTTGTACTTGTTGCAACTTGCAGGTGTTTGAAGATTGAAAGATTTCAGTAAAACCACTAGATATTAAAATAACAAAATTCTTCAATAGTGCATTCAGGTTATGTTTTTTAGTCTATAAGAAAGAAGTTCTAGAAAGGCTGACAGCATAAACTGGATTAAAAGGGTCAAGGTTAAATTGGTTATAAAAGGAAGAAATGTTTGGTTCTATTTTGCACCCATGTCTAGATGACTTGTATTAAGAAATACAGATATCTGACTAGATAACTTATGTTTTTCTAGAATTGTATGTGTTCTATTAAATAGCTTTACTGTTTTAGTTCAGTCTGGAGGATCTTAAGTAAAATTAACAAAATTATTTCAAGTAAATACAGTTTCAAAAGCTACTGCTGTTAAGCAGTGGGTTTTTTTCTGGTTGTGGTTTTTATGTGCTGAAGACTTTTGAGCCACCATCTCAGTCTCTTATTTTGACATCTGGACAGGATGGTTTAAAATGTGACAAATCTGCTTTCAGCTGCCTCTTGAAGCATCTTTTACAAGTCATGTGCAAGAGTTCTTAGGAAACAGAATTATTGGGTTATCTGTTAATGCTGCTGTAAATGTCTTGATGTCATGTATTATCAGGTGAATGGTGATTAAATGGCATGGCTGGGACTAGTACTTACATAATAAATATCAGATGTTGATAGAAGTTCTTTGATGTTAAAACAATCATTATTGTTTATAGGATGTTGAACTAGCAGAAGAAGATAGGTTTCTGAGTTAATAAAAAAAGAAAGATTGCAGAGGAATTATTATCCATTTTTTATTGGAGCATTTTGAAGATTTTCATAGAATGCTTTTAATACCTGCCCATAGCTTTGCTTGAAATTGTTGTTAGAATTACAATCAGCAGTTCCCAACACTGCTTTCTATAGCTCTTGAGGTGTTCAAAGCCTGCTAAGGAGAATTGAGACTATTGTTTTCCCTCTAATAATTTCAACTTTGGTTACATCAGTCTGAGGAAAAATCATCAGTTTTCCTTAAATAACATCAGAGCCTGCATTTGTGATAACATTTCATTCAAAGCACTTTAAAAAAAAATTGAGTTGTTTATGCCTACCAGTCTCTCTTAGTTATGCTCTGTCCTCGGTTTTTACTGTTTTCATCTTCCTACTTGTCCCTTTCTGTTAAACCTCTAGAAATCCTTCAAGTTCAATTCTCATGAAGTAAGGAGAATTTATTTTTTCTTCTTCATCTCCTTGCACAGCCTGCCTTTATGAATTCTGTTAATGCTTGATGTAACACTTCCAGATGTATAAACTGAATGAAATGTTTCCAGTTTTAGTACAAAAAAAATTCGGTAAAATTACAGTTGAGAGGTTGAACCTTAGCTTTAAACTTGCCAGTGGTTGCATTGCTCTTCTAGAGATCTTGTGTTGATGACTAGCTTCAAGTCAGCTTCCTTGGATGCAATGAGCAACTGAACTAATGGCTCATTTAAGTTTTTTTTCCTTGATTGCCAGCGATAAGTAAACTTGTGCTTAGATGGGATTATAAAAAGGATCTACCAAGACATCTTTAAATGCTAGATAAAGCCTTTGTTTGAAACTGGATATAATAACTTTGATCTGGCTGCCATAAAAACAAACATGCACACGTGTAATTTAAACAACTCTTGGGAGAGTGTTGAATTTATTCATGCTGGAACATCATCAGAATTGTTAAGACTTAATTATATCTGCCTGTAACTTAATTTCTACACTTTCAAAGACCGTTCTAAATGATTCAACATGCTAAATCTTCATTTTTTGGCATGTTAATATAAAGGAAGAAAAATGCAGAGAGAAATTAATGGGGAAAGGGTATTTCCTTCTAAGCAAAATACAGTAGTATAAATAATTCTGTTGCATTCTTTGAACTAGTCTTTAAACCCACCCTCACTTTTAATTGAGCTAGCTTCCCCTGACTTCTTTAAAGGTTTTCATATGAATTTTTTTTGCTCCTGTAGGTTGCCAGTCTAATTCAAAACTCAACATTACTCTGTTTTGTTTTTCCTTACTCTGTTGTTGCAGAGGGAGCTGAGCTGTGCTGGCACAGTAGATTAGCTATTATGCTGTCTTCTTGTGTCTGAGAGCAGCACAATGCTTTCCAGTCTTTGCCAGCTCCTCTCAGAAAGGCTTACCAAGAAAATGCTTTCATCTTGCTGACTTGTGTTCTTTCTTGTTGTATTCATAGAGAGGAAATGTTGCTTGGTTCTGTCTCTTGGATCCAGGCTGGGTGTAGCAAAATTGAACAACTCAGATCCCTGTGTCCAACAAATACTTCACTTCTCTTAGGGATCTCAAAGACAGTGTAGTTAAATATAATAGTACTCTGCTTTAGCACTGGTGGAGGTTAAAGCTGGGATCACGGTAAATAAAACATCATGCTTGGTACTGTGGAAGACCTTTCAGCACAAAAGAGTGTTAAAGAGTGCTGTGGTTCAGATTTGTAGTGGAGTGGTACAATGGTACATCTTGTGGAGGTAGGTTCTATTTTGTGTGATATTTTGGTGTACCAATATTTGCCATGGATATGTTGTATGCTAACCTAAATTTTGTTCAACTTATAGTGTTAGAACATGCTGGTATGACTGCAAGTAATTCATAGATCATCAATAGAATGAGATGGTGCTTCCATCTATCCCAGGCTGAAATGTGATATGGAATTGTACTCCTGCCTCTGGTCCATGGCAATGAGAAGCAAGGCAGGTCTGGATTGCTCTGCAGCATGTGGTTGCAGTCATATTTGGACACTTGGTACTTGTGTTTGGATGGCTTCCAGGGCAACAGTGGGATTTACTCTTCCCCATTTACTAGAGGTAGAACTTTTTTCTGGAAAAACTTAATGTGTTGTATTTTTTTTTTTTTTTTTGGTTCATCTTCCTGTATTTTTAAAAACATAAGTAAGTTTATAAATCTGATTTGATATAATTTGCTGCAAATACTTGCAGAATAAATATAAAGGGTTTTGGGCTTTATTGTTGTTGTTGCTTTTATGTTTGATGTTTTATTTTTTGAAAATAACTTTCCTTTTCTGAAGAAAAGAATTCTACAGTTATAATTTTTAATCTCTAGCTTTCCTATTTACTGTGACACTGGAACACACATTGCTGTTGCTGTGTTTGAGAAGCTCTCCGGTGTTTTAAAGTTTAGAATTAGAAGTTTCTTTTATGTTAAATTTCTTTTGTGCATCCCAGAGTAATTAAGAATCCATTAACATGAAATGCTTTGCCACTTTTTATTGGTCATAGGTCTAGAGGTGTAGAATAAAACCCTCAAAATGTATTTCACCTTCTAAATAGAGTCTTTAGGCAATAATTTCTGAAGTCATATTCCAATAATGGTAGTTCAGCACTTGGAGATTGGGTACACACACATTTCAATAATGTGGGAACTCTGCATGAATGTGTTTACTTCTACTTTGATCCTGTGCTGTGTGTCTGTAGACTTGTATAAATGCTTTTTAATACTAGGTGTGACTTTCACTTGTTCTGTTTGCAATTAAACATCTGGAAAGAAAACTTTCTTGATGTTTTTAGTCCTGACTCAGTGTTGTAAAAGGAAAATCTGTATAGTCCTGCAAGTTCCACATGGAAAATACCCATAAATATAATCTAATTATTATATTCTGCAAGATATTAAAAATATGCCTGTATGATAACCAATTAGGGAAAATGGAAGTGGTGTAGAAGATATGCCTTCTGCCCTTCCTGCTGCATTATTGAAGTAATGCTCAGCAGTCCTTAATACAATGTATATATGGTAAAGAGTTCTGAGCCCTATGAGGCTTTTCAGTCAATGTGGATTTGCATAGCAGTGTAAATTAAATAGGGGGTTCCTTTAGCATCAGGCTGAACTGATATTGCCGGGTTATACAATCAGTGTATCATTTTGACAAGTATTTTATTTTATTTAAGCTGAAATCAGCTGAGTTCTTAGAGTTCTTGAAGCTTTTTAGTCAGCTTTGAGGACAGGCTTCTTTCTTCCTCCTGGGTGCTTCCTGCTATGGTAGAAGACATTCTTTTGTTGAATGCTAGAATATACTTGCACTAACATACAGCAGCCATAAAGACTGGATGCTCTTTTGTAGCTGAACTTAACCACACCCCCCACAAACAAAAAAACTCCACCCTCAAAAAAAAGGCCAACAAACCCCCACAAACCTGAAGTGGTTTGTGGTGAAGTGGTTTGCTTTAAAGAAGCTGAAGCAACATCTGCAATGTAGGAATCATTCAAGAAATGTTTAGATACACCTAGTAAATGTAGTTTCTGGAAATCATCCATTGATTGTAATTGAGCATAATACACATACTTTCCAATGGCCTTCTTGTCTCCTATTTTTAGATTACTTTCCATACAGTGATCTACATTTTTTCTTCACCTGAGGTGTATATGTTTAATAAGTTGGTATTTTTTGTTTGAGATATTAAATGTAATTGTATTGTATATGGGTTAAATATGGATTATGGATTGAAAGGTTTGCAGAGTTGTGGGGTAAAGGCAGGAGGTGATCAAGATGCCTTAGCTCCCCAACCACACACATCACAGTAGGAAAAGAGAGGATGCTCTGTTGTCCCTGGGGCACCTGAGTTCATGCCTGAGGCTACACAGTCAAGTGCTGTGGGGACTTTGTCCTGTGAAGAGCACAAGCTCCTCCTCGAGTGAGCCCACCCTCTCTCACAGAACTTAGTGACGCTTTTGCATTTGCCTAATATTTGATACTCCAACACACCACAGATTTCTGTGGGGTTTTTGCCAGACTTCTATGGATGGGGAGGAAACATGAAAAGGTGGCTTATATTGACCATGTGGCCTGTGACTGGTCATTGTGCTTTGGAAATCTGCAGTTTTTCAGAAGCTGGTGGATGCTTTCAGGAGTATTCAGTGTCCCTTTTTGTTACACTTATGGCTTCTTTTTCTTTAATAAAAACTCACGCCCATTGAAAATTCTTTGACTCCACTGCCCTCATTTTCCCTCCCCTTCCATTTGTTTGCACTACCTTTTCTGGTTTTCATTCATTTACTCCTGGCTCTGCAGATTGTGTCTTACTTTGCCTTCCCAGTAGAGCTTTTCATTTTATAGAGTAGGGTCTGGAGTGATCCTTGCTGTGGACTCCTGGGGGCAAAACCATTATGAACAGGATCATAAGCCTCCTCTTTGAAATGGGAATGAAGGGCTTTTCCCTCCTCTTACCTGTCTCCTTTCTGGAAGGAGAGGAGGAAAACAAAGAAATGCCATGGCCCCAGCTGCTACTGCTGCTGTCATGATCATTTAATTGCTGCAGCCACTCTCACTGCCAGCACATGGGAGAAATTAGCAGTGATCAAAAATGTGAAGTGCACCCCACTTTATGTATCTCCATGCACAAGCAATAAATCAAAATGAGAATTCAGTAGGATTACACAAAAGCAATTTGCTGCTCTTGGCTTAGTTCTTGGAATGACAAGCCTGGGTTGTTTTTTGTTTGCTTGTTTTCAAATATTAATTGATAATTGAAAGCATCATATACTGTATTCCTACAGAAGTAAATTATTAATATAAACAAAACCCTCAGCTGCTTGTAAAGCATCTCTCATAAAACTGCACTGCTGGCTCTAAAGGCCAGTAAAGATACACTAATTCTACAACAAATTACTCTAATTTATAGAACTGTTGAATTATATTAAAGATCCAATCAGAAGCCATCATTGTTCTGTAGCCCAGTGTTAATATATCTGTTTTTCCATTAATTGCATAATGACTGTTAACTTAATCTACAACAGATCAATGGAGGTGAACTATGGAGTATGTTATTTCTATTGAGTAGTAAGTGAATGGGGTATTTGAACTAGCTTAGTGTTCTGCTGAAAAGGACAGCAATTGATTGATGTGGAAAAAGTGAGAGTAGCACTACAGAACATGTGCAGACGTTTTAATCATACAGATTTTTTAATGCCCTTTTTGATTTTCTGTATTTTTATTAAAACTATGCGTACATGTAGATCTCATGCTGTCTGTGAAATCATCCCTGTCAATCTACAAAAATTAGATGCCGTTTGCTATTTTTTTAAATGTGACATTTCCTCTGCTCAGCTCTTGTGACCAGCTCCTCCCTTGTCCTATACAGAAAAATGTAATTATCTTCCTATGACTCAAAATGCCAAATAGCAAGAAGTTAGCTGAAAAATCCATTTAATTGAACTGGAGCTTAGTTGTTTGAGCAGATGATTTACAGGTTTCCTTTCAGGCCCTTAGAATTCTTTTTTTTTCCCTGTGATTTGTGGTTTTTTTTTTTGGTTTTTTAAGGAGTCTTAGCACTAAAAATGCGAACAGCCTGAGATTAGGCATGGGATTTAATGACTGCTATCAAGAAGAGTTGCAGCTGATGTATCCAATTCCTCCTTCTGTCAGAAGATAACTATTGTTTTGCATTTGAAAATTAAAAATTACTTTACATCATATCATCACCTAGGCTACATGTAGTACTTAATATAATAGAGTTTTGAGCATGTCTTCCAACTTCTGTGCTGAAGAATTTTTTGTTTTATTCTAATAAAACGCTACCTTTTCTTCGCATTCTTAAAGAGGCGATTACAGAAATTTACTGAGATTTCTGATACAGAGCTGATGAGCAGGAGTTTATCATTAGGCGGGAGCAGGGAGCCTCTTCCATGAACTCTTGGTGAGCTGTTGTGAAAAGTTACTGTGATAATGTTAGTGTCTGTGAGGGGAGAAGCTCCAGTGTACCTGGCTGGCCAGAGCAGACCAGACTGCCAGCTGCCTTTTGGTATGAAGCAGTAGTAAGGTATAACAGTTCAAGGGTTGAAAAATATTTGTGGCATCTTTATATCTAAACTTACCCTCTTTATCTGTCAACAGGAATTTTGATAAAGGGAGGTACAAGAACACAATATTCTTTTGACTAGTGTTGCGACAGTAGTTGTTCTTAAATTTTGTTTTTCTTTTTTCAAGTAACTTAAACATTGAAGGCATGCAGATGGGTGCCAGTTTGAGAAAGCAGAAGGAATATGTAGGATATAGGCCATCATTGAAATATTTTGCTGTTTTATTTTATAAAAGTTTATACTGAATTTGTAGAAATGTTTGTAAGAGACCTGATGCTCTTCTATATTTTTCAAATATACATTTAACAGGACTACAAAAGTCTTATAGTTTGCTCATTTTCAGTAAGGTAACATTCTTTAAAACTGTCTGAAAGCATGCATGCTTTGTTCTCAGAATTCACTGATTGTCAAATGTTATTGCTTTAAATTAGGTTCTTTTATCATTAATAGGTTGATGTAAGACAAGAAGCATTTTTTACTGTTAAGGTTTTCAAGAATTCTGGAACTAATAATTGTCATTGGCTATATAAGGAGCATCTAATGTCTAAAGTTGAGTAAGAATTGCTATCACTTATTACTAAGCAGTGGAAGCTGTGCTAGTAAGACACTAAAAGTGCAGGTGCATTACACTACAGTAATAGCATGCATTTAGCAAATGGTTTTGATGTTAACTTGAATTAAAAAATATTACGCTCCCACTGGCTTCTAGTTACTTATTCAGACTCCTTGTTTTTGTCCTCCTTTGCCTTTCTACATTAATCTGGTAAAAGAGAGAATATAACAGCTTTCTGTGAAAAGCTTCTCAAAACAATAGGTTGGTTGATGCTTAAAGTGTAGTAGGTTTGGAAAAGCCTCCATGATATCCCATCCACAGCCAACAGGAACATTGCTTTGCTATTTCTGACTTTGTTTTCTGTGGATTTGGAGCATTTAGCAGAGGCAGAACACTGCTGACCATGTGTAACTGTACAAAAGGTGTAGGGAAAGCAGAGAATGAAGTTCATTGGTATCATCACTAGACCCAGGAGCACTGATTAGTGTTGCTGGTACTGGCAGCCTTCCAACTTATGTTTCAGATAACAAACCTCTTCAGGACAAAAGAAGAAAACTTGCAGGACTATTTTGCGTTCTTTGTGGCAGTGTAGCTGAATTTGTGCTTATTCTGTGAGTTACTTAATCACGTGCTTCCTTGGTCAAGAAATTTTCCTAATAACTGAACCTGACCAGCTATTCTGTTTGTCTAAAAAGTATTCTTTCTTGGAAGTTGAGTTTGTTCCAATTTTGAACCTGTGATAGCTATACATTCTGCTGTGGTTAGTACTTCAGGTTAATAGACCTTATGTCAACAGGAAGAGATCATCTTTCCCTAGCTAGGGCTGTCTGTACCAAAAGAATGGTGTCCTTAGGAGATACCATGCTGGGAATGCTGTAGCTTTGACCTGGATTCTTCTTATGCCATGATTAACTAAAATTGTGGCCTGCTGTTTCCTTTCAATTCATTCCACTATTCCACTATTCCTAATTATTCCTAACTATTTCTAATATTCCATTATTGTTCATTCCACTCATAGCAAAGTCACTCATGTTTATCTGTTTTTAGTTTGGTTTTGAGTGAGTAGACAATTTGGTAAAAGGAGGCCATCTGTACAGATGTGTACAGCTTTCTGACTCATAGCTGTGCTTTCTTCAAAGATCACAGAATCACAGGAGAGCAAAGGCTGGAAGATACCTGCAGTTCATCTTGTCCAATCGCTCTGCTCAAGGGAGAGTCAGCTATGGCAAGCTGCTCAGGACTGCAGGCTGTTGGGTTTAAGCATCAGTACTGGTTCAGATTGGGTTTTTTTGTGAGCAGAATTGCAAATTGTATTTAAATCATGGTGAGATTTGAAGACTGAGGGGAGGTGGTTCATTAATGCTGTACCTGCTTGTTGTTGCCAGTACCTGCTGCAGGGTATCACTTCACTATCATTCCAGAAGCTGACAACTTTCTACTCTAGTAAAAGCTTTCTATTAATACTAAAAAAAAAACAACCCACCAGATTTTAAAGTAATTTTCCTTCCCTTGTCTGAAATACATTTATTTAAATGAATTATTAAAAAATAAATGCATTTTGTGCAACTTGATCTTTGCATTGGCATTACATGTTACTGCTCTTGGTTAGGAGGATGATTCAAAATGCTTTTCAAGTATTCTCATAAAATGATAGCAATGAGTCATAGTATTAAAAATACTATTTTTATATAAGTAACTTCTATAACTTATGGAATTCTAGCTTGACTTTTAAGTGCTGAAGAGAGGTGAGGACCATTTCGTGTGCCAAGCAGTCTCCCTGAAAGGGCCCAATGGTTTTGCTGACAGCTGAGTTAACCTATTTCAGCTGGAAAGTGGGACAGGGTTCAGTCATGCAGATTGTTTCTCACACTGAGTTATTGACTGTGTTCATCTCCTCTTCTCTGGGAAGTTTCACATGAAAGAGAATCATGTATATATGCAGTGTCCAAGACCAAATAAAATCTAAAAAGTACTTGAGGTCTCAAAGTTTTGCTTAATATTGAGAAATAAAGTGGTAGCCAAATAATTTCAGTACTAGATTTCCCATACTCATTTTGATTACCATTCTTCAACTGCAGGAAATAATCTAATATCTATTAGAAATAGTATGTTTAAATGTTAGTAATCAATGCATTTCTTTGCAATGCTCTACCAGTTTATCTGTTTATTGCTTTCTTAGGTGTTTTGGAAGTTTATTCCATTTCTGTTTTCTGGAGACTGAAATAACGAAACATTTTATTTCATTGGACTCAGGGCAAGTTATATTGCTCTCTCTCTAATACAGGCCTTCATGATAGGCATGTCTGACATAGGAAAGCTCCCTGGGAATACAAAGAGCTTACTTGATCTGCATATATTTAATGGTTTAAAACAGAATTTCTTAGTGACACACACTCCCTGAAACATTGAAAAAGTCTGTGTTGCTGAGATTTTAATGTCATGGGGATGAAAAAGGCACTCTCTTTTCAGAGAAGCACTGATTTATTTTTCTTTGACTTACCATGACAGGAATTTTTTTTAGTAGATTTTATATTTCTTCCTGGGCAGAACTTTTTCCATCAAGTTTGTCCACATGAGGATGTGCAGTTAAAAGTAAGAATGTTTTTTCTTTTTACTTTCAGCCAGGTAGACTAAGTAGTCCAAAAATAGATACTAGGAATGTCTTTTGCATGTTCAGACAGGACCAAGAGGAAGAGAAGTGCTTTCATTACTTACTGACTTAGGGACTATTAGCAGCTGAAGATTCAGGTTCCATTCAGCTAAATGCTCTAACAGTACACAGAAATATATAACTGCAGTTAAGTAATCTCTTTGCTCTCCACACTCTCTTGTCTTTACTTTTTTCTTTTCTATGAGATAATGTCTGGGAATGTTAGACTTGCAATTCTGTGAAGCAATTGTAATTGGTACATTGGGGCTTACTGCACTAGAAAAATGAAATAAAAATGATTTGCTGCACAGATATTAATGTTAGCTATGAAAACCTTCTCCACAGAAGTGTCTCTGAGGTGGGTGGCCATTAATAATGCTGAGTTTTGTAATGATTTGAAGAGAGAGCCTTTTCTCTGCCTGCCAGGGGAGACAGCATGAGGATTAAAGCATAAGTGCCAAATGTTTCATAGCTTTTCTCTCTCAGATTTTATGCAAATTCCATAATGGATCAATTTGCATATTCCCAGGTAGTTTGCCTATCTTGTTTAAATGTGTGGGTTTGTTCTGAAAGTTAAGCTTAGTAAATTAGGTTTATTGTTTCAAAGTGAGATAGGGATCGGGCAACTCTATTACTCTTCTCATGCCTCACCTTGATCCCAAGGGCATGGGCTTTTTTTTAAGCAAGCTGACAATTTGGACTTTCATTATCTTGTTTGTTTTTTTACAGTTCTGCTAAGCACTAGATGCTGCATGGAGTTTATGTGGTGGCAGTCATCTCTGAAATCATTTGCTTAGGAGGTGCCACCAAGCACACAAATGACATAAACACTACCACTCACAACACACTGATGTGTGGGGCCTGCAGCAAATGTTCAGTTGAAAGAAGTGACACTATAGCAATAAAAATGCAAGTTAAGAATTGAGATCCCCCTTCCCTGTCAACTGAGTTGAAAGCAGAGTCTGCTGCAGGTCTGAAACTGTGGCTCAGCAGAAGCTTTTGATTTATGGGGAAGAGCGGTCTGGTGAAAACCCAGCACAGCCACAGAAGCGTTGATGCACAGGTAATAAAAGCCTGTGAGTTGAAGGCATCGAGAGAGTGTGGGTAGGATTTTTCTGAGCTATGTTTACATGAGCCTTTTCATGATTTATTATGAAGTTTGTAAACCCTATTTTATTTTATCATTAGTTTTTGTTTGCTTTTCTTTCTTGTCGCTGAGGGCTCCTGAGCTATTTGTTATTCCAGCTTTACATGCTATTTTCTCCCCGTAACTGCTTGTAACTGGTGTTACCAGTGTCCTCAGGACTCCTTAGTCCCATGAAATCATTGCCTCTAGAATCTTCCCTTGCATTCATTACCTGTATTGAATCAGTATTGGAGAGAATTGCTGTAGTGGAAAGTGGTGCATGAACTGAGCAGCTTTTATCAACCCTGTCTCAATATACATAGTGAGAGAATAAAAATGGGATGAGAGAATTTCACCTGAGGGATTGTGAAGGTTGATGGAAGATGGCTGGCAGCGCAAAGCAGGAAGAAAACTACAAAGAACAAAACTCACAGATGGAAATTTTTCCCTGTCACTGGTGACTAGATATTAAATACACAATATTTGGATTAAACAGCACAGCTTTTTCCAATGGGGTATATGCAATCAGTCATTCCTGGAAAGTGCTATTGACTGGTGTCTAAACTAGATTGAATAAAACATTGTTGTGTATTGTAAGATATAATTTTTTCATTGGTAGAAGAATTCACTAGTGACCCCGTAGATAACTTTTCTTCCTAACTATGTTTCATTTAAAATAGAGACTTAAGATGTAAGTTCTTCATTGAGGAGTAATTTGGGTAGAAGAGAAACTAAGTCTTGCTTTTTTTCCTCCCCTTCCATCTTGACTTCTGGGCAATGTAACAGCCCACTCTGTATAGAACTGTAGGAATTTAAGATGTACTGTTCTTTGTGTACAAATGGGTTCAGCTGCTCAATATCCAGCTTTTTGGGAAATACCTTGAATACCATGATTGATTTTTGTTTGTATGTTTTCATTGATACAGCTTGATGATTGTGTGATAGTGGTGGTGGGGTTGTTGGGAATTGGAGCAGTTTTTCTTGTTTGGGTTTGTTTGTTTTAAAGGGAGTCAAACTTGAATGCAACATGTTGCTTAATGTAATGCATATTTTTCATCAGTCTCCTAGTGAATAAATTGTCTTACTGTCTCACTTTCTGAGACTCAGCCCATTGCCAAAATGATACATATATTTATATGTAGCTTATAAGTGCAAAAGTAAAGGACCTTCTGCTTTTCAGGCATTGTATATATTTGATACTTTGATCTGTTTGTGGTTTTTGAGGGATAGGTGTTCTTTCAATGCATTTTCTCCCATCCTCCCCTTTGAGGTAATAGATACAGTCTCTCCCTTTGTTACTTTTATTTTAGTACACTTTTAACTATAGTAAAGTGAGGTGAAAGAGTGGTTCTGTTTGGTTGTCATGAAAAACTGAAATCTAAAGTCCAGATATCTGGTTCTAGCTCTAATTTTTGGAATTTGTCAGTCACTGTTCTACTTTTAATACAGCAGTGATTTTGTCCACTTCTCTGGTTTTTAGGGGCTACTTTTTTCCACAATAAGACTGTGCTTATGCTTGTTTTGTGCTAATTCAGGATGTACCATATTTTCTAAAAATGTAGTTTTCACTATTTAGTATTATAATTTTATTAACATATTCCTGATTTGGTGTGCAATGTATGTCTATATTTTGTTGCAGTATGTGCAGTAAAGTGGAGATCCAAATAGCTTGTATGTTGCCTTTAACTCTTTTCCTCCACAAACCATTTATTTTTGATTTTACATGGAGGGGAAGATGTTGTGTGTTGCTTTGGACATATCTTTAAGATTTCCTAGGTGGCCCTCAGTAGTTAGTCTGTTGTTATGTCTTTATCATTTTGGATATCAATTCTGTCACTAACAGCAGTGTTAAGAACTCGGATAGATGTACATGAGCAAGATCTGGGAGTGCTGTTGATTCTAGTGGTTCATCAGAAATTTCCCCTTTGAGAGCAGGGCTCAGGCAAATGACTCTGCTCTGAAGAGCAGAAGAGCTTCAGGCTTTATTTGGACAAGTTTGTCTTCATTTAAGTGCAAGTTATATTCACTGTAGTTTCATCTGAGTTGGGTACAAAATGTACAATAACATAGCTTTTAAAGGAAACAGGATTTTGTAGGAATACTGAATAACAGTTTTTTCTTCCATTTTTGAAGATGAAGCATATTACCCTTAATGTTGCTTCTGAACATGACAATAGGAAGCCTGTAATCATAGTAAAAGGGTTCTTCAGAATTTGCTTGCTTGTTTGTTTTGGATTTCTTTTATCCCTTTCATGCATAATTTAGAAATGTATTCACAAACTCAGCTTGGGAGTTCAGAATAAAGTGCAGCATATTCAGGGTGGAAGGGACCTCAGAAAGTCTCTAGTCCATGTTTCTGCTTGAAGCAGCATCAGTTTTGAGATGAGCTCAGGTTACTTAGCACACCATCTGGCTGGTACCCTTGAAAACTTACAGTATGGAAGACTGCACAACCTTCCTGAGCAGCCTTTTGCACTGCTGTACTGTTTTATTGTGACAGTTTCTCCTTATATCCTTTCAAAAGCCAGATATAAAGATTCTAGAATTTCAAAAGGAGAAGGAATCTATCTCATGTTTCCTACCTCCATTCTTCTCCTTTGTAACCTTTCCCCTCTTTAGCTTCTATTCTAACCTCCTCTCTCCTACCTTTCCTGGTGTCACTGATGTGATGTATCCATAACCTTTGAGTTTCCCACAAGCACTACTCTTTAAAAGTTTATGAAGAAAATGACAAAAATGACAAGAAAAGGAAACTAAGGCAAATAATGCTTTAATGGTCACATTATGTATAAAACCATAATGCTTCTTTGACACTCAAAGCCTGGTACAAATGGAAAGCAAAGGAATACACTGTGGTTATTTTGTAGTTCTTTTCTGTTTAAGGATAGAATAATATGAGTTAAAAGTGTATTTGAAAGATTATGCTACCAGAAGCAAATAGGGTTCTTCAGCTCTTTTGAAAACAGGCAAAAATGTGGAAAAGATATCCATTGACATGGTGATTTGCCTTCAGCCAGAGTAGTGTTGAATTCTAATGTCACAACATTAGACTGAAACAGGGTAGATCAGTGAAATTGATCTGTTTCTTGTCAGAAATCAAGTTAAAATGCCTGTTTATAGTCTTATTAGTGGGACAATATGAAATAATAGGTAAGTCAAGAACTAACTGGGAACTGAGAAGTAGTTTTGTTACCCAGATGTGTAGATGGTGCTTCAGACAAGATGAAATTTGGAGATTATCCAGAATCTTGAAAAAAAAAGAGTTGGAAACCAGGTCATGTAATGTCATTCATCTCCAGGAATAATTTGAATTTCTTGTAAGAAGTGATTGGATAAATAAAAAGATTTTAAAAGTACTTCAAAACAAATAAGCTCCCAGGTGATTTCATACAGTCTAATGGACTATGGAAATCATTGTAACTGGTCTTGTAAAAGGCAAATTTAGTAAGTAACCCTGCAATCTTCATCATAGTGTTGTAAATTGTGAGCAAATCTGCTACATGAATATATTATTTTTCCTATTTTTTCTTTCCTACAAATCTGTCAACATAAAGAATAGCTGCTTTCAAGCTTTTTATCCTGAGCAAATGCTATTTCTAGGAATAAACGTGCTTTTCTTGATAAATGTGACCTACAGAAAGTGGATGAGAGCTCTAGGCTTTGTTTTGGGGGGTTACAGTATTTAATACAGATAGAAGTCTTTCTGAGGTTCTATAGCTTATTAAAATTGGAGTAACCATACATTTTAAAGAGATAAAAAGTACTGAACTCTAGAATAACAAAATGTTTTCATCAGAAAGCTAGAGTGGTAAGTGGAAAAAATGCATGCAACCCTGTTTATCAACACAAGACATAGTTAATAAAATCAGAGAGGAGGTGTCAACCTGTTTAGAAAAGAAATCTTTTGTTCTAAGCTTATGCTTGTATGTTTAAGCTGCAGATAAATATTTGCTGATCTGTATTTCTAGTTTTGTAACAGATTCTGCTGTGTATGCAGTGAGTTCTGAGGTTTGAGCTAATATGCTTATCCTCATTGCTGTTTTGCAGAAGCCTTTAATAAATTTTAAGAAGTGAAGAAAGTCCCATTGTACTTCCATGTAGTTTTGTGTTTTAAATAGGCAATGTCTGCTTTTGTTTCTTTGTTAATTGTTTATGATAATTTTTGAACTCTTGCTTTCTACCTCAGTTTTATTTCTTTATTCCTGAAGGTATGTTCAGTGGGTGTGTTTGATAGGTGTTTGTACTACATGTTTGTGTAGGTCTTGTGACAATCAAAATTAGCATGTGGAATGGATTGTATGGTTTAGAGGATACATCATAGTTGCTGAATTTCATGCAATTTTGATGCTTGTTAGTGACTCTTAATGGTGTTCTCTTGCCAGATCTCAAATCTTTGTATTTTCTTGGGGAGACTGGAGGACTTCAAGTCCTGAAATCCTTAATCCTTAAGAAATAGTTTAGGTTTATATCCATGTTTGATTTCTTGGTACTTTGCTATGCAGTGGAGGAACTCTGTGTTTCATGAATAAGGTAGTTATTAAGTGAAGGATTCCGCATTTTTTTGGTTCTGAGCATTAAATGGATTGTTATCTCAATAACTGCAGCCTCATTTACTAGTAACTAAAGGGGATGTAAGATATTTAAGTAGGACCTTGACAGGAATACTTATGTCAGTTTAATAAGGAAGAATAAAAAGAGGCTTATTTAAAGTTGTATTTTATAGGAGCTTTACTTCTGCAACATGTGAGCACCAGTGGCTGCAATGCCAAGTGTGCCCCAGCTCTGCCTCTCCCAAGTCCTTGTACACTCCCAGCCTCAAGGCCTTGATTCTGGGTAAGCTCTGCCCAGCAATTGCTAAAACATCCCTATGTTATCCCCACACAGTTTTCAGCACTAATCCAAAACACGGCCCCATACGAGCTGCTGTGAATATAAGCAAATAACTTGCAAAGTTCTCTTTATCAGTGTGGAGGCTCAGTTTCCATATTTCACTTGGGTCTGCAGACTTAGAAGATTGGTCCTGGGTATGGTATAAATATTCAATTGAGAGACTAACAGTATGTCACAGCTGGAAATTAGGAAGCAAAATAACTTGTTTTGCTTATGGTATCCTCACGTTTCTGTCTCTTACATGAAATTATTTGGCAAACTCCCAGAATGTTTGTTCAAAAGTAATGCAACTGGGTGAAAAACTGTAGCCAAAACCATCATGTATCCCTAAGCAATAGTTAAGAAAAAATACTGGTAAACTAATTTAAGAATACTAAATGCTTTATCAATTTGCCACTTGGTAGTTGGATCTCACAAAGGCTGCTTTGACTGTGACATGTATATTCCAGGTATAGTAACTGAGAATGATGCTTTGTTGCAGATCTGTCAGATGAATGAAACAATATTAATGTTAGAGAATCACATTTTTGACTAGCTGTTCAAACACTGAATTTTAGGATAAACAAATACTTTGAGCTCAATTGAAGTTAATGAGCAGCTACTCCTGAGTTTCCTTCAGATTGCTACTTCTCCTTCCTGAACTTTTAAAGCTGTCTTTTAATGAATCTCTTTAATGTATTTAAAATTTAGCTGTTTTATATATTTTTATTAAAAAACCCAAATCTCTCTGGACTCCTGTGCTATGCGTATTGAGCTGTTGACTAGGGCCTTCTACATGTTAGAACCATTTCTTTGGGCTTATCTTAATGGAAGGCTTGTTGCACAATAAATACCTTTGTAGATACTAGTTGATGTCATTTTCTCCTTTAAAATGAAGTAGTTAATTATTTTGTAATTGCTACTTCAGATTTTGCTGGAATGTTTATTCTGGTGTCTAGATATTTGTAATTTACTTGAGCATGTCTATCCTGATCTCTAGGATAAACTGCAATTTTTTCAGTTTGGAACAAAAAGCAGTTTGGAATTGCCTAACTTTGACAGTTATATTTGTGGCAGTATAATTTGTTCAGTCTTCTTGAGATTAAAATATAGTGTAATGTGATGAACTTATTTAACACATGCTTAGAAAAGGGTATGGGGGAGGTAATTGAAGAAATGAATTGTCATCCTTTGGGACTGAGATACTAATGCAAATCTTGTGGGAAGGGTTGTGTTGGTGGCTGGGGTTTGTGGGGATGTTTTTGTGTGTGGGGGGTTTTTTTTGATTGTCTGGGGAGTTGTTTTGTTTTATTTTCTTTTGTTGTTGTTGTTATTACTTCCTTGTATCCTAAAACAGCCTTTTAAGTCACAGTTACCTAAGCTGTCTTTCTGAAATACTTGATTTGTCTTGTTTTTTTAATTGCCTGTTTTGAAAGGAGATGCTCAAGTCCCACCACCAGTGTTAAAGTAGGACAAAGGGCCTTGCTGGCTGCTGAGGATGAGGGCAGAAGGTTCATCACGGTGGGCTCAAGCCATCAGAGTGAAGCCTTGGCCCACCTGTGGGCAGTTTTCCCCCATGTGCTCAAAAAGCAGCAACTCACAGGGCTTAGCAAGTGCTTCCCTGGTCATGGAGAGGAGGATCTTACCAACTTTTCTTCACATTGCTCACAGTATTGCTCAAGTTTTCCTCCAAAATAACACTTTTATTGCAGTGTTGGAAAGATGAGTCTTTGGGGTTTTGAGGATGTCTTTAGTGGGATTTGTGCCCATAGCAACACACAGGGGCAGCTGTGAGGCTGCAGTGCTGCTGCTGCTTAGCCCTCTGCAGTGCTGCTTCTCTCGGCATACTGACCTAGAATACTGCCCTAGATCTGTTTCAGAGGATTTCTTTAGTTTTCCCCTTCTAGCTTGTCAGAAACCCCCTCAGGATGGTAGGTAGTTGCAATCTGATAAATTAGCTGCTAATTAGTTTTCTTCTAGAAACATTATTTCTTACCTTCTAAATAATTTTTCTTCCCTTCTCATCTTGACACTTTACTTTCTCTGACACATCATAATGTTAATTGATCTCCTTAATTCATCTATTTGTGTAAATACAGATCCTTTAGGTTAGTTTGTTGCTTTCTATTAAATTTTAGCTTTGTACAACTGTAAACTAGCAAGTTCATTGACTATTAGGAGTTACAAACTTTTGTAGTGTCCCTTCATCACCAATTTTTTGTTTATTGCAGTGATTTTTTTGAGATAAATTGTAACACTGAGGCTTTCATGCACAGTAATTAGTATAAAATCTCTTCATACTGAAATCTGTCAAATATGAAATGGTGACTGTATTTTATTTTAGCCTCTGCCAAAACAGTAATAAATAATGTTTTGACATAGGAAGGGATGCTCATGCCTATTCAGAAGGGGCATTCACCTTTGACATGGTCAATGTAACCCAGAAATCACAACAGTCTGCTCCTTGTTTAATGGCTTATATGGAATGACTCTTCTGGTCTTAGTCCCATTATCTGAGAAAAAATGACAATATTATAAAAAGAAACAAAACAAGACCCCCCCAAAACTCCCTCATCAATGTTAACACTTGCAGATTTTCTTTGGGGTAAAAAGTCTGAGAAGCCAAATGCGACGTTGCGTTGTTTTCCCCGGCCCCAGGCTAATGGCGCTGTTTCTCGGCGGGACTGGGGCTGCTGCGCTGCCTGGGCGCTGCTGCGTTCCGCACACCAGGGTGGGGCTGGCCACGGTCTGTGGCCGGCGCTGGGGACGAGACAAAGAGGGAAGGAATGTCCAGTCTGTCTGCACGGTTGACTGGAAGGCTTTTATTGTGGTGTGGAGCTGCGATGGAGAACCATGGCCGCTCCCTAGCACCGTGTGGACAAAATGGCGCTGGGACCGAGGGTGCGTGGGGTTTTATAGGGGGTGGGCCAATGGGGGCAGAAGCCCTCCCGCCCAATGGGGACAGGCAACGGGGGAGTGACGTGACCGCGGTAGCCAACGGGGACGTGACAGGGAACACAGGGCTTCGGGACAAACGGGGTTGCGGGGACGGGGTGACAGACATAGAACTCTCAGGAGTGGACAGGGGAGTGGTTAAAGGACTCCAATGGTAAGTAACTTGGAGCGGACCACTGCGGGGGAGGGGAACATGGGGGGTGCACAGGGGCACACAGAACTGGCTAACTAACATTTATGAGCACCCTTAATCTGAACCCAAACCCAGGATGCAACAGCCAAAACCAAAATGCTTTTTTTCCTAGCATTTTTGAATTCGGCACGTCTCCTTTCTTTTCAGATTTAAGGTCCTTTGCAGTTTCCTTTATGGCAGCAGTTAATATTCTGTCTGAATAAATACCAAAATCCAACTGTGTGAGAGCTGTAGGCTTGTGTTAACATTATTGAGTGTCACTTCAGACTGACAGCTTTAGAGTTTCTTTGGCTATGGTGGATTCATCCAGAGTTTCAGCTGCACTTGCCTAGTGTGGGTTATCTGTATCCTGCTTTTTCATGAAAGCAAGTCCTGGGGCCATCTCTGATTTGATGGACCACTTAGATTTTCAGAAGAATTCTGTCCTGAAAAGATGCTGGTCTAACCATTCTGTTGGCACTGAATGTTTATGGTTGCCTCTCTAGGCAAATGCTCTATTGAAAGGATACTAACAATATTTAAGAATATGTATGTTCCCAAAAGATTTCTCACATAATTGTTCCATTTCTCACAGGTGAAATATTTTAACATTTCCTCCCTGCCTCAGTTTTCTAACTTCTCTGATGCTGGCTTCCTTTTGCCTACATTACCTCATTTCTGTAAGCATCCATCATTCTCTCTGCTGCAGAACCTTTCTGCAACTTCTTCAGATTCCTTAATTCTTCCACTTCCTTTTGTGGCTTCCTCCAAATCTCTCCACCTTGGCTCACCTGAGACCAAGATTTGGAAGAATTTGCATTAATAATGTAAAAAACTTGCTCTGTCTTGGAGTATTTTCCTTTACAACAGACATAGTCTGGTTTTCACAGAAGTCATTCAAGTCTAATCATTCTTGATTCCCATTCTTGATACCAACCTTTCAGCAATAGAAGTACTTGTGATATAACATGGGCAGGGACAGACAGATACTCTAAACTGTGGCAGTTGATTTACTAAATATTTAAAATCTCATTAAATGATTTTAGGAAGTTCCAACACCTTAAGTAAAATTAGGGTTTGAAAGATCTCCTTACATGCAACTACCTTGATTACAAAGCAGACATTTGAAAACATGATCGTGTATTGACAATAAATACAAGTATTGTACTGGGGCTCTTAAAATCTAGAGAACAAAATTCAAATTTTAACACACATGGTTCCACCAGATCACTGTATTGTATCCAGCATAATTTTCCCTACTATAACTACTTATGTTTTGTCCTTTCTCTATCAAAGCCCTGCAAGTGCAAAGTACTGCAGTCTGAAAATGTTGTTAAAACAAAGTGTAAAGAAATAAAGAAAAAGCATTGTTTGGCACGAGGTAGATTATTTGTTGAGTATAATAATGTAGAATAAGACAGATATGCTCTGTTAAATGCAGAGTTGGTGCAGTAGCATTTCACTTTTAACTAAATATATCATGAGTGCAATGCTTTATTCCCAGGGTGAAATCTGAAACTTTGAGCAGGAAACCAAATCTCTAGCTGTTAGTTTTCTATCAGAATATGTCTTTCAGGTTTAATGATGTGATTTTGGAGCTGCTCATAAGAATTTTACTTATAGTGGAGAAGTTTATCATCAAGTGTTGACCTCTCCTTGGACCAAAGAAAAATGTTTTGAGCTTCCGATAGCCTAAATTTAGTCCAAATTAACTTGTTAGACGTAGGGAGGAGACAAATATCATTTAATTACTAAGTGTTAAGTGTTAAACATATTAAGTACTGAAAATCATTATTACAGTTTGTGATGTAATAAAGCCAGACCCTTTGCAGACATTTTTCAGTCTTGGTTAATTTTTTCTTTGTTTTACCAAAAAATATAATTTTCAGGATGTGCTGAATGTTAAGATAAATTTGGTTGCACAATATTTACCTAAAATTGTTGCTCAAAAAGAAGTAACTGTTGCTTTCCTCTTTACTTTTCAAAAGAACATAATTTAATTGAAGTTTGTTCTAACATACTTCTGTACAAAAGTAGGACTAAATTCTCCTGAGTTGTGAGAGTATAATTTTGTGGAGGAAAAAAAGGTTTTTATAATTATGTGTATATTTTCAACTAGGATTTCTGAATCATGTGGTTGATCTTTTTAATACCTCCTAATTAGAGCATTTTAGATAGCATTGACCAGATGTAAATCAGTAATTAAGAAAAAACAATTACTGAAGGAATTCTAGATCAATTAGACATGGTCTAAAAGCACATGATTTGTCATTAGTACATGCTTTTGTCTATGTGTTCATAAACATTTTTCTGTTTTCAGAGACAATGGATCCCTTTGTATTTGAGGCTTTGTCAAAATCAAGGGGGTGGGGGAAGAAATATCAACTTTGCAAAGAAGGTGATTTGCATACTATTACCCCTTATTCTTTGCTTTCTGCCAATTTTTAAGCTTGCTGTGACCTACTTTAGAGTCTTATGATGAGATTAGTAATTTCAGTGAATTCCCTGTTGCAGGATACAGTGGTTTCAGCACTTGTGTTTATGTTGCCACTTTGCTTTACTGGGAATAATGCACAGTTTCTCATCACAAGCCTCTGATGAATTCCTTAATTCCTTTCCCTTGATTTTATTTTGATTTTCCTTGATTTTTTGTTTCTTCTTAATTTTTTTGATTCTTGGGTTTTCACTTATTTGTTGTTGTTTGAGGGTTTTTTATAATTTTTTAATTGTTTGTTATGTAAGAGACTACCTTCTTATTTCATGGTTTTAACTTTCTAATTTATATCAGGCAAAATATCGCAGCTACAGATTTCGTACCATCCTTCCAGTGTCAGCCATATGAATTCCAGGGCAAACTCAACTGGAAACATATGTCCTTTGCCAAAATGTTGTAGGTCATTTCCAGAATATTCTTCTTGTCACCACAGCTTTGTCAAAGTCTGGTAGTTGTTTTTATTTTTGTTATGTTATGTATACTGGAAATACAACAAGAGTAAAACCCACATACGTGAACCATAGCCACTCTGACATTTGGATTTTGTGGCTGTATGGCAGAGTGTAGTGTCTTGCAGAGACATCAAAATTACTCTGAAAGAACTTTCTTGATAACAAATTTAAGAGAAGATAGTTTTGTGTCATAAGTAGGCAGGAGTTAATGAGCCTGCTGAGAAATGGGGGCAGTATAGTATATATGGATGCATTGTAGTGTGTTTTATGTTTGGACTCAATCCTAAGGGTCTCTTTCAAGCTAAGTGATTCTATGATTCTAATAGTGGCTATTTTGCCACTACTGCTGCTATTTCAAGCTACTTCAGTAGGAATCAGAATATATGATTCTACATGGGTCCTGTCTTGTAGTTTATGAATAATTCATACTTTTGAAAAGCATAAATTATTTGTTCCTTTTTGTTAATAATTCTATAGTTTAAAAAATGAAGTATGAAGTGCTAAATTGCGAGATTTGGTTCCAAAGGTGTAAAGCACAGTTTTAATAACGGAGGAGACAACACTGGAGAGCTTTTTTCTCATTTACTACTACCCTAAATTAATAAGGAATAATATAAAATACATCCATCTGAACTGTTCCAATTTTTGCTCTGCTATACTTTGGGTTAGCTTTTGTATTGCTAAAACCACAGACCTTTTCTTTTTCAATACTTTTGGAACAAATTGGATATATTTCAAGAATTACTGAAGGAGAAAAATCTCCCCCAAACCAGAAAACTCAGAACACCCTTGTCCTGTAACCCAATTCCACTTCCTAGTCCTAGCCAGAAAAGTTTTAAATAGGGCTAACTTTGATGAAACCAGGTCAACCCTGAATGCTTAATGTAAATCCCTAGTCCTGATGGAGCATGTTCAAAAAACAAACAGTTTGGGCAAAGCAAGTTGGAAGCTTGAATGATTAAGATGGTATTTTAATCTTTGGAATGTACTTGCCCTACATTAGAATAATTCCATTGATCAGTTTAGTATTTGTAGTGACCAGTCTTCACATTCAAGGTCACATCCTTTCTGTGTCCCAGGTACTACTGTGCTGCTTTTACAAAGACACAAATTAAAGATATCTTCAATTTAATTTAATTCTAATTTGTCCATCACTACTTGATCATTCTATGTGCCAGAGTTGGTGGTTTTTTCAGTCCTTAAAATGACAAAGGGAGGGTAAGGAATTGAAACAGTAAAATAGAAATGATAGAGTTAAGATTACTTTCAGAAAAGGTGAAACATTGGTAGGGGTATTCCCAAATAAAATTCATAGTGTGTTTTCTCACTTCTAATCCAGCTGAAATGCAAAGACTGTAAATTTCACAAGATGTACTTGAGGAAGAATATTCTGTTTTGGCTCACTTGACATCTCCCATCCTTTTTGGAAACTGAAAGCGTTAAATCATCTAATTTCCATGCATTTTAGAAAACAAGTATGAAAAGTCATAACACTTCATTGATTTTGCTCATATATAATTTCCTTTCTGTGACACCTCTGTGGTTTGTATGCAAGCCTTCAAGGATTAGGTAGGATTATGTTGGTCACATAATGGTATCTCTTTCTGGCACAACGAGTAACCAAATCACCAGTGACTGTAATTATCATAGCCATTAACATTACTGCTGGCTGGAAATAATGAATTTCAGTCTGAGCCCAGCAGTGATTGTTGGCTGACCTTTCAAGCAGTCCTAGTGTAGTAGGAACAGGGATTCCTTTTAATTTGGATGGTAATTTTACAGTTAATAAATAGCATATTTTTAATAAGTGAGTTGAAATTGTTTAAGGAAGTTAAAAGCAAGTTGCAAGTCTTGATGTGCCTCTTATTTTGCTTTTCCTCCTCATGTTTAACTGTGTAGTGTACTGCAAATCCCTTCCTGCTCTTTTTACTCCTACTTTCTTTCTTCTTTCTGCAAGGAAATATTACTTTTTTTTTTTTTTTTTTTTTTTTTTTTTTTTGGTCCCTTCAATTTGCTGTTAGGAAAAGTAGGCCCATTGCAGACTAGGTGTGTTGTTGATTATTTACACACCTGTAATTGTTTTAATTAGTGAGTGGGATTAGGATATGGATCAAATCCAATGGCTGGATCAAATCCAAACAGTGTTTGTTCATGTACAGTGCTCCAGGGATTCAATATTTCATAGAATCACAGACTGTTAAGGGTTGGAATGGACCTTAAAGATCAGGACCCACAGATGAATGTCCTTGGGTCCTATGAACTTGTGCACAATATAGATGACTCTATCTATCTATCTGTCTGCCTATCTATCTATCCCTTGACTACTTAAATTCAGAGTTCTTGGGCAAAAGATTACTTGAGAGAGGGGAGGAGAATAATGCAGAAATACCAAATCATACAGTTGTTCTAAAGTCAGCTGTGACTAAGGAAAGTTACTATTTTTAAATATGTTTGTTCTTAACCTTATTCAATTTTGCCATTTGGTTTCCCTGTTGGCAAATTATTTTTTTGCAGTGCCTTTGAAAGTCTTCTCTTTAAAAAGAAGAAATCTCTGTATAGTAGATATGCCACATAATGTCCATCTTACCAGTCCTAAGGGCTTGTTTCACTCACTTTCAAAACCAACTTTGAACTGTCTAATTTACTAATGTTCAACACCTGTGTTTTGCTACTGAAGCTGAAGTTGGGATCAGAAACTGCTTGGTGGAATACAGACACTGAAAAACTATCGAGCTGAATCAAGACACTAATGTCTGCAGGAGTTTCATATTCTTGTTTCAGAAGATCTTTTCAAGCATGGGAGAAAAATACAATTTTGTCTTTTCCTTACTTTAGCTCCTGGGTAAATCCTACGAGGTCTCTGTTGTTCTATTTGGAGGCTATTAATTGTAGGGGAAAACCTCACAGTATTTATGAAAATTAATGATTTTAAATCAGTGTATTAATTCTATCAGGTGTCTGTGATGATATACGGTGCGATGGCTCTCTGTGACACTGTGGCCTAGTGTAGCCCTGGAGTTGCAGTTTGTTTGCTGTCCCTCCTTGGGAATGGTCCCTCCTTGGGAGGAAGATCTGCACTTTGCAGAAGGTCTTGCCTTGACTTTTCATTTCCCTTCATTCCCTGCCTTGTCTATGCCACATTCAAGTGAAGTTTGACAGTGTCTTTTTCTTTAACTCTGAGTTTTGTAGCTTGATTCTGTGCAAAACAAGCACGTGGCATCTGGTTTAATGGCGCAGACAGTGGCCAAGTGGATAGACTGCAAATCTTAATTTGTGTTAGTTTATTTCAGCATTGTTCCTAACCTGCTGGCAGACACTGGATTGACACAAAAATCTTTTTACCTGTCTTTGCCAATTTTTCTTAGGTACAAAAGAGAGTTTTTGTGTTTAAGTTTCAGGAAAGAGTTCTGTATGTTCCTTCAACTGGAGAAGGGTTGAAAAATGCCTTAATACTTAAAGACAAGAAGTCTTTAAGTATTAAGTATTAACCAGACAATCCTGTGTCTGGTTTGCCTGACACTGCCCAGTTGCTTGTCAAAACCGTGATTAGTTTCACTCAGGAAATATTTTATGGTTCCAGATGATAATGTGTGTCTCATGGTACTAATTTCTTAGAACAACATCATTGTTTTTCATGTTTTTCTGCACTTGTGGTATTTGAATGTATTCCTAGGCTTCTATGCCAAATCTAGAGGAAGGATAGAACTGTTATAATGGCAGTGATTTTTAGCGACTCTTCCAAGGTGTTAAAAGCCAAAGGAACGATCTTGTCCCTTGAAATACTCCTACCAAAAAAAAAAAAAAAAAAAAAAAAAAAGTTCAGATGAATCAACGGATCATAATATAAACCTTTAAAAAGGACTGTTGGCTCATATACTTCCTTCCCCCATTGCATCAAACAGAATCACCCCCTTGTCAACAACCTTCATTATCTTAATTGGTTGCATACACTTTTAAGATACATTTTTCTCCTATTCTTTTTTGCATTTATAAACAGTTGCCAACTGAACCTAAACTCTCTTCACCCTTAGTTTTGGAATAATAGGTACTATTCTTAAGCAAGAATGAGCAGAAAGTGAAGGTTCTGACTTTCCAAGATGACCCTACACTTAGATTTTTGAAAGTGCACTGTGCCACTGTGCCACAGAAACATTGTTAAAATACATCCAGGTAGTATTTTTTGAGCTTTGAGTAAGGAAAAGGTGTATGCACTTGTTACATTTCTATTTGGTCACACATTTTAAAATAATTGTAGGATTTCTTCAAATATCCCTGAAGTTTTAACTTTACAGAGATTATGGATTAGTGATGAAACCCTGCAGGGCTAAATACACTAAATTCTGCTGGTTCAGCTGTTGAAATCAGGCTGAAAAGTGCAGTGGTTATTTCCAACCATTAAACGTAATAAACCAGCTTAAAGCCAGAGTGGGATGTTTAAACTTGCATTCAGCTGTCTCTGAGGATTTTCACAGGAGGAAGTAGTTTTGCTTTACTAGTCCTTATAGCTGTGTTCCGGTATATTTGAAATGCCTCTCAATTACACTGGATCAAGAAAGTTATGCCTCGTTTAAGATAACAAAGCATATGCCAGGGTACTTTTAAGTGATTTGTAATCATCTTCTTTAGTTCCACTTAATTCCACACCTTGTGAAATTTTCCTTTCTTTAAGGAGATTTTCTGATATTTTTATCTACAGAGAATTGGCTGGTCTGTGGGACAGGCTACAGAAGCTCACAATTCCAGTTTATTTTTTGTGTTAGCTAAATCGCACAATTTGCATATTGCATAAGTTGATACGGTTTTTGTTTTGTTTCTGAAAAATACCATATTGCAATAATTTTTGAAGTGCAGCAAAAACTATATTCAATAAGTGTTCTTTGTAAGTAGCAATGGGGTTAAGGCTTATAGCTTAGAAAAGCAGAATAATTTATTTAGTTATAAAATGCCACAGAGAACATTGCATGAAGGCTAAAGTCAAAGTAAACAGAAGTCTTATTGGTAAAAAGAATGTACTTGAAATGCATTTATAATGATATGATTGAATATCAGAGAAATGCAGCTTAGTAGAAGACTAAAACTCATCTGACATACAATACCAGACAAGCTGAAAAACAATGCCATTAAAAATTTCAGGCTGTGTTGATTTTTTTGTATGTTTTGTGTTTGGTTTGGTGTGTGTGTTTGAGTTTTCTAGTGTATTTGGTTTTGGTTTTATTTAATTGTCTTCCACTGATGGCAGGTCAAATACAGAATTAAACCCTGCCCTTCCAAAGGAAATGCAAGACAGCGTACAATACATGGAAAGTGTTTCATCTCTACAGTCGATTGACAGACCCAACTTTGTTGTGGAGGAATGGTGTCCTGTTGTATTAGTAAAGAAAATTTATGCTATGGTTTTCTTGGTTTCCTGGAATGCTATTTATTACTTGAGTTGGAGCAAACAGTGCAATTTTAAGAGGAAGCCAGTCTCATTTACCGAAGTCTTTGATAGCAAGCACATGGAGTTTTTGAGCTACTGCACTCTTGTCTAACCATGTTCCTCTTAGGTGCCTCTCATAGTTGAAGAGTGATTCTTGCAGCTTGCACAGTGATTGTCTTTTTTTTTTTTTTTTTTTGCAGTCCGTAAGACTACAGCTCTTCTGAGCTTGAGTTTGCATGGTGCTACTTAAAGTTTGTTCATGGCTCCAAAATTATGTCCCCCGAGTTCAGAGAAGCATGTTGTATTATAATGTTTTTGGGGAGGAAAGGGGAGAATAGAGAATATGTAGTTATTAGACTTTGGACCATATCCACTGTTCTGACATTATTATTCAGCATTCAATTGTAAGCACATACTCTTGTATTCAAGGCCTTCATTGAAATAATTGTCCTCCTATTATTCTGGAAAAATTTAACTGTTTTCTGGAAGATAACTCCTGTGTTTATAATCATGTGAGGCTTTTAATTTTCTGCTTCAGATTCTGCTGGCTTTGTAGGTATACATGTAGCCAGCAAACCCTCTGGCAGATACAAAATCACACCATAGATCTGTATTTGAAACAATGTACAACTTTGCATCTCGTAAGTTTTTGGAGGTTTTGGTGGGCTTTAATGAAGTACGATGTGTACTGAAGAATTGCTATGAGATCTGGCATTTACAGATTTGTTGGCTTTGGTAGGCCTCAGATGATACACTTGCATTGTGTATACATCACAGAATCATTTTGGTTGGAAAAGATCTCTACAATTATCAAGTCCAGCCTTTGATCAATCATCCCCCTGTCAACTAGGTCAGAGCAGTAAGAGCTATGTCCATTAATCTCTTGAATACCTCTAGGTATGGTGACTCCATCACTTCCCTGGGCAGTCTTTTTCAACATTTAACAACCCTTTCTGTGAAGAAATTCCTCTTGAATTCTAACCTGAACCTCCCCTAATACAACTTGTGGCTATGTTCTCTTATCACCCCTCTTTATCGTACCTGACACTTACAGGAAGTTAGAAAATCCCTTGCTGGTTTATTTGATTTTGCTCAGAAAATATTTCCCCAGAGGCTGTGAATGAAACATAAATATTTTTCCAAGTAAATAGTTGTAACTCTTTTCCTTGATCATGATTTTAATAATTAAGGCAATTCCTTAACAAAGTTTAAAAATTATTAGAACTTTGGAAGTACTTAGTCTTAATAAAAGATATCATTATTTTTAGCTAAAAGAGGTTGTTCTTACAGATAGTATCATCTGAACATAACCTACTTTTTTTCACTTACTCATTTCTACTAGCTGGATTTTTAAATTGTTGCTGTTTCCAAGTAATAAAAGAAAATTCACATTTATTCCTTCCTGTTTAACATGGTAGTCATAATCCATTGATACTGCATCTCTAGCTCTACAGTGAAGAATTAAAGTGAGACCAACTGGTTGAACTGGTTGCAGACTAGTTCCTTTGTCATAATTTGATTAAATGCATGAATACTACACCTGTTTGTATGGAGTCCACCTTGCCTTCTTCCATGATGTCTCTGGTGGGTTTTACATTGACATTCCTTCTCTGTAAAAGACATTCCCGACCAAATTCATGGGAAGAGTTGTGTCATTTATTCATAACCTCTTAAGTTGTACTAGATTTTCTGAACTTGTAAAGATTTTTTTGTTTTATTTTCTTTTTACTTTTAAATTCTTTCTTCCAGAACTAATGCGTATCAAGAGAATGCTCTTAGCAGAGACAAGATATAGACTTAAAAATATATCAAGCAGGATTTCAAGGAATATAAAGGGCTTAACTAGATGTTTGATAGAAGAAAGAAAATAATTAATAAAATCTCATACCTACAAGGACAGGGACACTGGTGGTGCATGCTGAATTATTGCAGCTTTGGTGTTCTAGATGGACAGCCATTCTCAACAGCAAATAGGTATCACCATCTCTTGTTACTTATAGTGCTCTGTTGTAATATATAGTCCTAATACCTAAGGTACCCAAAGCAAAGAGTGAACAAAATCGTTTGCAGATATTGGGAGAACTGATCAAGCTGTCATGAAAGAGATTATAAAATGCCTGCCTGTAGGTGAGATGCAGGATGAAGAGAGCTTGACAAGCATTCAGACATTCACATTAAACTGATTATCTGTGTTAGAGTTGTCCTATGGTTTTTGGCAGCATTGTAATCAGGGATTTGAAAGTGATTACTTTGCTGAATTCAAATATTGAGCTGGGCACAGGAGAGAATACAATCTGCTGCAGCTCCATGTCCTTTGTGTATTTCAGACTTGGTAGTTGCCTTATCTGTACAGGTAGGCAGTGCTATTAGCAGTAGGAATTCCAGATTTTTGTTTTACAGGCAATTGAAGACTAGTTTTCTATATCTATTCTACTTTATACAGTATTTCCAATGCTTGGACATTGATGCAAAGTTTTTTTTGATTATTTTTATGTGCCTTGACGTATTTTCATGAGTAGCTGTTCAATAAATATCCATGTTAGGAAAATTCCGTGTAAGCTCTCATCTCTTAAGAAAACTGCTGCATGTGAGCAGCACTTGAGATACTCAAAAGTCACACTGAGCTGTCATTATTTGAACTGTGCATTTGATCCTCTTAATTGTGGTGTACACAGACAAGAGAACCCACATTCTTTTATTTCAATATAAATTTGAAAGTGTTTATCCCTGGTAATCTGCAAGAGATTTAAGGATCACTTTTGTTATTGAAACTAACATTTGTATATATTGTGTTTATTGAAAGGAGATTAAATCGATTCCCCACCCCGCTCCCTCTCTCTTTTCTGTCTCTGTCTTCATTAGCTTGTTGCTGGTTTGCAGCAAGCCTCCTGGGGTGGCTGCAGGCAGCACAATGCATTATGAACAGATGCCTGAATTAACTTGTGTATTAGAAGCATGAGCACGTAGCTGTGCTATCGTTCTGCTCCATGCAGATCAATTCATATGTAGGCAAAGCTCAATGCACGTGATGGCCTTTTGCAGTCAGCTCTGGCCATTTGGCATTAGGAAAGCTGCATGCCTCCATGTGTTTCTGCTGCTAGTAAGCCTACCTATTTTGAAACCTGAAAAGGTTCTTCAGCTTCTTTTGAGGAGGAAAAGGCTTTATCCTGAAAAAAGTACAGCAGAGAGGATGACAAGAGATTTTGTATTCAAACTTCCTCACAAGAACAAGGGTACAAGAAATTGCACTGTGAAATGAAAGGAAGACTTTCTCTTGCTTGAACATACTTAAACTGGAAAGCTTACTGTGAGCTTGTGGACACTGACATTATGATGCATATCAATTCTAGTTAGGAAAATTCATAGAAGAAAAATGCATCCATAGTTGTTAAACACAGAAATACCATGCCTGGCTCAGGAGATCCGAGATTCCTGTGCTACAAAATGTTGAGATCCTTGCTCTGCTTGCCAGTGGTCAGCAGCTTCAGACGTGAACTTACAAACGGTATGCTCAGGAGAGCTGTGACAGATTTTTATTCTTTTTTAATAATGGTGGTCGTGAAAATGATGTTGCACTTTCTGCAGCTGCTCACAGTGCCCGATGCCTGTTGTATTTACTATGGATAAGGCCATATCAAAGGATAGTTTTTATATTTCTGCAAAAAGACCACCGAGTCAGAACTTTCCTCAAAGGTAATATATACATGTCATTTCTCATCAAAAAACTAAAAATCTTTCTGTTATCAAGTCAAAATACAATATTGACTGTTTTAACCAATATAATAACTTCATAATGTTAGAAACTTCCCAATTTCATTTGTTACAGATTTTCTTTTTCAACTGTTGAACAGAAGCAAAACCCCTAGAAATAGTTGTTCATGAAAGTCTTAATCTCTTAAGAGAAAAGCACTTAAGTCCAGAATAAAAACTTTAAAAATTGCTTTTGCTACCAAAAGGACCTGATTTCAATTATAGCAGATAATATCTGGAATCAATAATAGCTTCTGGCCATCTGTTAGGAGGAAAAGAACAACAGTGTCTGCCTCATTAGTTCTTATATGCAGATCTCCAGTTATTTCAGGCATAAAAATTTTAAGAATATAACCCCAAGCAAAACTTTGAAGTGGGCCAACCACCCCTGTTGCCAGCTAATCAATTCCTTTTCTATCAGAGCATCTTGTTCCCATTCAAATCCAGTCCCTCTGACACAGTGTTCCCACCCTTCAAATCTGATCATCTAGTGTGTACTTACCACATTTCTGTGTGCTTTAAATGCCACCTCTCTTAATTGGGGCATCATGACTTAGGGCATTTGAACTAGAATCTATTTTTCACTCAAGTATTTTGCATGCAGAATATGGCTAAGCAATAATTAATTATTAAAGTAATTTGTGTTCTTCTACCTCGCATCTTTTCCCCACTCTTCTCTCTTCAGTTGAAGGACTGTTTTTTATTATGTGAAACCCAAATATGCTTTTGTCATACGAGTGCTCATTTTTGAACATTGAGCAGTTGCTGTAGATATGACTTCTTTTCATCCCTTTATATATGGGGGTGTATGTCCTGCCACACAACCCAGAACTGAATGTAATGTGTGTCTCCTTTTGTGGTGTTGATCCTAATTCTAACTTGTGACGAGGGCATCTTGAGCACCATGTCATGTCTGTACCCTTTGTGGGGAGACATTTTCATCTCCTAAACATAAAGTCAAGCCAGCCATGAAACCAGCTTGCTCTGAGTGTCTGAAATCCTCTTTATTATGCTAACTATATGCTAGTTGCAAGCAGAAAAATAGACTGTTTTAGTTTTTAGAACAGCAATGCTATCAGCACTCTAAATGAGCAGAAGCTGCACCAAAACCTCCCACTTAGTTTAGGCTTTAGTTAGGACCTTGGGCTTGGACAGATCTTTTCACACAGCAGGCACTTTCATATGTAAAACTGTCCAACAGTGAGCATATCCAACCAGAGATTTTGAATGAGAGCACAAAGATGAATTTTGTTTTGAGAAGCTGAACTTAGGAGCAAAACAAAACTGAAGTTGCTTTAATATTGCATATCACTATAGTTCTCACTGTATGATTTCATCTTCTGTATAGATTAGGATTTTTGTATCCTGTGCTGTTGTCTTGCTTTTTTATTCTCTGAGCAATTTATTCTCTCTTTTTTATTTCTGGCTTTGGCAGCCAGAAAATATTTAATAATGCCAGTTGGCTGCAGTATTTGAACACAGCTTCTAAAATATTTCTGAGCACATATCCTGCTACAAACTTTTATTGTGGAGTTCCATGTTTCTCCTGTGGCTGAGAGGTGATTGAAGAGGACATCAATCACTGTCATGTGCTTGAAAAGGACATTTATATGACCTTCAGCTACTACAATGACAAAGAAATATATCTAGATATGGTTTTGATACATAGCTTCCCAGGGACATGCATGTGACTATCAATCTGCAAAGACTGCAGCTATTGGTAAATGACCTATGCTCAGAATAGATTTTTCTTCTCCTGTCCATCTTCCTTTTCAAGGTCTCTGGTATACACTTGCAATGAAGAGAGAGAAAGTGATAATTACAACAGTTATTGTTGTTAGAAGAATTAAAATGGGACATATATGATGCATATGGGTCAGTGAATGCTGTATATAAAGAAGTCTGGTTCTATGAGTATGATAAATATGTACTGCTCTTAAGTTAGGTTGGGAATGCCTCAAGCCATGGTCACTACAGAGTGATTAATTATATACTTACTGCTACTAGAAGAAAGAATTAAAGAACATTTGCTTTTGCAGAACAATGTGGTCATTGGAGAAAAGGGTGAGATGTTTAGTACATGAAATTTATATTATGGCTTGCTTAAGAACTCCATGTCCTAGCTGAGCCCTGGGATCTTCTCTGGTGGAACAGCAGCTACCTCATTCCATGCCTTAATTTTAATCCTCCCTGTATACTACTTATGTGTATACAGCACAGATAAACTGAAAAGACATGAATCATAGAACAGATGAATCTACAGATTCTATAGAGTTCTATAGAATCTACAGAATCATAGAAGGATTGGAAGGGACCTTAAAAATCATTGTTTCAACTCCCCTGCTGTGGGCAGGGACACTTTCACTAGACCAAGTTGCTAAGAGCTCCATCCAAAACCTTGTCTTAAGTGTTCACAGGAATCCACAACTTCTCCAGGCAACCTGTTCCAGTGCCTCACCACCCTCACAGTAAATAATTTTTTTCTATTATGTAAACTAAACTTACCCTCCTTCAGTTTGAAGCCATTCCCATTGTCATATTGCTACATGCTCTTGTATTCCCCCAGGATTCTGGGGATGTATCTCATGAGGTTGCCATTGAAGACAGAGGCAAAAAAATTTGTTGAGTTCTTCAGCCCTCACCTATTGTTAGCAGTTGTTATAACAGTTGTTATGATGGCCACCTTCTGTCTTGGTCCAACTTCAGTAGCATGATTTGATTATTACAAAGTTAGCTGAGACAACATTTGTGAGGTAAGTTTATCTGTGAGTTCCTGTGCTTTTAATTAAATCCTCTGCTGCTCTCCAGTGTTCTTTATTTTACTTTGATTGACACTGCTAAACACCACAGGCTACTAGTTTTGAGCCTGACCTTCCACCACAAGAATCCAGGGAGAGTTTTTCAAGTGTCAGGTGAATGTGCTTAGAGGTAAAGATGATGACCTCATTTCCTTCTTTCTTTTTCTAGTACTCTGCAGGCCATCTTTCTAGAAGATATTTTAGGGTATAATTTTGTTCTTCATGTTCTTTTGTTCTTCATACATGCTCTAAAATGATTTCTAGCTATTTTCTACACTGTGTCAGATTTCAATCTTGTTTTGTCCTGAAAGTTTTTTTTAAACTTATTAAAAAAAAAAAAAAAAGAGAGAAGAGGAAAAGAAAAATATCTTTAACAACTCTAGTAACTAAGTAATAAAAACTGAATGTCACAGAAAAGTCAAATCATAACAATGTGACAGGATATATTGGCTCATAAGGAGAAAATTACTGTCTTTTTTTTATTTGATGGAGTTTAAAACATGAGGGTTTGGTTTGGTTTTGCATACTTCTTCAGTTAATTCCTTAATTTTATTTCGGTTGCTGTACATGCTATTTTGGCAGGCTTCATATTTAAATTTTACTTCTTTCAAACTAGAAAGGTGACTAGAGTGACTACTGTCATTCTAGTGCCACAGCAGAATTTACATGTACATTGCATTGATATTCAGGGAATTTGCTTCTTATTTTTATTTCTTCATAGTTAATAAATTGTTCTAATTTTCAGATCTTTGTAAAATAATTAACTGAAAAGTTCTAGGGTTTTTTCAACTCTTGGACAAACTTTCTCACTGTACTAATGCTGTCTTGCTACTAAGCTGCTTTAAAAATGGTGCACTTGGTCATGGTGGGGAACCAAAGTAGCTTTTTATTTTATGCTGCATATCTCACAGTATTCAGTTCAGTGTAAAAAACTTCAAGAGTGGGAGTAGCACCAAGACAAATAGAGATTGATTCAATACACATTATTGAGTAGGATCAATACTATAAATACTGGTCTCATGTTGTATCAAAATTTTAGGGACTGTCCAGGGATACGATCTCACAGGACTTTTTCAGGCATAAAGACTGTGGGTTAAGCACAGTGGTGATTTTCTCATGAGTGAAGTGATAACTGAATACAATGAGTTTTGAAGTCTTCACATTCTGAAGAAGGATTTGGCAAAAAAGTACTTTTTGTGAATTTTTAAATGTGCTGTCCCATAGCATAAACCATATCCTGTTACTTTACTCTTAAAATCTCTTAAAATTCTTCTGAAGATTCACAAATGAATTTTCAGTTTCTGTGGTTGCTGACAGAATCTCTCCTGCTGCCTTTGATGAACAATGTGGCAGGCACAGATGGTGGATGACAGGTTATGTTGTGTTTGAGTGTAGTGTCTGCTTGTGGCAGGTTAGACTTCCAACAGCAGGCAAGAGTGTATATATGTCCTTACATATATGCATATCTTTTTGGCTTTTTTATGTGACATTTTCTTGTCATGCCTCTCAGTTAGTGGGATTTCTTTTTTTCCTATGAGATTTGGGGTTTCCTGTCTAGATGGGTAGGTATTTGACAGCAGTAAGACTGATGTCAGGCTACAAAGTCTATTTGTGCATCATGCCCTGGTAAATAGGCTGTTTTCCTCTTCCACTTCGAAATTCAGCTCTGAAAGATTACAATACAGAGAATCAAAAGCACTATTGCTTGATCTCATGGGCTGGATTAGGCGATATTTTAATTCAGCATTTCAAGTATAGAAAGAACAGGATTGAATAGCTGAATTGCTATCTAGAATGGATTTTTAGCATTTTTAGGAGTGAACTCTTTGAGTGGCTTTTGGGTATTCTGTTTTGATTCAGAGTGAAAAAATAGCCGTCTATTGTTTTAGAATTAACAATATAGGACAATATTTGGCCATTGTATGTATTTGGGAACATCACTGCCTGGTGGATGTTTTGTTTCTGAAGCATGTTTTATCTCCAGCTCCATTTCTGTAGCTCTTGTGCCAGCCTGAGCTCATGACCTCCCTTCAATGGCTTTGGTGAAGCTGCAGGGGAAGCTTAGTGTGCACTTCATGTATTGGAGTGAACAACATGCTTTAGTGGTCTCCACCCCCGAACCATTTCTTCACATTTGGGATTATATGGAATGCTGGGTCTATAGCATCCATTAGCAAATGTGAAATAAGGTTTTCTTTTCATAGTGTGTGAGTGGTATGGATGGCAACAAAAATATTGGCACATATTGGCACTTTCAGCTCGCAAAATTCTGAGGTCTGATGTGTGTTAGTGTACGCATTTGGAATAAAACACTTTCTGTCCTTCGGGGTACTTTTACTAGCTAATAGTGTTCTCTAGTACAAGCTTTCCATTCATGTATCATTAGGCTGTGTTTAGGTTTATTTCTGAGTCCTCTGTTTTGAATTTTCTGCTCATAAAAGTAGCTTAATGGTTCTTTCTTTTGACTTTTTTCACAGCTTATTACATTTGAGTAAGCCTATTCATTCTAACATGTGACTTCTCATGGTAATATACTATTTTGTTAACAATAGGAATAATTTATATTTTAATATTGTGAATAATTGAAGCATATTGTATTTTTCAGTAATTGCTGGTTTTCGAGGGACAGTCCCACATGGCCTATCATTGGAGATTGGAGACACCGTTCAAATATTAGAGAAATGCGATGGTGAGTTCACAGGTGATTCCAGTGAAAATTAAGTTTTGTGTATTGATGGTGTGAAGTCCATTAATATTCATTTATTTTGTTAAAGTAATGCATTTTTGAAGTCAATAATGTAATGCATTTTGGCATCTTAATTTTTTCCATTGTTCCAGTGAGCTCTAATCTCTAAAATAATTAATTTGCAGTACATTAATTTTTATTTAATCTTTCTGTTTAATAAACATTTACAGATGATAAGAGTTATAACAGAAAGGAAGTCTCTCATGATTCTTCTGCTTTCTTGGTATTTCTGAGGGAAATCTGACTGTCATCAAGACATTTTCAAATTAATTCAACACAATTTAAAAATCTTAAAGGAGTGTAAGCATTCTCTTCTACCTCTGTTTTGTTTTAGAGAATGCAAACAAAATTTTAGCAAATGTCTGTTGCTAGTGTCAGAGAAATAAAGTTACATTTTCTTTTCATAATCTGCCTCCTTAACACTTAAAAGTCAACACATTGATTTTTTAATAATTTTTATTAATTTCTTTATCATTTGGGATCATATAGGTTTTTTTTGTTTTGGTTTTTTTTTTTTTTTTTTTTTTTTTTTGTAATATAATATCAGGTTTATATATGGTTAACCTTGTAAGAAATGTTCTTTTAGAAGGCATAGGATCTATTCTGTTGAATCAGGTATATTATGAAATTTATATAGCATTGTGGTTGATAGATGTAGAACCTGAAGCCCAGAAATGATGTATAAATGTTTTTAGTTAGTAAGAAACTATTCTGCTTTGACCGTTGTGGTGTCCAGTGCAGAATTTACTTGGGTTACATTGTTAGAAACATTTAGGAGTACAGGGTTAAAGAGTAATTCCTGAAATTGTGTGAATGAAGTCATCCAAATATGAACTGGTTTAAATAAAATACCTTTCATTGTATGGAAAATCTTTTAAATTAATGTAGTCTGACAGCGCTGTGGAATTGTTATATGTGTCCAAAAGGGAAAGATGAAATCTGTTTTACATATGTAAATGATTTGCACTCTTTAAAAAGCAAAATGTGCTTTCTTCACAGGATGGTACAGAGGATTTGCCTTAAAAAACCCCAATATTAAGGTAAAGGTCAATTGCAATTTTGCATTCTTGGGCAAAAATGTATATTTACTTTTTAAAAGTTAATAATCTGCTTGAAAGTGTATGATATTTACTCTTAAAAGAAAACTAGAGCTTAGTGTAAAGTATATTATTGGTACTACTTTAAATAGATTTGGACATGGATTACCCTTCTGAAATGCTTTTGTGTATTAGGATAATACACTTTACAAATCCAGGGCTGTGGTGAATTTTCTTTCATTTCCAAATTTTAGATTTTCCACTCAGAGGAAGCTAAGTTGAAGGGAAAAGACTACTGAGAATACAAACTGTAAACACTGTTGGAAAAGTTGGTTAAACTGTGCCTGTTTTTCTTGATGCTATGAATTAATTTAGAGCAGCCAGTGGAGACAGCTAGAATAAGAGCCACATACAGAGTATCAATTGAATAAAATGTATGTGTTGCCATGTAAAATATATGGTTCATTTTGGTTTTCTTTGATGTGTAGTCTTTGGTTTCCATAGTAGCATAGTATTCTAAACCAGACTTCACTGATTTATTTCTTCTACATTCAGACATGAAAAGTTACTGAAATTTATATTTCAGTGTCTGTTCATGTTGTATGTTTAAGCTTTACTTGTCTTATTTGTCTTTCCATTTTCTTGATCTCTCCTGTTGTCTTGCCTCTGGGATTCTACAGATTTTGTTTTTCTTGGGAAAAGAAGGGTCTTGAATTATCTTTTGGTCCTTTAATCTGCATTGTAAGCTTTGCTCTTCTTTTTCTGTCCTAATTTTCAAGATTCTTCAGCTGCAAAAAAAGCACATACACAATAATTTTGAGAAGTTTCCAGGGGCTCATATCAAGTCGTTGGCCTTTTGTGCCAAGGCCTGTGGTCTCTAATCACATAAATTTCCTTTCTTTATACAGAAGGTCAAATGAAACAATAAATTTAGCCACAGAATAAAATTTGATGTTTACTACTTTGATCTCATTGATGTATATTACAGTTTGATTTATAAGACATGAGCAGTTGTTGTTTGTTATTGCATCTTTTGTGTCTTTTGTTGCAGTTCTCACCACATGCTTGCTGTCAGTCTTGCTTTGTGGTCTGTCAAATGTGTGATGGAAGTTATGAATAGGTTTTCTAAACATGACTTGATGTGTGAAGAGATGAGATGTAAATTCTCTGTTTTCCTAGTGAGAATGAAAACAGTTTTCTGATTTGGATTTTTGAAAGGAGTCTCTCCAAGAGTAAAGTCATAAGAGCACCTTGTACCTCCTCTTGTTATTGATATTGCTCTGTCAAGATTCTTCCCTTGTTATTCCGCCAGCTTTGACACTGGAAGAAGTTACCTGTGGCAGCTGCTCTGCAGCAAGGGTGCATCTGCATCCCTGACATACTGTTACACCTGCAGGGCTGTATGTCCTACTGTCCTTGGGAGATGCTCCCCTGAACTACTTTGCATTACAGAGGAGTAGGAGCATTTAAAAGGGTCGTTGCCTCTACACAGCAGATTTGGTTTTGTTGAAGGTCTAATGGCTGTGTGAAAAGAAAATGGGACACCATCATCACAAAGGAAAGCTGTATGCAGCTGTGCTTATTATGAAGAGACCATATATGCATTTTCTCTGACTGCATGAGCTGTAGTGTCTTATCTTCCCAGCCAGAGGCTTGGAGCTTGCTTCATTTTGCTCATTCTGATTTGTGCAAGCCAGTGTGTTGTAAGAGAGTGGGGCTGTTGCAGCAATGCTGAGTATTCACCAGCATGGTGGAGAGCCCCTAAACAACTGGGAAAGTGCTGCTCCTGGCAGACATAGGCTCTGTGACAGGCATCTGCCACAACTTTCCTGTGCACTGCAGGCAGAGTTGCCACCAAATTAGACTACATTTTGATTTTCTTTATTTGCTTGACTTTATTTTTATTGAATATTGTTAACTTCATTTATTCTGCTTAATTTCAAAAATCCCTGTCTGAAAATCCTTATTTTTAAGATGTGGTTGATAAGACAGTATCCCCCACAGCTGTTCTGTTTCTTAGCAAGGTAGGAATAATGAATAAAACAGTCTGCCTTAAGGGAGCTCTCAACAATCTTCTGCATGTTCTATGTGTGTTTATCTTCTAATTTTTTGAAGTGTTGAAGATTTTAAAATCTACTGAATATGGCATTTTAGTTCCTGTTAGGGCGATACTGAGTATTTATTGCATTCTTTCCTCACATGTGTTTTTTGTTAATTATTTGGAGGACTTGGAATTCAGTATGCATTTGCATATTGAATGATAGTAAATGGAATGCCAAACTCATGTAAGGGGACCTTTTTTACCTAAACTTTTTTATTTTTCAGGGCATATTTCCATCTAACTACATTCACTTGAAGAATGCATGTGTTAAGAACAAAGGGTATGTGTGAAATGTTCTCATATCAAATATTTAAACATGGTCAGTTACTTGTACCAAAAGATCTTTTGCTTATAAAGTAAATAATGTAGTTATGTTATGATATCTTCAGCTTACTGCCAGAGGACTTGAAATGGTTGTGTCTAGCTAACCTGATACTCCTGTATGGTCATAAAATTGGAATGCTGTATCCAGAAAAGACACTGAATGCAATTGGGAATATCATTCTGTATTGTCTAGAGAAAAAGGGAAACAATTATGTTCAGTTTGGCTTGAAAATAGCATTGCCTTAATTTGAAGAAATTCTGTACATAAGCTGTCTTTTAACCTGCTGTTTAAGATTAGCTGTTTTGTTTGAGGGCAGTAGCTCTACCAGTTGCCATTTTACAAAAATGGGTAAAATAATGTATCAGTTTAATGGCAAAAGATTTTCCTAAACCTGTAAATGAATAGAGAAACTTTTTCCTTTGCTTCTTGTCTTCAGGTGATGGAGAGCCAGTACTTATTTTTGACAACAGCTGATGTTTTTTCATATTTAGAAGAGTTGATAAAAACCAGAATCATCGGTTAAAATTAGTTTTAAAATTTTGTTTTGGAATTCAAGTTGTCTGACTTAAAAAAACCACTAATTTTTTATGCATAAAACTTGATACCTTGATGGTATCACTTCTAAAAATTTAAAACTTTAAAAAATTGTCAGTGATCTTAAAAGTTTTTTTCAGTTTTGCTTAATTTGTAATAGTTCATATTGTATTCTTTTTTTTTGGATTTATTAGTAGAGAACTGATACAAAACAGTTTGAAAACTGTTTAGGTAAGGACATTTCTCATAATGGATGGATGCCTGAACATGAAGTGACCTTTGTTTTGGGAGCATGAATGAGTGTGTTGAAGATCCATTATTCACAATGAGCAGAGATAATGATGAAGACTGTAATAATATTAAAATGAATTTCATTCTCACAGGTGAAAATGTCCCCACATTACTGTTAAATTCTCTGTTGTCTGCTATGAAGTTACAGCCACATGTGGTTTGTCTTGCCCTAGGATCCTTTCCTCCTTTTAAAGTTGTAGCTAAAACTTAAAGTTCAGTGAAATTGTAAGCCATCACAATAAAATAAAGTTTAAAAGCAGAATAATTTTTGTTAGTGGACACCATGACAGTACTTGCATGGATTTCAACTGTTGTTGCATCTATTTCCTTTGTTAGTTAGTTTCCCATTCAGGCCATGTTCCCTGCTGCACATCATGGCCAAGAGCTGTCACATTGTTATGTTAATTTAGTGAGAGAGACAAGATATCATGAAAAAAGTAATCCAGGCATGAAAAGCTGACATGTCAAGATCCCTTTGGAAACTATGGGATTTATTCTGCTGTGAAAGTAGTTTTTTATGTGCTTATCTCATAGTAAAAAAATTCACCTTGACTTCTCTAGGGCCAAGACTTTGTATGGGGATTAAACTATTTTCACCCAAAGTTTTTCCATTGGGTTTCAATAAATCTACAAAAAAAGTGTCATGGTCTGAAGGAGCAGTCATGTTGACAGACATCACTGTTGGCAGTAGGAAGTCTACATACTAGTAACTGCAATGGGATTAGTAATGCTTGTGCAATATCATATGTTCTTCTGCATGTTACAGACAATTTGAAATGGTTATTCCAACAGAAGATTCTGTTATTACAGAAATGACATCAACTCTAAGAGACTGGGGAACAATGTGGAAACAACTCTATGTGGTGAGTACCCTGAATAATATTGCTTTGATTTACCGTCATCTCAAAAGGTGCACTGTTGTTTAGATGCTCTGGTTTGGTTGAAGTATATATTTCATAAAGAATCCCAAAGCATTCAGTTTGTTTTTTAATTGTTTTACTAATACCTTCAAATCTTATTTTGAGCTTCATAGTGTTATTTACATGTCTCTTGTATTCACGTGAATAATAACAAAGAACTTATCAGATACCAGGACCAAAGATGCACCTGAATTACTGTCTGTTCAATTTGGTTTTTTGACTGCAGAAATGAAAGCTCTATATACTAGTGTCTGATGGAAAATTGTGAAAACATACTATCAGTGTAGGTTTTACATTTTTATAATGTTCCTACAAAGTCCTTTTTGTCTCTTGTTTCTAATTCAAGGGCCCTTTCTATGACTTTTTTCCCTTGGTTTTCTTTTACTTATGATGTTCATATTTCCCTTTTGCAAGGGACAGCAGTTGTTTGTCTTTTTGGCAACATTTTTCTTCACTGCTGTTGTTATTGCATGTTCAAAATTACCCCGGTTTTCTTCTTTTCCAGACAGAAAGCCAAGACAAACAATAAATTAATGCCCTTTTAGTGAGCTTATGAAGTGAATGACTGTGAAGTAAAATGAGCAGATTTATCAAATTGCAATTTTTCAGAGTGCTTGGAATATAACAGTTGTTGATGGAGAGTAATGGTACTTCTAAATTAATTTTAGGTTTAACTTATGCAGCAGAACTAGCTGAACTTTATTTTTATGCCTTTTATTCATAGGAAGAAGGAAAAGGGAAATGGACTTAGGGTTTTTGGCAAGAATTAACAGAACAAATCTTAACAGGAGTGTTTTTTCAACTTTGTGTGATGAATCATGTAGATGAAGGTTGTAGGAATTTTCTCAAGCTAAAGGTTCTCAAAAAAAGATGTAAAACTACTTAGAATTAGTGAAGGAAGAGTTAATAGATTTTTCCAGAACAGAGGTTCATTTATGGGAAATTGTTATGCCCATAGCTGGTATATAATTAGAATAGGATGATGTGGTTTCAAAGCAGTCATATTTGTATATTTTCTCCTACTTCACAGTTAGATAAAGAAGAACTGTCTGGACAAGATTCTGTCTATATCATACTATTTATTTATGATTAGCTAGTAGTGTGTAAAGTTATATCAATGCAAGGGAAAGTTAAAGCAAATTAACACTGTAGTTCAGCGTTTGACTGCTCAGAGCTATTGTTTTCTCTATCCCTTATGTGTATGAGTTCAAATAGTCTTGAAATATAGATGATATATTCAGTTTGGATGAGACAACAGTACAGAATGAACGTACTCTTGGAATAAAACAATGCTGCGTCATGCAACACATGTACGTTTATTGTTAAATTTTTGTCAAACTGTCATGTGTATTAGAGTAGGTTAATGTGAGAGAGACAAGGAGCTGGACTGGAATATTGGGATGCGTGTGGAGCATAGACAAGGTCTGTGGCAAGGCCTGAAATTATTTTATATGCACACACTCACATGCAGGTAAAATGGTCACAGTGTGATGGGGAATAAAAGACTAAGTAAAGGGAAAAAGGGGTTTTCCTAATTTCCTCATCATGTATGTATTTATTAGGATTATCAGTTTATAAGCTGATATCCTGATTATCAGATAATGTAGAGGCAATCATATTTTTATCTCACAGAGGAATGAAGGGGATCTCTTTCACCGGCTGTGGCACATAATGAATGAAATCCTGGACCTGCGAAGGCAGGTCCTTGTTGGCCATCTCACCCACGATCGAATGAAGGATGTCAAGCGACACATCACTGCTCGTCTGGACTGGGGCAACGAGTGAGTGAATATAAATAAATCAAATGTAATAAAACTGTAATGCCACTTCTTTAGACTGATTGTAGAATGGTGAAATAAAGAATAAATTTCTAACAAGTGCTGCCTGTTTTTTTTAATGGACTTTCTCCTTCATTGTTTTTATGTCCACTATGTTTTAACAGTGAAAAGTGGCTTGTTTTATTAATTGTTTTGTTCTGCTTTTTATATCAGTATAATTTATGTAGCAGTAGTACTATCTTTAAGACAGTACTTATTCCAATTGCATTGGAATATCTGAAGCAGCATTTTACATCTTTTTAATACACATGATGCCTGGATGATGCATTTAGCAGAGCTTTGCGTTCTAACTGAAACTCTGTTGGTTGACATTGCTTCTTTTTTAACTTGGTCACACAATTTAGTTTCTACTTGGGCATCTCTAACATACATCCCAGCTACTGCGCTCTGCATCTTTCTTTAATTTGAATAACTGAATTTTCTTAAATTCAGCCTGACTGCCTTCGTGTCCTTATGCATTCTTAAACATTATTGCTTACTGCTGTGCTGGAAATAAATTGTATTCCTGTTGATTCAAGCTCAGCTTTGATACCATCCACTCCAAACTGAAAATAAGCTGATGTTTTGACATTTGATGGATTTTCTTTTTATCTTCCTTTCTATGGATGTTATTCAAATTGACAGTGCTAGTGCATTCACACTGAAATATTCAGAATAATACGAAGGACAATGTCCATTGCACATAGTTGTCCACTATGTGAAACAGATTTAAAAATTGTGGGAAAACATTCTATTAATTTTGCAAAGTGGAGAAAGGGAATGAGTCAAATGTGAATGGTGGTTACAGCCAAAATACACCAAAATAAAACCAAAGTCAACTAATTATAGACTACCAATTAACATGTGCATTGTTTATTGGAATAGACAACAAACACATGCAGCGCTAATTTGTTTATTTTGAAAGTAGAAGCTACTTACTGTGATTTCATTTCTCATACAGGCAACTGGGACTTGACTTAGTTCCAAGAAAAGAATATGCTATGGTAGATCCTGAAGAGATCAGCATTACAGAGCTCTACAGGCTGGTATGTGAATGTAATATTTGGTACTTTTGCTATCAAATTACGTACTGATAGGTTGATGGCCACTCTTCTATTTAACCAAATGTACCTTTTTTGATCCACTAAATTGGCATTTCATAATGTAATGAATTTTACTGTAAGGAAAGAATTTTTTTGAACAGCTATGTCATCTCTATATCTGTATAAAATTCTTTGATTTGATATCAGATTTGTCCGTGCATACATGCTTAGCTTACATGTTATTTGTTAAAAGTTTTCTGATATACCTTTAAAATTATGTTAATATGTTAATACGAATTTAATAATCAATAAAAGCTTATGGGACTTTTAATCATTAGATCTTTACCTGGCTTATGAGCCTGTCTAGATAAGCTCTGTGGAAATATAATAATGGTATAATATTGTCTCAATTAATCATACTGGGCTCTTGGTAGTTTCTAATATATTAATGTAAATAGCAGTTAAATTGCATAAGAAAGCTTTCCTTTGGGTGTAAAAGCCCATCTTGATTTACTAAAACCAGCACTGATAATTCTTCTGATTAAATATCCAGCAAGGTCTAAGAAAACTTGCCAATTCATTTATATAGGCTTTGGCACATATTTAAGTACTGCAGCTGTTACAGATACACAGTTCTGAGCCTTATGTGCTTAAGACTAAGCTTGTATTTAAGCTGAACTTTATTATAACTTTTGTATTTAAGTACAAACCCTACAAAAAATCATTGCTACAATTTTTTGTGGATCTGAAATAATTATGTATTTTTGTAATAATTTTTAAGTTGTATTTTACTTCTATTGTTGACCTGTAGTGTCAAACCTAATAGCAAATTCTTTGTGCTAGAATACCTTTGAGTAATTTCAAAGTGATATGTAATATTATGGAATCCTGTTGAAGCACTAGATAAAATATGGTGAGGAACCATTAATGATAAAAGAAACATAGAGAGGAAAACTATGCCAGAAAACTAGTAATGGCACTCATGGAGTGTACTTTGAAAAATAAAAAGGGGGAAAAAAAGATAACCTCAGTATGAAGACTATATAGCTTAAAAAGATTGCTATTTTAAATTATTTTTGTTACAATTTAAGAGAGGCATAGTACAACTTAATATTGTCCTTCTCTTAATGGATGACTAAAATGCAGAAGATATAAACTGTGACATCAAATCAAGACAATTTATTAGCTTGTATAAAGCAGTTTGCCAGAGATCATAAAATGTGCATATGATTGCTTTTCCCCAGTTTAAAATACTGGTATTTAGTCTTCTGCGAAAGCATTTTTAATGTGTTTGAGTACTGTAATATCAGATCATTAACTGTTTAAACCAGCTAAGAAATACTATGTTGTTATAGCACAAAGCTTTAAAGTGGCTCCCCACTTTCAGAGTAAAAAAAAATAAACTTCTAGAGATTACTGTTTTTCACCTAAAGATAACTATGATGAAGTGTAACACTGAGAAAGTAAATTCCCTGTGTTTTCCTTCTCTGATGCAAAAAAAAAAAAAAAAAAAAGTAAGGAAAAAATACAAGTTAGTATTAAATTAAAAAAATACTAATTTGGAATAATAAAGTAGTTCTACATTACATATTTTACCTCTTTTTGTTTTGAGAATTTTATAATTGACTCAAACTGGTCACTGTTTTTGTGGTATTTTTAGATGGAACATCGCCATCGAAAAAAAGACACACCAGTACCAGCTAGCAGCCACCATCTTTTTGTTCAGATGAAAAGTTTAATGTGCTCCAATCTGGGAGAGGAACTGGAAGTGATCTTTTCACTCTTTGATAGTAAAGAAAATCGACCCATCAGGTACCATATGATTTATATTTAAATACTGATTTTATATAAGTTTTACAATAAATACTATAACTTTTGATCCAGGTAACAAATTGCACGTTTAGAATCAAGGGCATGGTATTTTTGTTTCATGAGAATATTTTACTTCCTTCTGAAATTCAGTTGTTATGTTTAATGGTTTCTAGTGTCATTTAAGGTTTACAAAAATGTATACATCTGTCTTGTTTACTTATTTCACCTTCCAGTTGTTTTTTTTTAAGTGAAGAAATATATATACATGTAAGTGTACAGAATGGTAATTTTTTAGTATCCCTATTTTCATCTCTGCTAATCACTCAGTGCACATTCAAAACATTGAACTTTTGCTTTCTCTGTAATATTTATAAGAGGAATTCTCCTCTGTACATGAGATTGGAGGGCTGCCCTTAGTCAGTGATGTAAGCATATTTTTTATAAAAGGAGCCTTTACTTCTATGAGAAGGTGCTGGTTCTTCAGTGAAACTGTCAAAATCAATCTGTCCTAGAGTTTAAATTCTGTGAGAGACCTGATAACCTTTGATTTTTAAAATATTCAGTAGCTACTTCTATTTTCAGAATTCTGGGCTGAGGGAGAAAACATGGGAGTGATTAGTATTGAAACCACTATGCATTTAATAAATATGAGCGCAGGAGGAGAGTACAGTTAGTGCAAGAGCTCAGTAAGTTCCATTTGAGGAATATGCCAGGAAATCTGAACCATTAAATGGCTCTGCAGTGGTGATGGGTGTGGTAGGTTGACCCTGGCCTCCAGCCAGCCACAGCCACCCTGTCACTCCCCTCCTCATCTGGACAGGGGACAGAAAGTAGAACAAAAGGCTCACGGGTCAAGATAAGGACAGGGAGAGATCACTCACTAATTATTGTCACAGATAAAACAGACTTGACATGGGGAAAATGAATTTATTACCAATCATATCAGAGTAGGATAATGAGAAATAAACTCAAAACTTCAAACATCTTCCTTCCCACTTTTCCCTTCTTCTTGTGCTCCACTTCATTCCTGATTTTCTCTCCTTCATCCACCCTGGCAGTACAGGGGACTGGAAATCAGACCTGTGGTCAGTTGGTCACACATTGTCTCTGCCACTACCTCCTCCTCCAGCGGAATACTCCTCACACTCTTCCTCTGCTCCAGCCTGGAGACCCTCCCACAGGAGGCAGTTTTCTGTGAACTTCTCCAGCCTGAATCCTTTCCACGGTTTTTCTCTTAAATATGGCAATAGGAGTTTGGGGAAGTTGGGCTGAATTTGACAAAATTATGTCTGTGCTTTGCAGTGCAGGCAAAATAAGTAACCAGTACTTTGAAGGAAGAGTATATTGAGTACATTAATTTTTATGGTTAGTGAGATCATGTATACACAGCTAGTGTTACAGTGTTAGCTGTTAAATACTGACATTTCATTCTGGCCTGCACTTCAGACAGTTGTCACGAAAATTCAGTTTCCTGTTGTTTCTGAGAATTAAATGTACATCAGGACATGTTGTTTGTGTTCATTCCAATGAATGCCACAGCAGGTGATAGATTTACGAGAGAGCTGCAGACTTTGACAGAAAACAATTTGGGGTGATATGGATTGCTGAAAACAAGGTTAAGGCAGCGGTGGGGGTGTGAAAGCAAATAGATTGGATTTCATGTTACATGAAAGCACAAATTCTAGAGCTGTTTCTCACGTGCTTGCTGTGATCTGACCTTTAGCTATTGATTCCTGACTCCAATGTCTGTTTTCAGCTGCTGTGAACTTCCTCATCCCATTACTGGCAAACCTTGAAGAAACGTGTTGTTACAAATCCAAACTGCCTTCTAGGGTGTGGGGGGAATGACAGGATAAGCTCTGTGAAGGTAGTTTACACCATCTGAAATTCAAACAAACGTACCATACTGTAACAAAAAAAAAAAAAAAACCCACACCCAACAAACAACAAAAAAACCCTCCCAAGAGACAAACAAGCTTCTCAACATACTGGAAAAGCTAAACCTAAGAGAGCTTTCACAAGAACAAATTAGATGCAAGGTATATCTGTATCACAGAATGAACTCTGGAATGCAGAGGCGTACAAGATGGATCTTTATATGCTCTATCTGGACTAGACATGGAAGTGACTTAACCAGTGTATTACAGACTGAAACCAAAGCTGGCTGGTCATTGTGCACTACAGTATGGTACAGTGTATAATTTTTATTCAATACAAATGGGTGGGATATTTCAGAGATCTTTAGGCCCTTGCTGGTGCATACTTGACATGAACAATCTCCCTCAGAAGAATGATGATGCATGAGAGGAGACAGTGTCCCCAGCCCCAACAGTTCATGCCCTGCAATGATGCCAAAGCCTATGGGCAGCAGTGGAGTTGAGGAGCTTGGGTACTCAGACTCTTCTGCTCATTTCTAGCAGAAGTGCTGGCCAAAAGCTGTGTGTGGCAATACCTTAGGATCTGTTACAACCTAGTTGTGTCGTTTGTCCATTGGTTTCCCAAGTCATCGTTTTTGGTCCTGTAGAAAAATGTAATGAAAAGAACAGATGAAACTTGTTACTGGCACAGGTAAAGATAGAAGTGTATGAATATAAATTACTCCAAATGTATTTCTCCAAACCATTACTTATGCTATTAGAATTCTTTGGGCTTTATTTCTTTGGACTTTGCTGCTTTATATGTTAAATTTTGCAAGCACCGTGTGTGTACCAAGCTTTCATCAGGTGGGTATTCCTGGGTTTATAATGAGACTGAGTGCACAATAGTGCTCATTGTCTACCTCATATAAATATATATACCCCATAAATATATATGGAGTATATAAATATTTATATACCTCATATAAATTGACATAAAGCAAGTCAGCTCTGTAGCCTCTCAAAGAGTTCACTTGGAGTAAAGGATTCAAATTTAATAATAGAATTTCTTAAAACTAACTTAGCTTCTTTTCAGATGGACCTGCAATTGTAAGATCTCTCTATATCAATATATCTATCTCTAATAAATCTATCTCTAATAAATCTATTTTATTTTTTTCTAACCTCAAGTATATGCAATTACAATAGCAGCTTTAAAAGATTGTTGGAGGACTAGAAGCAACATTGTCGGTTTACTTCTTCAATTGACTGAATCTCTTTTTACACAGCTTTTTTTGTTGGTTTTATGTCATCATATCATACATTTAGCTGTTTGAACAGCAATATTTGTTCAAGTATCACAGTAAACAGAATAGCAATTGTAGATACTGAGGTGAGGAAAGTCTCTCCAAAAAGGAATAGTATTTCCCATCCAGACTAGTGCAAGAAAATGCCCTGTGGAAAAGTCCATGCTTTGGAAAGTAAGGTGCAATGATGGTACTTCATAACATAGGGAATGTATGGTTTGATAGCTGAGCTTTTTATTATAGCTCAAGAATAGGATTTTCCTTAGCCCATTTTGAACTATAGTTTTCTCGTGCAATATTAAGAAATTATCAGACTTTGAAAATATCCGTGGAGCAATGAAGGATAGTGTTTCTTGTTGTACAGTTATAGATTCTCTCTGAAAAAAAGTATCCTTTAGCAACTGAGGCAAACCAAGGTGTGAGGAGAAAGCACAGTGTGTTAACAGTTCTTGCATTGGCTTAGTGGGACCAGAATTGAGTGTCTAATGAGGAAATAGAGTATCATTACATGCTAAGAACAGATTAAAAGAATACAGATGTATAAAGCAGAAAAAAATTAGGTATCAAATTGAAAGCTATGCACCTGAATGTCAGCACAAAACCTCTCTCCAATTCTTGTGACCCATATATTTTGCCACAGGAACTACATTTAGTAAATATTCTCAGCAGAAGTGGATTCTAACATGATGCAACATAGATCCAGTTTGTCTTTGTAAAGACAAGCAGATGAGGAAAAGAAGAACAGTAGTAATTTTAATTCCTTTTACAGTTTATAAAATATCTTAAATGCATATTGCTGTGGCTTAAGAGACAGTTCAGATTCTTTGGCAGATAGGAAGTGTAAGTTTGAATATTCAAAGGCAGAGTGAGAAATTAGACATGGGTCTTTTTTCTCTTAAAGAAAAAAAACACACCTACTAATATAAATCTATTCTTCACCTACACTGCACTCTTGTTCCTCGTTATTTGAAAAATAAATTTTTGAAGATCCCCAAAGTGCCTTATATTTAAATTCAGAATTTGCTCCTCTTCATCATCTTTTGTTTCTCTGAGTAGTTGTGCCTCATTAGACATGAATTAGTCCTGAAATAAAGTACATCTTCAGGTGGATGGCAGAGGGAGGAGCAGACCACCAGCATCACCTCTGGAATCTGTGTACATGGATGTATCTTTGTGCAGTCACAAGAAAGATGCCAAGATTAAGACATTGACCAATGCTTTCCTTTTTGTCTGATTTCAGAAGGTTTCATGATGAATCAATGGACTTTAGGATTGGAATCCAGATCCAAAGGCATCTAAACTTAAGATCTTTGTATGAATTGCACCTCCAGTAACTACTTGCTATTTATAGTCAGCAAAACCTAGAAAGCAATTCAGCTGGTGAAATGTCTTCATCTTCTTTAGGACATTTTGGATAGCTCCTTAGGATCCATAGATGGTATTGATTAAGGAGCTGCTCAGTGTACCATGAAGTAATTTTGATCTGAATCTATCCTATTTCTTTTTTTGCTTTCTGTTTCACTACTTGAGATCTCAGTAAAGTTTAAGGCTTCAAGTTCAGAAAGAGTTGATATTGAAATCATACAGGATATAGATTCTCAATATTAGTTATCGGAGTTTTTGATATCAGCCCTTAATGTTAGATGATCTTTTAAGCTGTGCTGCAACCCAAACCATTCTATGATTCTATTAATAAAAGAAAAATTAATTTTATTTATAGCTAGACTACTTTAAATTAATTTTTTTTTTCATCTTTTACAGCATGTGTAAATGCTCATAATTTTTCCAAGATGTACTGAGAATTAGATAATAGGTTTTTCATGACATGTGAAAAACTGATATTGAAAGGCATTAGTAACTTCCCCAGAGTAGAAATCTGGTATCAGATAGTGACAGAAAAAATCAGTGATGCTTCAAGGTTTTTTATTTTCAGACTTTCTATCTAAAGATTTCTCTGGATTGGCAAGGGCTGTAATGCCTCGCTTACACCTAAGTTACTGAGATCAGCACCCACTTTGGGCAATAGGAATGTGTTCCATCAACTTTACTAATCTAGAAGTAAATACTCTTTTGGGATAATTTTCCATTTGTTTGGGACACGATGAGATTATACTTTTCTCCAGACTTTTCTTTTGTTCCTGAAAATTGCTATTAAAAATAACTGTTTCTAAATATGTTGGCATCCACAATAATGGCAGTCCTCTTGTATTAAGTTAGGGGTAATAATGACTTTATTGTTGCTGTTAATAAACAATAATAATAAATATTATTTTCCAGACTGTTTCTGTACTAAAATAATTGTCTAATGTGTGCCATCCCACTCTAAAAGGCTTGTTTTGAACATGAATATTCTACTTCTATGGAACCATAAAAACTGTCAGTATTTAAGTCAAGTAGTTAAATATGAGTCATGACAAGCTTATGCATATTAAGACTACAGTTGTAAGTCATTGATTTTCTACTTAATTGGTGCATGCTAATTTCACTTATCTATATGCATATGTATATATCCATATTTTCTGGCTAAACTAGCTGCTAGGAATAGTTTTTGCTATCACTTAAATTAACAATAAACAGCTGAAGACAGCCCCAATGGTTCCTAGAGTTTTCCCTGATGTGTTTTTGTATCATGTTCCATTTGTCTCCCCTTTCTTCTGCTTTGCAGTTTCCATTCCTAGAACAGTAATAGCCCCTGAGTGGGGTAGAGCAAGTTGTGAGTGGCACTGCTTTAACATGATACAACCATATGGCTTGTCCTAGTAAAATCTTTGATTTATGTGCTGTTTTGTCTTCTAACCGTATGTTTCTCTTCCTCTTTTATTTCTGTTAAGGTCAGAAGCCTAGTTTGTGTGTTCCTTGGGTATTTTTGGTTTTCTAAGAAAGTAAAATACAATAATGATAACACTTAAATTTTAGGACTAATTTCACTATTATAGAATCCTAAAGGAAGCATTTTAGCATATGCAGTTGTAGAGAGGTGCTGTTACTGTAGTTGGAAAATGAAAGAGGTCCATAGTGACATCTCATGAGATTTGTTTGTCTTTTAGTTCAGTCCTATTTTTCTGGCTACTGCTGAGCATTTACTGTCTACTTGGAGTTGTTCCTAAAGTATATGAGCTCAAACATACTCTGTCTGGATCTGTACTGGTACTTCATGTTGTTAAAGAAATGCTTTTATAAAATCTGTTCTGGAATCTGGCATGTTGCACAAATGTTTGAGAAAAGCAAAATCAGAAGGACTTACCAATTTGTTAGAGAGCCTTGAAGATTTGCTTTTATATAATCTAATTTTGTTGTCAGCAAATCAACAGTTTGAAAGTCTAAGACTGCTGTTTACTTATGCAAGTAGTCCCATCCAGTAGGAGTGGATTTGTAGAGCAGCAGTTCATACTAGACCCTATGTTAATGTGTAAATGTTTTAAGGATTTTACTGTGGACAAAATATGTGGTTGTGTGGGCTGAGTGGCAGCAGCATATGTTCTAGTTTGGGCTCATAGCTAGACTGCTCTGGCTTGTGAATCAAAATGTGGAGATGATCGAAGATTGTCTTCAAAAGCACCTAATTCAACTTGATCATGTATATAATTATAAAATTGTATATGTAAGATGGGTATTACAGGATCATAGTTTGAATGGGGGAAAGTTCTGTAAAACAGAGTAACTCAGTTGTGCTTTGGGACATAATTGTTTCTACTGCAATCACATTGCAAAAACAGTTTCAGAGTTCAAAGGAATTATAGAGCCCTGAGTGCAATTGATTTAATGTGAGAAACAATAACTTTAGGTAAGAGGCCATTGCCACAGCTCCAAAGGAAAACTGGAAACATGTGTTTGCAACATTTCAGCACACTGCAACAATTCTGTCTTCTGATGTTCTTTATTAGCTGCTTTATAAATCAGTTGTAGTATGTGGGTTTTTTTTTACAGTGTGTGAAGTTTTACAAGATTTTCTATTCCTTGGAATATGAAGGTGAACATATAGAGTCCCAGCATTTAGAGTGCTGAAGAGTGTGAGTGTGGTGGTGATTGTTGGCTTTGGGGATATATTTTTCTCTTATTCGAACAGAAGTTAGTGAAACAAACTTTTCTTTCAGCAGTAGGATTACACTTAAAAAGCCAATGATAAATACTTCAAGGGGTTACACAGTTACAAATTTTGAAGTGGCACTTTTTCAGAGAAATAAAAGACATCTGATGGCAGTCTGTGCTTTCCATTCACATGTACTAATATCAGCTACCCAATATATCATTTTTTTCAGCACTGATGACCTTAGTATAGTCAGGGGGCCCATTTACACTGGAGCTCTAAGAATGCCAATCACTTAATCAGAAATATATTGATTTTTTTTTTTTTTTTTTCCTTAACAGATCCTGGAGAGATCTCACTTATTATCTTTTAATAGAATTAGTTTAACAAGTGGCTAGGGACAAAGTAAGAGCTTAGCTGTTTTCTCGACATGTGCATTATTCACTGAGGCTGTGTTAACTTTATTTGTTTTATAAGAATATTCTGCTGCTATTAAAAAAAAAAAAAAAACAAAGCAAAAAAGCCCAAAGAAAACATTTACCAGACGACTATGTTCAAAAAATCAAGTTATTCCCATGTTCTCTGAAATTCCTACCTTTCCAGTGTAGATGCCATAAGACTGTATTAATATATGTAGCACATTACCATCTAGAGATCTTGCCTGGGTTTTTTTAGGAGAATTTTGAAAACACCAGCAGCACTGGGTAGTGTATTACGAAAAAAGGAATGGAAGGTGTTAAGACTGCTGCCTACATTTGTTCAGACTGTGGCCCCTGTTCTTGGCACTGATGAGTATGCATAAAAATGCTGCATCATCTCCTGCTCAGAGTCCCATTCCCTCTGCTGACCTTTACATTTATATAGAGTTTGTGCCTCTGTCTTATGCCAACACACTGCTGTAGAAATTCTTAAATCTGTAATATGACCCATAGTTCTTATGTAGCATTCTAAACCATTTCGTTTTTTTCCAAGTAGCAGTACTATTAGTGGGAAAATTTCAAGGCAGCACTTCAGTAAGATGGAGCGTGTTAAGATTTTCTTTCATTGATATACACTTTATGTCTGTGTCAATATGAGATGAACATCTTATCAGAAATGATTGATGCCTCTGGCCCCATCTGTGTGGGGAGCGGAGATAAATTGGCATGCTAATCCTCCTTTTACCTTGAACAACCTTGTTTGTAACTGTCATATTGCCCTCAAATGAGAAGAGATTCTTAAACAGCACAAAGAGAATAGGCTGTTTATCCAAGGCCAGTGAAAGCAAACTGCATTTTTTTTGGTAAGCTTTTGATTATATCCTTAATGAGTGTGTAAACTCTAGACCATACCAAAGGATAAGATTACCCTTCCTTTATTGTGCTCTCAATGTCACCTTTTAGTGGGAAGTCCACATTAATTAGTCAAAATATTCACTACTTGGTGTTCTAGTTTTTAAATTTTTGAAAAGGCATACTATCAGTTTTTCCCCCTTATTCCACAATAATGTTAAAAGGATTTTGGTATAGTAAGAGAATGTTTAAATACATATTTTGCAACCTCCATCAGCATCTTCAAACCTGAGAACTGCTCATTTCAAAGAACCTTACTTTATTCATCACTCTAATTAAAGTTTACTCAACTCACTATTACTGTTAACAACAGCAAGGAAGGGCTTGAATACCTCTTGAATCAAGCTAATAATACATTTTCTCTATTCTGAAGGTTCACTACTGACAACCCAAGATGTCTTTCTTCTAATATATCCCTATGGTCTCTGTTGTACAGGAGCTCAAAGATTCAATATTATTTTAAGCACAGAAATAGGTTACACTTGACTTTGAGTATCTAGTTTACTTAGAATCAGTACTCCAGACATCAGCTCTCTAAATGCAGGAGACTTAAATAAATTCTTTGTTGCTTCTAATTTATGTTGAATTCTAGACCACAAAGGAGATGGAAATTATATTTGTGAAGCTGTAGGGTGATTATATTTGAGAAGCTGTAGCCTTGCAACTTCAGTACAGGGCTACAGAATTTGATAAAAAGGTACAGTACCTTCAACCTTGACCCTCTGGCTCACAAAAAAAACATGTCACATGTTGTTGTGAGGGATAGTTTGTTAATTATAGTCATTTGGAATGTCTGGGCAAGCAGACAAGTGGCAGAATGTTTCATCGTGGCAGTTACTAACTTTCAGAGGTGGAAGATGGAAAAGACTGTAAAAAATCGTATTTCCATAAAGACCCAAATGACCCGGCCGTCTGTCTGGGCTGCCTGTACTTGGTACTTACACATAAACACAAAATCATGGAATGGTTGAGCTGATAGGAAAGTCCAGAAATCATCTGGTCTAACCACTCTAGAGCTGGTTCCCCAGAATCATGTCCAGATGGCTCTTAAGTATCTCCAAGGATGGAGAGTTCACAACCTCCCTGGACAACCTGTGCCAGTGCTTAGACACCATCCATCAGTAAAGAATTTATTCCCTTATGCTTAGTGGGAGCCTACTGTGCTTCAGTTTATGTCCATTGCCTCAGTGGGAACCACTGAAATTTGCTTGACTGTCTTCTTCGCATCCTCTCTTCAGATATATTCCAATTTATAAATAAGATCTCCTCTGAGCTTTCTCTTCTCCAAGCTCAAGAATCCCAGCTGCCACAGGATTCTATCCAGTCCCTTAATCATGTCCAAGTGTGGTATAACCAGTCCTGAGTAGAGAGGAAAATGATCCCTTCCTTCATGTCTAATGCATCCCAGGATATCATTGGCCTCCTGTACTGCAAAGGCACATTTCTGGTTTGTGTTTGACTTGGTGTCCACCAGGATGCCCAGGTTTACAATGTGTGAGTCTGTTATTACTTTCCATCTTCTTTTCTGACTCTTGTTTCTTTATTTTATTCTGACATCAGAGATGAAAACAAATTAGATTTGGAAAATGATTGTGAGGACAGTTTAAATCCAGATTTAGAAATAATTTGAAATGATGCAATGTATCTCAAGTACAAAAGCTGGAGAGAGATGGAGAATTTTTTTTTTTTTATATGAGCATACATGCATACACATTCATTGGGTACATTAGTTGGTATTAAGATTTTCTGCTTCTGCATATGGTTTCTTTTTCTATATTTGATTGTTTGATATTTAAGTCTTGCGTCTCTGAATGTCATGGAAATTCAGGGCTTATATTAATAAATAACCCTGCATGAAGACAGGGGTTTGTTTCTAACATTATCTATGAGAATTAGTATCATTCTGGGGGGAAAAAAGTGTATGTGGTATTTTTGAGTTGTTTAAGGATGTCTTTTAACTGTGCCTCAGACATAATTACCTGGTACCAATAGCACAGAATATCTGGAGGTGTGAACAATGACTAAAGGCAGAGCTCAGACTGGACTTTATTGCACTTTTTTAGCAATGTGAATTATTTATCTTAGAAGCACAATCCAGGTGCTCCCTAAAATTTTTAATCTATCATTAGGTGATAATCTACTCCACTTATTTCCAATAAAATACTATTTCTAGTTTGTTTAACCTTCACTTTTTTCATACTGTTCCTTGGAAATTATTGCTCAGATACCTCCATATTATCCATGGATGCTTTTTGTCTTGCGGTACTCTTGGATCCTGACTTTTTCCATGCAAATGTGCCTGCCAAGCAGGGCAGGGATTTAAGATAAAGGAACTAGCAGCATTTCTGATAAAGGGAACAACCCATGGGAGCCAGAACCATGAATTAGCTCAGGGCTACTTTTCTCTTACAGTATTTCCACAAAAGCATGATTGCACTCATAGTGGATCACAATTTAGGGTAGTTCAGTGTTGTTTTCAATTTCCTGTGTCACGTTCACAAAAATATCTAATCTTGCACAGTATTAAAACTGTGCTGTAGAGAATTACACAAAATCAATCCATATTTGTATTTATATATCGGTATATATGCCTCATAGATGCAGGAGAGATGAAGTATCTTGGTTTTTCTGGCTAGCAGACTCATAATGGAGTCCTCCATTCTAGTTTAGTCACTTACTGCTCTCGTTTGCTAATCCTTAGAAGCAAAAATAAAACAAAACCAGCCTAACTTTATTTACTTCCTGCAAATTCAGGAGTTAGTCCTAATTTTAGCAGGTAGGTTAAAACACCTCAAAGAAAATGTAAAGGTCACTTTGACAAGAAAGCCGCCACTACTCTTGTACCAGTCTTTTATGCATTTGGAATAAATTGCCTCTTTAGATGGCTTACTTGGTATGTACATTTCTGAATGTGGTTGCTATTTTTTAAAATTATGTCATCCTATATATTGATATATGTTTCTGAGAAGGTTTGGTTTTGTGTTTTAGGTAGACAGAGCTTCATTTAATTATGCCTTTCATAAGCCCTCCCAGGAGTGAGGATGTGTTAGAAATTGTGTTTCATAATGTAGCTCAGTTCCTCTCACAAAGAGCCATATTCAGTGAAACAAATCCACCCTCTTACCCACTGTTTAAAGATTCTTTCTCAAATATCTTCTACTTGCTGTAGTTGGACTAAGGGTGCTAGCTTATATAGATCTTTGATCTGAGCTTCTATAGATAGACACATTTTTAAAGTAGAAAAACCAACCCAACCTGTGGTATCAATTACACCACTCATATGCATTAACAAATAATCCTCTTACTGATTCTGTTGTAAAAATTGAAAAATGACAGGAGAAGTAACTGGTTTTAAATGTGATGATGAAAACACTGGAAGAGGTGACCTGTCATGTGGCTAGTGGAGCTTTAAACAATTAGCTACATTCAGAAATAAATGGTATGTGAACCAGCCATGACATGTATGCGGCAGATTTAGGTAACTGTGAGATATATTGACACCAGTGGTGTGTGTGTATGTATATATATATATATATATATATATAGTGGTTTACAGATAATCTCATGAGGAACATATTGCAGTCACACTGGCTACCAGCAAAAGGCATGTTAGGATTGACATAAAACACAGGCTTGCTCCTTGTGAAACTCCAAATGGTGTTGAATACATAGGAAACCGGGAGGTGTTGGAGGAAGGGGAATTTTCTTAAATGCTGTTGTTTCCCTTCACTTTACCAATTTCTCCTGCTCCCTTCAGGTTTAATTTCCATCTTTGGGGAAAGATACTGCAAATCTGCTTGTATCCATGCTGTTAGCTCAGTCATTGACTAGGATAATTATAAAGGCTGTAATTCAGCTTAAAGGATCTGTAGGTCTGTGTACTGGTAATGCTGTGAAATGTTTATCCCTGATGGCAGACTAAGATCAGTGAAGGCTTCAGCTTCTGGTATATGTTTTTTCTTTAGTTGTAAATATATGCTGATAGATTCCTAAAAACAGTATTCTGTTTTTAAACTGTCTCCTTCCTCTGGCTCCTGGTACATCATGAAAAGTAAAGTTACTGCTTTCTAGCTCTTTTAAGAAATGTATGATGCCATCTTTCATTTAAAAGACAGGTGCAATTATCTAAATAACATAGGTTATATTCATAAAATCCTTAATAAAAACTAATTTCTCAAGGCTGTCTTCAGTTAATAAAGAGATAAAAGAAGATGAGAGCAGGAGATTGATTTAACTATGTAAATTTGTTTTGCTTTTCCTCCAATCCCCTTGTCTGCTTTCTTTTTTCCCTGTTAACTGTATACCTAGCCAAGGGATATTGGGCTCCACTGCATAAATCTATGAACATTCTTTGAATGCTTTTTTCTTCTTCTTCCCTCACATTGTCAGCATGGCTAGGGGACAGGAAGATACGCTTCGATGTACCATAATAAGATTGTATGGGGTTTTTTTGTTAGTATTTTTGCTTTGATCTTAATCTAAAATTGGCTGACATTTTTATAGTACTCATTCTTCCTTTTCTGTCCCCCTTTGCTTATTGTCTTGTATTTTACAGTTAGAAATTTGGGAATGTTTTTTTTAAGTACATAACAGATGCAATACAGGACCTGACTTACTGTGAATCAGCTGGTACTGCTAAGTCATGTTAGCACATTTATCATTCAGTTATTCTCTGGTTAAGGATGTACTTTAAGGCTTTATGATCTTTCAGTAACTTATGATATGTTGTACAATATTCCTCTGTATTTCACCACTAAGTATGAGGGTAACATTTTGTGTCTGATCTGGGTTTTATGAAACCACTGACCCTTTAGCTGTAAATGAAATCAATTCAGATTCAAGTTCCTAATGAACATCCATTTACAGTGTTCTGGAATGTAATAAACTTGGTGGTGAATTATGTGTCAGAATTCTCTTATTGCTTCTCATTGTTTAATTTGAAAATCACTGTAACATATTTTGAAGTAGAAAGCATTTATAAAGATGTCTGAAAGTGGAGCTGTACTGAGAACTATGACTGTTTTGCCACAAGAATATGCCATGTGGTATAAATATGGCCAGATTTTTTTTTATAGTGTGTTTATAAATCATAGAGCAAACAATCTGTCTAGACTGTTACCATGTGACTGGTAATATTTTCCTGCTAATACTAAGGAAATAGGGGTCACATATGAAAATAGAACAGTTTTCAGCCATGTTCCTTTAAAATGCATCTGTTAAGCCTGCAGATTTGGAACATGTTGTTACTCTGCTAATACATGAGAACTTACAGTACAAAAATCCCTTGTTGACCTTCTTAAATTAATCTCTCCAGCATTAGTTATTTCCTTATTTTCAGTGGGAAGACAGCTGAGTTTAAATGTGTACGACATGTTTAAGTGGTGAGATTGGTACTCATGAAAAGTTTGTTGTAGTCTAAACTAAAATCAAGTTGTCTTAATAAAAAGAAGAGGTATTTCTGTTTTGTGGTTCTGCTGTGTGTATTTGCTGTATCTATGTATGTGTAGCTGACTGCTGAGAAAACTGCTGTGCAATACTAGCTCTAGGTTTAACCCTCTGAGATTTTTACTGCTGTTTGAGGCCAAACTTTCAGATCTTGGGAAGTCTGAATTTTGTTTTATGAAGGCTGTTTACTTTCCTTAGTAAAGGAAAGTAAACAACCTTCCAACCTGTTGGTCTCTACAGAAATCCTTGGAAATGGTATATAAATACGCATGCTTTATGTACATAGATATAACATTGCCATTTTTGTCTTCTAATCGCACAAGTCTAACTGCTTGCATTTGCTCCCTGGAAATGTTCAAAAATAACCATTTTAATCTGAGGTGTAACTGGTGCTGTCATATGTTTCTAGTTAAAAAAAAGCTGTCATAAAGCACCAAGCAAGGATTAAGATTTTGTTGTTGTTTTCTGTTTGCTTATTTCATTGCCACTGAATCCTCTGTTTCAGTGAAAGAAAATTTCAAATACAAATGACGAAAGTAGATCTGCATAACCATTACATATCTGTTGCTATCAGGATATTTCTTTGTAGCATACTTTTAGTTCTGTTGTGAATCATAATCTCATGATCTGTGAGTATAAGCAGAGCTTGAAAATTTCATATTGTAATGGATAGTAAATTGAAAGCTTTTAAAAGATGTGCCTTTGTTTGTGTGGAATATAAACTTAAATACAGAATATTCTCCCAGTTAACAGGTAAACTATGAAAATCGCTTATGAATGGTGTTATTCTTTGAACCAACATATCTAGCATTTGTTTTAAAGACAAAAACATAGTGAGATATGTACATATTACTTTCAACTTGTTATATAGATTGAAGATAAAGTGGTGAAATTCAGAATCATCTTTACTTGCCAAATTTTTATTGACACATACCATGTGCACAGAAGCTCTGTTACTCCTGGAATGGACTTTTTCATTTGTATCCAGTTTGGAGTGGTGCCACACATAATGGGGTCCTAAAACTTTAGCTACTTTGGCAATATAATTAATAATTCTTGTTCAATGTAGAGAGACCTATAAACAAAGTTCTGCACTTTTTTTTACTGTATTTCCCCAATATTGCAAATTAGCTAAATTCTAAATGAAAAGCATAATTATTTTGAAACCAGTTGTAAATCAACAGCAAAATACCAACTTGTTTCTCTGTAAAAATACACTTACATAAACAGTCTTTAAAACTCAATTTTGTTGTTCTCATGGAGACCTAAGCTGCAGAAGTTTGCTATATCATAAAAGGTGAATGAGAAAAACAGCATTTTGCTGAAGAAATAATATTTTCATTTACATTGATGTGTGAGCTCCCCTCTGCTGTTACTTAGGTTCTGCCTTTTATGGTGTCTGATAAAAAAGCTGTACAGCTAAGATTGCATAAAAGTTTTTAAAGAATCTCATTAAAAAGTCTTAAATATTTACTTGTTCAGCCTGGCTAGCTGGCACATAAAAACATAAAGCATTCTCCAGAAATAGCTCTCAAGAATTGTGCTCTTGAGTGCTACAGCATCTTGGGTTGTGTCAACAAGAACACAGCCAGTTGCTTATGGGAAGTAATCATCCCCTGCTCAGCATTGGTCAGACCATGCCAGTTTTGAGTCCTTCAGTACAAGACCAGTATTAATGAGCTGAAGTGAATTCAGCAGAAGGCCTCACATTTGTGGGCAGGAGCTCCTGCACTGGGAGGTCAGGTTGAGGCAGTGGAACTTGTTCAGACTGGAGAAGAAGCAGTTTTGAGGGGAGCTAAATCACAGAATAATCACAGATGCGTAGAATGTTTTGGGTCAGAAGTGACCTTTAAAAGTCATCTAGTTCAGCCCCTCTGCAATGAGCTGAGACATCGTCACAGAATCATTAAGGTTGGAAAAGTCCTCCAAGATCATAGAGTCTTGGAATCTTGCTGGTCAGACCCCTGTCCAACCTGACTGAGTATTTCCATGGTGGGGCATCTATTATCTTACTGGAAAACCTATTCCAGTGTTTTACCACTGCCATTGTAAAAAAATTCTTTCTTATTTCTAGTCTGAATCAACCCTCTTTTAGTTTATATTCATTATTCCTTGACCTATGGCAACCATCTCCAGTAAAATGTTTGTCCCCATTTACCTACAAGAAGATCAATAACATCAATAGCAAGACAGTGAGAGACAAGGGATACAGACTGAAACAAGGTGTGCATCTGGATGTAAAGAAAAAAGTTGAGGACAGTCAGACATTGGAATGGGTTTTTCAGAGAGTCTTTGTTGTTTCCATAGCTGAAGATTTTCATGACCCAACTGGCTAAAGCTCTGAGCAAGCTAATCTGACCTGATAGCTGACCCCATGTTGAGCAGGAGTTTGGACCTAGAGGCCCTTTGAGGTCCCTTTTAATGTGAATGAGTGATTCTGTGAGTGATCAATGCAGATTTTCTACAAGGCAAATGCTGGTGCAGTAAAGATTTAATTAGTCTCTATTGAGATGGATCTTATCCAACATATTCCTAGTGATTTTCCAGCTGCATTTTGAAAAGCTATGCTTGATATAGAGCAGTGGTAAATCATGTTTAGCTTCTGGAATAAGCAGAAGATGTGGATACAGCTGAGAATAAAAAACAGGTGTACTTAGAAAATTTAATTTGTGATTTGATCATAACAGGACATCCAGACCCATGTGTCTGGCCGGCTGGGGGTGAGAGGGTGAAGGGAAATGTCTATAACACTTACTTGCCTTTCCCATCTTCCACATCTCTCACTACAGAAATATGATTATTACGTTTCTTATGAGGCTGTGTCTTAGAGAAAATTATCTGAAGCATGGAAGGTTGGCTTTTTTATAATATTGCCATGCAAGAATTGCCAGGTTTGCATAGTTTATCCATAAATCCTACTATCTAATGGAAATACTTGAAAGAATAATTTCTCTTCCAATGTGGTCTTATGCCCTCTTCTATTTGGAAATAAGAATTCTCTGCATCTCCCTACTAGCAGTATTAATACTTGTATCAGCTGCAGCATTTAAGACCCCATAGTAGATTGCAAAACAGGATTTCAAAAATTAAATTTGCCCTGCTGGAACTTTCAAGACTCTTACAAAATTACTAAAATCAGTGTACTGTAGTAAGAGGTTTTAACAGAGTTGTGTAAGAAAAATGTCTCTTATGATCATCATCCTACGTATGAAAAAGAATATTGGTTGAATACAAACATGGTAATGTTGACATTTGTTTAGCAAGAATCAATACCAACTTACTACACATCTAATTTTTGTTCTAGGATAAATGGACTCTATAATTTGTGTTTCTCTGTGTACTAGGATGTACAGTATCACTCTTCCAAATGACAATTAGTCTTCTATTTTGTATTGAGTTTTTAGTAATTTTCTTAGGTGATTAAGTTAATCACCACCCTTCGCTAGCATCTCCCCTTTTTTTCATTCATACATACATTCATACTTTCAGAAAGATATTATTTCATTCATTTTTATCTTGAAAGATTGCATCTGGAAATAAGATCAAAATGAGATCTACTTTTGCTGTAGTGTTGTTCAACATATCTGTCATATTTGTTTTCTTACAGTGAAAGATTTTTTTTAAGACTGAATAGAAATGGTTTGCCAAAATGTCCAGAAAAGCCTGAAAGACACTGTTCTCTCTTTGTGGTGAGTTCTTCCTAGTCTCAATCTTTTTTTTTCCCTGGATGTTGAGAATAGAAGTTGGATTAAATTGTTATTGCGTGGTTGACTCAGAGCTGCTCCCTAAGCTTGAACATTGCTACGAACATCAACTCAAAAGGCTGGTTTGAGGGGCTGAAGGGTATGGATGAGCCCCCAATTTGAATGTTTTATGGCAGTATGTGGACACTCATTGAACTTCCATGTAGGCATATGTACCAGTCATTCTCTCTGCAACAAAGACCAGTTATGTTTCCTCCTTGTACTTTTTGTTTGTGCAGCACTCTCTATACGTCCAGAATATTTGGAATTGCACAAATGCATCACTATGTTCAAGGCACACAGCAAGTCTCTCGTGCCCTCCCACTGCTTTTGCTACATTACAGCAAATTCTAACCAGGATATTTTAGGATGCTCATTTTGAGTGCATGACCACCCATTTAAAGTGTTGAAGGGATTTGTTAATGCTGTGTAAATGAACTCATTGTCAATGAAGCTGTGTGTGGAGATCTCTTTAACTGTCGCATTTTAATCAGGAGTCATAAATAATGAGGTTCTGATCTTGTGCAGGATTTGGGTAGCAGTGAACTCAGGAAGGACATCTATATCACTGTGCACATTATTCGAATAGGTAGGTATAATGTTTTATTTGTTAGACATAGGCAGTAAATGAACTGCTTTGGGCTAGCTTTTGGGTTTGTTATAATAGCTATACTTTTGAACAAACTTTTGGAAAAGAAAATGCCTGTTTTTTGTTGGAAAAATTGCATGGATTTCTCAGCGCTGTTTTATGTTATTTATCAAGTATACTGCTAACTGAGTTTCGATGCAGTATACTTTGTTACTATCCCAAAACAAAATGAAAATGTCGAAGATGAACTGTGTTAAGATGATGGAGTTGTCATGGGGAGTCCATTCTTGTTCTGAAGTGCAATTTCAAGCATCCTTTGAACATAGAAAAGCTTGTCTGGACACTTAGCCTACCTCATTTGTATATAGTATCTGATGTATATCTGATATTGTTCAGATTAATTTTGTCTTCTCCCTGACTCCTTTAAAAAGGGGGAGAGGTGAAAAAAATGGACAGTGTTTCATAAAAATTGATCTCTGATGCTCTAGACAGATATAAGTCCTCTAGAAAAAAAGTGGAGGAGAAGAAAAGTATATGTTTGTGTACTTATTTTAAATCCTCTGGGCTGTACTGATGTGAAACAATAATCTTTGGGTCTGCTTCTGACATCTTCAGTATATTGTTTTTTTTTGTAATCTGCCTCTAGTTGCATTGGTGCAGTAGAAAATATAACTTTTCTTCCTATTTTTGAAAGACATTTTGGTTTGAAGTATAGTTGCTGTAACTTATGCTGAGTTCAGAAACAATTTGTTACAAAGTGAAATTTATTTTACAGATGTGAGAAATAATTTTCGGTGCATTTTTATGCTGATTTGATATTTCATCAAAATGCAGTGTTTTGGTTTTTTGGCAAGATTTTAGAAAATATATGGCAAATTCTGATGTAAGTACAGTTAGAAGAGTAAACATTTTAAAAATATTAAAGAGTAGGATTTTTCCAGTTGTATAATTTTCAAATATATTCACAGCCAAGTTTATACGTGAACCACTGAAATATTAAAAAGTTAAAACAACATTTATCTGCTTTGTGGTGTGAAAATGAATAATTACTTTTCAAGCTGCTGTGATGCATAGGGATATTTGGAGGAGACATTGCCCTGCAGCAACTGCAGCCATAGGTTTTTTTCATAGAAATTAAGACTTGGTGGGAAAGATACATAACTGCTAGTGCACAATTGAATAAAATTTATAGAAAGAGGGCAGTTTCAAATGCCAGGAACACAGCAGGAAGAATGATAAATTGTATTTAAATCAAATAGAAAAAGCTAGAAAAAATATTTTTTTTTCAAATCTCTTTTCCTTGACTGCCTTCTTTCTTTCCTTACCAAAAATTGTTCTTCTGCCTTTTGTCATCTTTTCTCCCTGTGTTTCTTCTCTTCTTCTTTATTTTCCTGCAACTGGTCAATTATCCCCTTGCTGTCCAGTTGCCTATAAGGAAACAGCATTTGGTTATCAAATTGTAATGGTTCAATCACACCTCTCACATAAATGATGGGTAGCAACAGCCACAGTAAAATTATTCTTATCAGACAGTGAATGTTGAAAAATCTGTCATGTCTGAGCTCTAAATTTAATTTGATAGTGTCATGAGGATTCTATGATTGAGTATTACAAATTGGTGTTCATTGAGTGAGGGTCATGAGAGGATGAGCAGAACCTCTGGTCTGTTTGGAGATCTTTCAAGATCACCACATACTTAGTGGACTTGCTGTACCATTTGCTATCTGAATGTAGTACAAAGATGGACCAGGTAGGTTCCCAATGGGAGTACACTTGGCATTGTCTGAGCTGGATTGCTTGCTGCCTCTCTTCTGTGGTTTGGAGAGACACAGTTCCATGAATTATGAATCAAATATGTTTTGTTTGGCAGGACGAATGGGAGCTGGAGAAAAGAAAAATGCCTGCAATGTACAATATAGACGGCCTTTTGGCTGTGCAGTCCTCAGTATTGCAGATTTGCTGGCAGGAGATTCAAAGGATGACCTTGTCTTAAAAGTCTACATGTAAGAAATGTTTTTTTCTTAATTTTTGAAAACACCTTAGAGTAATTTGCCTCAGAATCAGTGGTGTTAAATGCAGTGTAACTAAATAGCTCTAGCTCCTTTCTTTTCCAAAAATGCACAGTAGCTGGGGGTTTTTTGGCTTTTTTTTATAACAGTGTGGATATTTTGGCTAATTCTACAGGTGTGTTTATAAAGTGGGATAGCAGTAAAGGAAAGGCTACATCCTTTTAGGTATTTGTGTATGTATCAGCATTTTTGACATTATTCTGGGGCTCTCTTATGGCAACATAAAGTGCTTTTTGGACTTAAGCGCCTTGTGCTGCCAAGGCATCTAGTGGAAGTACTTTGTAGCTACAGAAAAAAAGCAGGCAGAGTATCTTTTTGTGAAATAAAGCAACTATATAATGGGAATATCAAAAATAGAGAAGGCAGTTAGTGCTGGAATGAAAAATCGAAAGTAGGTTTAAAAATGAATGTTTGATTAGATAGTGGATTTTGGCTGATAGCAATTGGAAGAAAGTTCAGTTTTCTAGTAGCAACTCAATGCATGCAATTTCCTGCTGATCTTGGACATGATAGTAAGAGCTGTTTTGTGGAGTGGTCTAGTCTAACTACATATACCTGAGACATATATTGTCATGTGTATGAGAAAGCTCTGCCCTTCCCAGGGGTAGCACTCAAATCTTGAAGGCATGGGTGTCTTTCCTCCGTCTCCATCTGTGGTGAATTAGAACTGCTGGAATCAGTGCTGCAGAAAAGCAGCTTAGTGTAACAGTGGGCAGGTGGGCTGGCTCTTATCTAGATTCCCAGAACATTAAAGTCAGATAAACGTTCACTCTTGGTTAACAAATTGTTAGTTTTGGCTACCTAATATATTTTGGGTTTTAAAAAAAAAAGCCTGTTCGTTTTAAGATAACAAAAACAATGGAAGAAGAATTATCACTGGAAATCAGATTTATTGCTCAGGGTAACTCAAATCTAGACTTTGATCATTAGAACACAGTCAGGTTTTCCTTATGGAAAACCAGCTATTTTCTAAATGTATACTGAAATGTAATTTGCTCTTTCATTGACTACCTCCTGAAGATAACAACCTTTTAAAGTAACTTTGAAGTGTATAGCACAGATTTTTCTGTCTACTAAGATCAGCTCTGAGTCTGTGTCTTCTTTAGAGTGTCACAAGATAAATTTCTGTGTGGGTTAGCCCTGAAAGATAGATCTATACAGAAATGAACTTGGCTTATACAGAAATGGTCATGGCTGAGTTCCTCAGCACAGTTGTTCCTGTCTTTCTCCTATCCTTTGCCACATGAAGCAGGTATTTCATGGTGCCTTTCTCAAATGGTAGGGGCACTGTTTCCATTGAGACAGGTAGTTTCATGGGGCTTTGTTAGCTCCTATTTGTTTCATGAGCTAAAGAGGATTTATTTAGGGATGTGTTGTAAAGTTGGTCAGATGAACTTCTGTTCCCATTTCAGAATTAAGAAAGTTATAATTTTTCCAGGTGCAACACAGAGAGTGACTGGTATCAGATCCATGAAAATATCATTAAAAAGCTGAATGCACGTTACAACTTGACAGGCTCCAATGCAGGTGAGTAATTTGCTGCCTTTCTGATTGCATTCTTAGGGGTTTCTTAGTTTGCAAAGGAAGTAGCTCTATTGTAAAAAGACTAACATCTATGAAAGAAACATCTTTGCACGTAGAGAAAAATAGATGAAAATGTACAATACTGCTGTTCATGTACACATTTTAAAATAAAAAAAAAAAATCACTGAATTTTCCTCAAGGAGCTATATAATATAAACACATATTCTGTGTTGAGGAGCTAAAGTTTGCTGGAGTTCTGTTCAGTTCTGGAGCTGATCAAATTATTGATCTATATTGCTTGACATTTCTGCTTCACATTTTCACGAGGAATATAAATTTTGCAATGGACATTTCTGTGGTGTTTTAGGAATGGTATTCCCCAGTTTAGTACTCACAATTAAAAAGAAAACCAGGAGCCACTCTCCTGCCCCCTTTGGTGGGATATGCAAAAGGCAGAGATCTTGAGGTGACATGAAAACAATTTACTGGAAAGAGCAATGAGATGAGAAAAAGAAACAGAAACAGCAGCAATACTACTAACAAAAGTGTGCAAAAGAGGGTGATTCACATGCAAATGCTCACCTAGGGCTTGGGTAACAATCAACAACGGTGGATGAGTTTCCCCTCCCTCCAGGCTCTCTCTTGACCTGAAGTCACACCTCTCCTTCCTGGAACCCAGAGTTCATTACTTCCACACCATCCATGATGTAGCTGCTCATGAACAGAAAAGCAACTTAGAATAGAATAGCAACTTAGACAAGCCCACACAGCTCCAGACCTCACACCCCATGGCCAAAACCAGAACAATTATATATTACACTTCAGAAAAAAATGAATGTACAGTCTGTGTTCCAACTGGTAGCTTTGCATTCCAGCTGAGCAAGATGCAGAGTCGTAATTTCAGTGCCTACCAATAGTCCTCACAATCAGCTGTACATTACTGGAACTGTCTGAAAGAAATTTGTATGTGAGATTAAAGGAATGGGACACAACTGACCTTTGTTATTATGAGATGGTGGTTTGACTCACAAGAGATGTTGAATTTGCATTTTTTGTTTTCTTTTTTTAATATCAACTTGCTAACTTTTTCTGCATTCTGTCATTCAAAGGGGGGCTCAAACTTGAAATGAAACCTGAAATGGAGACTTATGAGTCTGTTGTCCCTGTATTCAAATGTCAGTTTTCCCTGTGAAATGTCAATTAGTTGAAATATAACCATAGAAAAATCTCATTTTTGAGGTTCCAGTATATGGTATTTGTAATGACATTCATGTAGTAGATTTCATACTTCTTTAACTGTATTGGACATTGCAGGCTTCTTTAACTTGATTTCAAGCATAATGTTTATCTTAAAAATATATGTTTTGCCATCTTTAGTGGATAACCAAGAAGCATATAAAAGCTTACTTATCAAGACTGAAGTTATATATTTAACCATTTCTAATTTGATTATTTTCTCATATAGAATCTAGCCACATATATCCATATGTTTAAGGTTTAGAATATAATGAATCTTATTGGACACAGCGGGTATAAAAATCATGTTCTGAAAATAGAAGGATACATTACTGAGTAAGTTTAATGTTTGGTTTCTTAAATATATTAATCATATTCATCAAGAAAAACTTACACATGGTCGTTCTGACTGTCCATATAATATGTGCTTGCTCTGTGATACGTTGCTAATCCTATTCTTCTCTCATGAAAAAAAAGTTCACAGTTAAATATGCAGTTCTTAGGAGACATTGGATAAATTGGAATACTTTTAATTATGTGAATATTCAACATGAAAGACGTGGCACATGAATTTTTTTACATGTTGCAGAATGCTGGAAACTAAAGGTAGCAAACAGAAGATTCGTTGCATTTTGAAAAGGCTTGTCAGGGTAAGGAAGGCTAAGAGGGAAGAGCAGCACAGAATTCCAGTAGTGGATGTGAAAGCTGGAAAGAGAAAGAGGAAGTGAGCAGTGATGCCACTTTGAGTACTGAGCGAGTGAAAGATAAACTATGGAATGTTATTTATAGCACACACATGAGATTAATTCTCCTGTGACTCCTTAGCAGCCTGAAAAAGCACTTGCAAGATTTTAGCAACATGTTCAGATACTTCTGCTGACACCTCATGGAAAATATTGTTGTTACACTACTTTTTATTTTTCACTTGCTGTCTTTTTCTATGATAGAGTTCTGTGGCTGGTTCTGAAGCCTCATTAGCTTTGGCTGCCACCTTGTTGTTGTCAAAAAAGGATAACACCTTGCATTACAGGAGAGAGAAGTCTTTTCTCTCCCTTAGGAACTGTTGTAGGTATGAGCCAGATGTAGGAAAACTTGATTTTTTGGTTTATATCACACTTACCCTTTTCAAATCACCTTGAATACTTAGAAAGGAAGCATAGTAAAAACAACAGCAAAGATGCTTCAGACTATAGTCTGTTCTGTAAGCTTGTTCCCTCTTACAATTTCTTTCAAGTCAGGAGATTTTACATGCTTTAGTTCCCACTAATTGTTGTGTTCTGTGTTATCAGATAGTTCATAATATTCTTCAGGAAAAAAAGAGTCTTCAGTTTTTGTGGCAATCTAAAAAGTAACTCAAAATGTACTTTGAGTGTCTTGCATGTAAAATGCATAGTGACATACTATAGCATTTGTATTTGCCACTCAATCCTCCAACATCAAAAACTTACCTTTTCTACTTCAACTCATGACAGTTCTTAAGTGCAGAGTCCTCTTATTCTCAGCTTGTGTGTCTAAAAAGGATCACATAAAGACAAATGACTGTCATTTGTTTATAAAGCCCAAAAAGGAGCCCCTTTCCTCTTCTTAGTGGTACAGGAATGGAAGGAAGGATGTACTCTCATGGATAATTTAGTATCCTTTGCTGAAGTGGGAACTGGAATGTGATTTCTGTATGAATTTCCAATCTAACAGAGTGGAGTAGCAGGTAGTGGATGCAATTCCCATTCACCACTGGCCTTTCAGCTGTGTAAGGTATCATGTTTCTGGAAAACACCTGGTTGCCTGGTGTAAGAGATCAAATCAATATTGCGAAGGCCAAATTGTACAACCTTTGCTGCATTTAGTAGCTTTGTTATTTCTTACAGTGAGTTTCTGGTATTTGTGGAATGTCATTATTACACAAACCAGGTTTCAGTAATACCTGGAGCAGAGCTGGCTGTAAAATCTATTTTTTGTATAATATCTTTTTCTTAGAATTAGAAGCTGGTTACTTTGTTTTAAAATGCACAAAGCAGTGGAAAACCTTATATTCCTGCATAGACATCACATTTAATTGCATCAATTTTATGAGGAAAATAGCACATTTCTATTTCTGTATCTGTAGAATCAGAGATCTGATTTGGAAAAGGATTTTCAGTCAGTCTTGCATGTCCCAGATGAGCATGCTAATTGCCTGGCTTCTCCAACTTCCCTGCAGCAACTATTCAACTTTGTATATGATCTGAAAATATTCATGATACCATGGGGAAAGTGGAAGTGGCTCTAAAGCGCATAATTTTCTTAAGTGTGATCTATATTCATGTCCTCTTACCAATCTCTCACAAGAGAGATTTAAGCCTGGATCTCATGATATATATGAATGTTCTCCCCAGTGAGTTTCTTGGTAAGTATCATATTTAAATGTCGATGAAATGCACTACAAATTTTCTTCACATTCCTATGAAGAGAAAGACTGAATTACTTACTTTTAAAGGGATGCAAGACATTCTGTTTTACTCTGCTTTTCCCTTTGGGCTCCTTAATAGTCTCAAGTGTAAGCTTTTCTGTAAGTGCTGATTAGGATTTCCTTATAACAAATCTTGAAAAGTTGCATGTGCCTGATGCCATAATTCTCAGAAGCTGAGAAAGGGATACAAGTGCTTTTCAGTTGTGACAGCAAAGGAGGTAAAAATCCTTTCATGTCCTATAGAGATTAAATTACTGATGTAAGAAATTATAAACACATCTAGCTGCTCTGTAGTTTTGAACTCGTGTGGAGTCCATGAAAATAACTAATGTAGTGGGAAAGTCTTTCTCTGTGCCATTACCTTGGAATGGTCTGATGAATTAGACGAGAGTGATGTAACCTAATTGCATTTTTACTGAGTGCAGTGTGGTTTATTCTGTGGTACCAATGCCAAACTTACTTTGCAACTCCACTGGGAACACTGTTAATTATACATTAACCTTAATTGATGTGAGTGCTTAAAACTAGAATTCCTTGGTTGAAGCATGGAGGACTTGAAGCCCATGTGTTGACAGATGTTTGCTAACAATATCATCATGAGAAAGGACAATCTGTCATCTTAAGGAGGAAAGTTATTCATCAGATCATACAGTGAGTTAGGCTGGAAGGGTCCTCAGGAAGTTTTATGGTCCAACACCAGCAGAAAAGAGGAACCCACCTCAAAGTGAGATTGAACTCTTTTGAAGTTCAGTGAGGTTGTTCATTCAAAGGCAAATAATTTTAACTTTAGTTTAACCAACCTAAAGTAAGTTTCATAGACCATTCTTCAGATTAGGGAACTATTTTACCTCATGTGTGAGACTTTTTTTCTCCACAGTATACCTGTCAGTTGCCACTAAGTCTCAGTCTGGCTCAGTGGTCATACAAGGCTTGGTCAGAAAAGACACGAGGTAGACCAGCCCACTGCATGAACTCATCTGACAAGATGTAAGTTCTGGGACAAGTATGACAATGGAGACAGCTGGTTAGAAAAAGTGATATGTGCTTTGGGGCTTTCTCATGCCTGTTTACCTGCATTCAGCAGCCCCTTGGCACTCTGATGATATAATTTCTCCATGGTTACTGTCAAACACTGAGAAATTTAAAGGAACAAATAAATACTTTGTCTGTTTCATTTCCTGTTTCACAAAAAGTAAGATTTGGCTTACAAATTCCTTGGTTTGGAGCAGAAAGCCTGTTAGGATTATCAGACCTTGCAGGGGAGAAACTGCAACTGCAGAGGCCCATTAATCAGGGAGCATCAGTTTTTCACGGTTGTGAAATGAAGAGCTATAAGAGATCAAATGCAGTGGGGAATTGCTAGCTCAGTAGAAGTCTACAATATTTCTAGGAATAGGGCTGTGCTAGCTTGATGTATTTTCTAGATACCAGAAGTAATGTGACTGTGTTTACATGACACTACCCCAGCAGCTCACAGTGTTACCACACTCAGAGTTGTTGAAGGAGAGCTTTTTCTTGTGAACCAGCACAAGAAATCTCAGATGGGAAGCTAAATGTGCATTCCCTGCTAGAAACAGCTATGACTTTTAGCCAAAAAGAAAGCATAGCTTTACAGTGGAGAATTGACTGGAGCAATGACTGGGGAACAATGAGGGGAAATGATAGCAGGAGTAGTAACATGAACTTTACTGAGAAGGTAAAAATACATCACTTCTAGCTAACTTCTGGGCATAAAATTAATCACAGAAAAGATTTCTGATGTTTGTATTTTATCAACAAAGTTCTCAGGTGTCAGCATTTCTTTGAAATGTGTTTTTTTATCTTCATATCACTAGCATTTAAATAGCAAATGCATTTGCTTAGTTACTCTAGTTCTAGGACAATTTATAAATCTGTCATTTTTAATCTTTGTTTTGTGACAAGGAGATTATGTGTATTCCAGTTTGATATGTTTAAGAATTAGTTGTCACTGAAGGCTGCTGTTTGAAATACATTTAAAATAAGAATATTGCTCTTATCTACTTCACTAAGTATACAGTGAATTAAGGCATTCTTTTTTGTTCTCAAAAAATGCTAAAGCCAAAAGATTACCCGCATAAAGAATTTTGCACATAAAGTGTTGTTCCAAGATCATTTGGCCCTGAAGAGATAAGGGTGTAATAGAGTTAAATTCATGTTGTTGTCTTCAGTGTTGCTAAAAGATTTGTTTTCAGAGAAGAATGAAAAATGTGCCATTGTGATACTGCCAGGGAGATCTTCTATTCAGTAGAACTGTGATTTGTTGTTCAAGTCAGTACTGCAATGATAGAATCATAGAATCGTTTTGGCTGAGAAAGGCCTTTAAGATCATGGAGTCCAACCATTAACCCAGGGCTGCCAAGTGGGTCTTCTAAATATCTCAGGGATAGTGAGCCAAGCACTTATCTGGGCAGCCTTTTCCAATGCAGTTTCCTCTTATTGCTTGTAACTTGAGAGTAGAGAGGGACCCCCATTTCACTGCAACCTCCTTTCTGGTAATTGTAGATAGCAATATGGTCTCCTCTCAGCTTCCTTTCCTCCAGATTAAACAACCCCAGCTCCCCCAGCTGCTTCTCATAAAAATTGTGCTCCAAAACCCTTCACTAACTCTGCTGCCCTTCTCTGGACATGCTCCAGCCCCTCAGTCTCCTTCCTGTAGTGAAGAGCCCAAAACTGAACACAGGATTTGAGGTGTGGCCTCACCAGTGCCAAGGCCAGGGGAGCAGTGCTGGACACACTGTTGCAGGACGTGATTCAAGTGGCACTTAATTTAAACCTCAGAAATTCCTACCTAAGGCTGCATAATAACAATAGCTGGTTCATATTTCTATCTTGGAGTTGCATTATGTTTTTATAAGCCTTTTCCAAAAATTTGTTCTACTTGTTGGATAGTGTTGACTTCCTTCATTTTATCTACTAAATGAATAAAAAGTCTTAACACTATTTCAAATAATTAATTATAGAACACATACACATGGTTTTAACTTCTTCAAGAATATATTTATAAGTTCTTTACAATTGTTACCTAGGTTCTTATGTTGGTGGGGATTTGATTTTTAACATTTTGTTCAGGTACCTATTAAACATCTGTTTCCTTTGAAATAAGACACACTATTCGAATGCAAATAGCTAAATTTCTAATAAAATTCTGTTTCTATGAAGAACTACACTTCATGAAGGAGAAAATAACAAGTGTTTCCGTGGAGCCTTTTTTCTGTTATTTGCACTAGAAGCAATATAAACCACTTATAATTGCAGAATTGTGTATTTTGCACACTCCATAATATTCTCGCTAACTATCCAGTTTGTAAAAATGTAATTTAAAAAAGTTTTGTGCAAGAAGGTTCACCTTTGCAGTATAACATGGTAGTGTGAAAATGGTGTTAACATACCAAGTGACTTGTTAATAGAAAAGGGCAGCAGTGGGCTTGCTAACGCAAGAACTGGAGACATTATTTCTGAAATTTTTATTGTCTTTATATGGTTCCTAGACTAGATGCTTTTATAATAGTAACTTAGCCTTGTGGTCCTTTATCCTTCATACTGGGGTAAGTCTGAAAGAAATACTTGAAGTTTTATCATCTACCCTGTAAAGAAATTCCAAGCCAGTTTTCCTATGACAGCTAAATGCCATTTGCATTTAAGTGTTTCTGTTCCATTTGAGGAAGAAAAACATCCCTACTTTATACACTTGAGGGCATTTCTGACAATCTTGACAAAAGAGCTCCAAGAAAGCTGTCAAAGTGTTGCAATGGCTTTCATGCATTCTTTTTTTTTTTTTTTACTGAGCTAAACCCCAGAATTTAAAGCTGAGGAAAAGAGGAGTTCAGAGTTTAATTTGATAATTCAAATTAATCAGAATGAAGTCTTCAAAAAGGCCATCAAGGACTGAATCTACCTCTCCTTTTTTAGCTCTCTATTCCCAGACAGTAATTTGTGGGATTTTCTATACAGAGTTTTCTGTGGCCAAAATTTATACAACTGTTTGTCCCAGATCATATTAAATCAGTAAACCATTTGGTTGTGCAAATCTACTGGTTTTACCTGTACCTTTTTACCTTTGCACTTAAAGCACTACTGGAAATGGGAACACCTGTAAGCCCTCAAAAAGCTTTAACATCTTTAGGCAGCTTTATTTGGACAGATGCCTTATTTTATTACTTTTCTTAAAATACAAACAGTGCTGAACAACATTCTGTCTGAGGTTTGTTTTTTTTCTTCTATCAGTTTTCTGAGCAGCTGCTAGGCATTTTCTTCTAAATATGATCTAGGATTCTCTGCTGCCAGCAGATAGAAGCTGAATGTAAATTATTTCCCCTGCCCTCAGAAGCCCAAATGCAAATAAAGGGTTTATAAGCATAATGAACAGATGCCTTCTGTCATAACTAAGTGCAGAAATCAATAATGCAGTACAAAAGCTGTTTGAAGGTAAAATGACAAATCTAACAAAAATCTGGGATGCTTATTCAGCAGATTGACAATTTTCTGTATTGTCTTTCATCTGAATTATAAAAATAATCTGTTGTGTATTGAAATTTAGTACAAGTTAATAGTAAGACATTTCATGTGCTTGCAAAAGAAATAAAAGCATATCTATTTGTAGTTCCTTACAGAGTATTGTTGTAGTGGTTTCAAAACTGGGATAAATAAAGAATAATAGCTAACACAAGAATTTTATTTATCAGTGGGGAGGTAAATGAAGCTTTTTTTCTGAGGGGACAAAGCTAGACTTACATACCTTATTAAAAAAATGTGCCAGTCCTTCAGAGAGTGGATAATAATTTTCGTTGTTATGTTTTAGCTCCTAATGTTCCAGAAATGGAAAATGTATAGTTATGAAGTTTTTGATGGCTCCCAGGTGTAATAAATGGTGTGGTGGTCCTATCAACCACAGTCAGTGGTTGTGTGCAGTGTATAGTGACATGTTGCAGATCTCTATTTTGCTTTGTCTGTGAACAGCTGTCCCATCACAAATGCTCTAATTTTTTCTAAAACTAATTTTTGCTGTGTGCAGTCCCCCCTGCTGTTGGCAAGGATGCAACCTTCTAGATCAGGTTGCCCAGAGCCCAGTTTAACCTGGCCTAGAACACTTCCAGGAACAGGACACCCACAATTTCTCTAGGCATCTTTTTTCAGTGACTCACCACCCTCGCCATAAGGAATTTCTTCCTAACATTTGGTCTAAATCTCCTCTCTTTTATTTTAAGGGTGATGTGTTTCAACTTGTGAGTTTCTCTTCAATCTACTTTGTTTTGCAATGTGTCTGAGGGAGTCCCTCTTAAGCTGAATCTGCACCCTTCTGAAAATCTGAATGTGATGTGTCAGTATGTTTTAAATCATGCTAGTCAATGTTTATTGGTATTCTGGTAGCTCAATTTATAATAAGCATACAAACTCTAGGCCCTTGCAAAATGTGGATTAATCCATCTTTTTAAAATATCTCTTCCCCATGATTTTTATTACATTTGTGTAATTCCTCAGTCATGATGGGTGTCTACTTTCTTTAGCGAGTGTATTGCATTTTTATAAACCCATGAATATGGGATTGCTGTGGCTTGCAACTGGCCACAGGCTTTGTGTTTAGCTGACAACAAGGTCCTCTTTACCTATCTGGCTTTGGCTGGCTGAACTTGTCTTACCCTGCATTGTTCTGACAGGAGATTTATTTGTTCTGACTTGTAAAAGCATATATCTAATGACAAAATAATAAATTTTATCTGCCATGTTATAGCTCTTGCATAGTTTTGTGCAGTCATGTGGTGTATATATGCTTTGTATTTAACAAATAGCTATAAAATGTAGTTACTCAGTGTAGAGTTAACTAGCTATAACCCTAGACTAAAATAGAACACAGAAGAGTAAAGACATATGACCATAACTGACACCTTGGAAGTACTGGCATAGGATGATTCTAGAGGCCTATGAACATCTCACCAGTGGCCAATTACTGGTCATCAAATAGTGTGAGCTTGAGAGCAAAATGAAACCAGTTCTAGGGGAAAGCCTTTGAAATATAATATGTTCCTTTTGCCTATCTCAACATCCTGAATGTAACAAATCATTGGGAATTCAGGCAACCTGTTCTGTATTGTGGGTATCACACCTCAGTAGCAGTATACCTTTTAGGATTTTAGGTCCTTAATGGAGGGTAGCCTGGGTGTCTTGCAAAATTAGTGGAGCTTTGACAGAGCAATCTGAATGCCTACCTAGGAATTGGGTTCTTTTCATTGATTATGTAAAAGTACGCGTGCTCCTAACTTTAGCATTTTACCAGATTTATCAGTTCTACTTCCCTTCTTGTCAATTCCCTTTAGTTTGACAGCTGGGTCCTCTGTGGCAAAACTGTTAACTTGAAGACTTGATTTTTGGAGGTCCTTCAGATTTCCTTCTCTGTGCTTTGTTTCCATTTTGGCTGACTTTCACTCTTTCCTATTTACTGGCCTCTTTACACCATATAACACTTTTAAGTAACTTTGCTATCTGTAATCCAATGTTCTTCATTTTTCTGAAAAGCTGGGGAATGCATGCCATTTATACTCCAAAGATGTATCTAAACTATGGGTAAAATGACTTACCTGTGTTTCAGGTGTGTTCACTGAGAGATTTCTTGATGCTTTTGGATGTATAAAGATGATTCTTTATTTTCTAACAATGAATGCCATAAAATACAGAGCTCTATATCTTTCTTGCCTTGCATGAGCAAGTACTTCAAATCATTGACAGATAGCTTTTTTCTCAAGTTAAAACTGTTTAGCCTTTGATGAGGTTTTTTTTGATATCTAATTTTAGAGTTAAATAAAATTCTTCAAGGAAATCTGTGAAATTCATACTTAAAGACAATTGGATTTGGAGACTTCAACCCTTGTTTAGAAAACACAATAACTTTACACCAGGTAGTGTACAATATCTGATTAATGCTGTTGTGGTTGATGTGATCTATAACAATAGCAAATGGGTTTTTCAGGTTTCCAAGGAAACAGTACAATAGGGGCATATGAGGGCATGATTATACATGTGTATGTATAACAATTTCTTAAAATATAAAAACAGCAAGATTGGGGGTGGGCTATATATCCATTTTTATCAGGGAGCTGTACTCAGCCTAGCTATTCCCATACAGCAATGAAAAACCTTTCACCTGCTCTAACAGAGCCTGAATTTTGCCTGTATGACTTTGTACCAAGCTTCTGTACCGGCAGCTAGCCACAGCTAGCGGTTTGTTTTCTCACCTGCCCAAATAATGATTGCCACTTCTTCCTAAAGGTCATTCACTGTGTAAAACAAATTCCCCTACAAAAATAATTAATATCCATGGCATTAAATACAGTCCTTAAAATAGAAAAGCCTTCACTGAATGCTTTTCCTTGTAAGATTTGTTTATGTACCCAGTTGGAGATGTGTAGGCAAGCTGTTTTTCATGAGAAGGAAAGTTTGGTCAGAGTATCACATTCTCTGGAGCTGCCAAAATAAGAAAATGTAAGTGTAGGTAAGAGGAAAAATATAAAAGTTGTCATAGTAATTAGATATCTGATCTGCAGGAGCCTGGACTGGCAGTACATGGCAGAGAATTTTGAGACCTGATTTTAGGAACTGCCAGACTTCAAGTAAATTTATTCAGCTAAACAGTAAAACGGTTGTAGGGAAAATTTCTTTCAAAGCCGAAAGGACTGATGACCTTGTTGTTCAGTCTGTGTTGTACATGTTATTTGCTTCAGCTGTATCTCAAGTTCGTTATGACTCTTCTTCTGAGTTGTCTGTTTGTCTCCAATTGTTGAGTGTATACACAGAGTTTGCTTTTATCTTCTCCTTGATCTGTATGTTGACACAGGATATGCTGTAGTAACGCTGAAGGTCAGGCAAGATTAATCTTTGCAAGCTGTATCATTCAGACACTTGCCTCAGTGATTATATTTGAAATAACCAAAAGGCATGCCTGTTGCTTTTGTTAATCTCAACTGTAATGATTTGCAGTTTATTTGTATACTGCAGATGTAGTAGAAAAAGTTATGCTTCCTTGGTTTTAGAGGAATAAAAATTGGAAAATTATTATATGGCCATCCTTGCATTTTGCATGTCTTCTAGCAAACTTAAGAAAGAGTGTGATTGATTAAATCTGATAAATGTTGAACAAAAATTGTAATTTCAGTCATTATAAAATTGCTGTTCCTAAGAATACTGATTATGCTATAGTAGCTTACTAGAATTTTTTTCTTCACATTTTGGATGAATAAATTGTATAACTTTATACAAGGTAATATAAAGTGATACACTGTGATGAGACTTCTGTGTTTCACCCATAGCTCTGGGACCATTTTTCTTGCATGCCAATAAAGGCAGGATTGTGTTGAAGGAAGTGAAAAATTAAAATGGTAGCAAATAATCTGATTGAAATTTCTCCAAACTGACCTCTTTTTAGTTTTCTTTTTAGTTAAAACATTAGTCCATCCCTACTGACGTATTTTTCATTCATGTCATTGTGGTTCAATTACACATCAGTAATAATTTGCTAATGTTTTCATGGGTTGTTGTTTTCAAGACTTTACTGATTTTTGGATGTTGATACCCTTTGCAATTACACTTAAAAATTGAAGTGGGTTGGCTTGTTATTACTAAACTTCCTCTGAATTTTCTGTTCTCAAGAATGCATATATACTAGCAAATATATAAAATTTTTAAGCAATACTGATAATAATATGTTTGAATGTCTAATTTTTCATAGTTTTTCTCTTCATTTTCAGGTTTGGCAGTTTCTCTTCAGTTGCTTCATGGAGACATAGAACAAATTAGGAGGGAGTATACATCTAGATTTACCCATGGAGTATCCATAACAAGGAAACTAGGTTTTTCCAATATTATAATGCCTGGTAAGTTAAAGAGAAAGCTATCCTAATAAGCAGTAAAAGAAAAAACTTGATTATCAGCTGGTTTTCAAATGAATAGTGTATTCTGAAACTACTTAAGCAGTTCCCAAGACTTTTATATTACCATTTTTTCATAAAGATAGAAGAAAACTGTGTCCCAGTGGCCCCATTACATTATATTGTCTGGTTGCTATGCCAGTGTCAAAAAGCTTATGGCTCTAGCAGCCTTTTTTTGAGAGATGTAACCTCACTTCATAAAAGTGAAGATGACTGAATGCAAGACTACTGAGCTCTATGTAGGTAAAAAGATAACCAGCAGAACATTTTGTTCATAGGAGCTGGTAGCTCTTTAAATAAAGACACACAGAATTTCACTGGTACTGTACAGTTTCTGCTTTCACAATGTTTGGGTCTCCAAGACTGGAAATGTATAATAATATAGATGTAGAGACTTCATTTTGCTTATATGATTTGACAAAATATGCAAGTAGTTAAACCAGTGCTAAGGAAGGTGGAAAGATTGTGTCAGTGTGAATGTGAAGAAGCAAATATAGGAAGAAGATCATAGAACAATTTATAGCTACATCCCTGAAATAAATATTTTTAAAAGTTTTAGTGGGTTGCTGAAAATTAGGAAGCAAATGTCTCTTTAAAGGAAAAGCGTACTTTCAAGCAGATCAGTTTGGCATGATTATGGTGTTATGTTGTTGCTGAGAAATGTTGCAGGGAGGAGCTCACATCTTAGTTTTAGCTGAGTCTACGCATACAGTCTTGACTTTCTCAAGTGTAAATCATCCTCATGACTTTCAGATTTTTAAATGGGACTATCTTCATATAAAGATCTGTCTTTGCATTCCTGTGGACATAAATCAGAAGTAAACTAGGGTTCTGAGGCAAGAATAAATAAACTTTCATACTTCACTAATCAAGAAGGTCTTAAATAGGCATTTGAAACTCAGTAATGAGGCTCAGCTTTAGCTGTGGGCATGTATTTCTCTTGAACTTTTGCCTGAAACTTGACAACTGAGAATTCACTCTTGTGTGCTTACTGCCAATTAAACATTTGTCCTTCTGCATCCTTGATCAGCACTACTGGTCACTTAAAACATGTACATAATACAAGTCAATAAAACAGTTTCAGCACTGCAATGAAAATGGTATGACTGCAGTATTTAGAAAAATGAAATGCATAAGTCAGGTGCCATTTAAATTGAAGTTAGTTCATATATATATATATATATGCCTAATGGAAGCAATTCAAATGAAATTTCATGGCTTATTAGCTAGGTTTTATTTGTTGTCTTACTGTTGGATTTGAAATTTGAATCAAATGGGTGTTGTAAATAGTCTGGCAGATAGCAGTGGAAGCAGTTTTACTGAGCACACTGTAACTCCCATTAGGAATAATTTCCCCAGTTATCTATGATTTAGTGACCTGCTTCTCTGTGTTATCAAATTTGCTATGAATAGATCTCTTATCCCCTCATTTTCCACTTGAGAAATAATGTGATGTTCTAAACTGCAAGAAACATGTTATAACAGTACAGTGTAATCAGCTGCTGGAGTAGTTTCTTGACTCAGTTTCAAAGAGTTATGCAGGTTCACTTTTTCACTGTTTTAGTTAAAAAAAATTATATGGGTTTTGGTGTACTACTTTCTCAGTCCAGTTGTATACATGCATCAGTTTAAATAATGTGCAACTTCTGTGTCTACTGGCATAGAAGGGATTTCCCCTAAAGAGAAATAATAATTTTAATCTTGCAATGATGAGTTTCAAGGACTAACCAGAGCAGTGAGCCCTAGGCCCTGAAATGCCCTCAGCAACCTAGCCTTTGAAATGCTTTTTTAATTTAAAGCTTCCTTTTCATTTTATTTCTCTTCTAGTGATTTTTTTTTCCACAGATAAATTAGAGAACTTCATCTTTTGCCACTAGAAGTGACCATTAATTAGATCTTATTTTATATTTTTGTTGAAAGGGTGTTGCTGTGGCTAATTAGCAGTTAGGTTAGTGTTGTGAATAAGACTCTCTTGAATTATTCAATAAGAAATGCTTCATGCTGCTAAACTTCAGTATCTCTCTTAGAAATGCCATATTTTAGGTCTCTCTCCTATTCTGGTGTATTTAAACTCTCTCTGACCTTCTTTTTTTGTCATACCAATCCTTTTCTCTGTGGAGATTTTGCTGTGAAAAGTAACAGGGATCAGCATACGTGCCAAACCAGAATTGACAGTAATAGTGCATGTTTTTATAGAGTAATGCTTTTTGTGTCACTGCAACTTGACACGCTGAAGCCACAAAATATAATATCCAGGACCTTTGGAATTTCATCATGAAGAACTCCAAGTGTTATAGGAAATTAAGTAAATGGCTGGAAAAAAAGTAGATGGCTATCATTCAAAAAGGCTGTGAAATAGGTAACTCACTTTATTCTAGCCAGCAAAAGAAGGAAAGGCAGTGAAAGTGTCAATTTGTGAAGATAATCAATATGCATTTTCTAGGTTTGACCAGGATTTCAGGGCAGACTCCATGCAAGCACTGGTAAATTCTATTCCAGCGTTCTAGTGTGGTTGTCTGCAGATATACAGCCAATATTCTCAGGAAGCTTTGTACAACATTGAAGGACACCTGTGCTTGCACACTGAGTTTCTGTGTTCACCATTTCCTAACAACCACATCATTACTTAGTATATTAAATTTAGCATTTGATATTTACAAATGTAGTATACTTTTGAGGAGCACTCTAGGTTAAATTTACATGCATAATAGGTAATGAAATGTGAAAGCCCTTTTTCTATGCATCCTTTTACCCGCTTTTTTGCTATTTTATGTAGTTCAGTATTATGGAATCTCTTTCCAAATTTGACTTAGAGCACCTGTATCAGTGCATGCCTTCAGTGCTGTTCATGCTCATGTGTTTTAAATGTGCATGTATATGTTCTTTGGCACCATTGTGGAAAATACCTAATTCCGTAAATAAGCCTGATCACTAATATGTGTTGTCTGGAGTTTTTAGAATTGGAATAAACCCTAGCACAGCTATTTGTCTAAATGAGGATGTAAATGAGACATGCTCACTCTGCCTTCCAGTTGTAAATAGACTAAACTTTTGTGTGGTAAGCATACATATAGGTGCACGTCTTCCTTTGTTGTGCATTCCCGATCAGAACTGCATCTGCTTTACTTCATTTGAGCTACACTGTTCTTAACAGTGCTAAGTCTATTACTGGTAGTTTACTGGTAGTTGTTGTCTTAACTACTTCGTACATTCAAAGACAAAATCCATTTAGTGTGAGACATTAGCACTTAAAGTAATCTCATCATCTTCCTGTAGAATACTTTTTTCACTAAGCAATTCAGTGAGGTCCAAACCTTACTTCCTAAATTTTACCTACAAACTTCCTCTATGCATATTTGTCTATTAGTAATATGATGAGATAATTCTGACTTAAAACTGCTATGGATTTGATTTTGAAAGGCTCTGTGACTTATAGAGAACAGCAGCTCAAAATGCCCATAAAATATATTTTGGTGTGTAAACAATTGGCCTGTTGGATGACAACTCAAAAGACTTCGACAGGTGGATATCAGTTAGCTACAGCCATTATTTTTTCAGCTTATGATCTGAACTGATGCCATTACCACTGCTGCCATCTGATCACCTTATGTTTTAAGGATAAGAGTTAATATTTTTTCATGTCCATCCAAATTATTAAACTCATACGATATTAGAAGAGGTTAGAGAATGGGTGCATCGCTACAAGGATTCTGCATTGACTAGTGTTTACCTTGTACACAAGGGTACATTTTTTTGGTCCTTTTCTATTTGTGTGATAAATTTTGACAAATAGCATTGCTAAAAATGTTACATGCAGCTGCACTATTACTTTTTTTTAATTGAATTTTCATTCTTTCAAACTTATTTGTCCAAGATTAAAAGCTGCATTTTGCTTCAGCATGGTCTTTTTCTTTTTTGCAATTTTTGCTCATTTAACAGATAGAATGAGGTGCCCAGGAGGATATTGCCAAGCTTTTAAGTTTCCTATGTTAAGCTTTCATATGCTTAATTTAGGAAAAGTAACTGAATTTTTTTACCATCGCATCTGCATTGCTTTATGTTTGTCACTTTTTAACTTCATTAGATGTCCTTTTGCGGTCCAGTTAAATCTCATCAGATCCTGTCCTTCAAAGCTACTGAATGTACTAATCATGCTTTCATCTGGATTATTAAAAGATCTTTTCATGTTCAAGTACACACTCACCAACCTTTCTTACTATTTTCAGAAGCTTTTTAAAATAAAACTAGAAGTAGAATCTTTGTCTTTTTATACAATCTCACAAAATGCTATCTTTGTGGTAACATTCATTTTCAATTATGTGATTTTTTGACTAGAGGCATTAATTCTTTCAAAGCATAGAAAAAGATTCTGCAAAAATGTAAAGAAAGCTATGGAATATGTTGTCTTCATCATGGTAAGTGTCTGTGTCTGCCAGTGAGCTTGGAGATAGTAAACAGCTGTTGATTCAAGGAGAAGAAATCTATGTCTGACACACTTCAACATTTTTTTCCCTTGAGCAGTGGAGTGAATTTTTCCAAACTTCTTTATACTATATGAAGTACAAACAGTTTGAATTTAACTTCTGCCACTGGATATATTAGTTTTACAAAATATGTTGAGCAATATGGTGGAGTAAAATGACACACCCTGCATTTTGACATTTCACAAAACTGTAGTACTCTAGGGGCAATATCTTCTGCTTTTCAAATCCTATTTTAATACTATTAAAAAACTTTAATCCTATCTGTTGAAGGAATTAACACTTCTATAATTCACTGGAGAAAAGAAGGGTATGATGAAATTGATTAGGCAAGTGCAAGGAACTTGTATATTGTTTTTCTTCTCCTTTCCATCTCCTCTGTCTTATTTTTTTGGTTCATTAGAAACTGAAGGAAAAAATAGAAGAAAACTATGGAAAGGGAAGACAAGCCAGAATTTAAGTGTACTTACCTTGATTTAAAATCTCTGGAAATGAAGAATGGGGAAAAGGGTCTTCTGCAGTTTATAGTATTTGAAGAATAATCTGGCTTTCTACTGAGTATAGAATAAGTAGCAGTGTTGCATGGGAAGTGTATGCAAGGATAGTTATGGCTTTGAAGTTTTTCTTTGATAAACCAGGTAAGGAACACTGGCAAACTAACAAATGAGTGCTTTAGCTCTGTTAAAGTAAACAGTCTTTCAAAATTATGTTGGAAATATTTTCTTTATTTTGAAGCTAGACAAAGTCAACAGGTCAAAGTTATCTGTTGAAAAGAGTTCACAAGTCTTTTATTCCTCACTTGTTCAAAACAGCTTGTTTTACATCTCATTGTTAAAAGGAAGAGAAAAAAGTCACAGAACAGTTGGGTATTATGTGGTAAATGTACAATCCATTTGAAATCTGCAAGTATTTGAGAATTCCTTGTAAAGGGCATTTCATTTGCTTAATCAGATGTTTTCTGGTGAGTGTGTCTTAGAGCTTGTTGAATGTTTCTGCAGTAAAGCTGAAAATGCAGATAATGTTTTATTAGAAAACTAAAGTAACTTAGGAGAGTACTAAGAAATCAGTTTGTTCATTTCTGGTTTAAATGCCCAAGTCTACTTAATCCATTAATAAAAATGAAGTGGTGTTACCAAAGTGACCACTGCTCCCAAAATCCTAACATACACAGTTGTTTTAACTAAGTTTCCCATATATAAAAAAGAATACCAGTCATAATATATAAAGTGGCTGCTAGTATATAAATAGTAGAAATTGCCTTAATTTTTTCTGCCTATCCCCTATAATATACTTAAATACAGACACACAGCCTGCCCCAAATAATTCTTTGTTAAGTATCACCCAGAAGGTCTCAGTCTCAGAGTTTTTCTTTGTATGTATATATTTAAGCACCAAGTAAAACGTTTTCTCATTCTTGAGTCATGTGTGTATATTA